>NW_018127882.1:4189640-4310817 GCF_001952655.1 Monopterus albus | reverse complement strand
ACTGTTTCCTAGGGTGCCCACCACCGTTTTTATTTGAGGCAACAACACAAGGATAACAGCCAGTTTGTTACTTACTGTACATTCTCCATTCTCAGGTGCGGGGAGCAAGAACAGGTGGGGGTAATATTAGATTACAATAATAGAATTTTCTCTACAGTCATTTTACTGTTATTTTACAGGCCTCTTACTAAAAGTTACTAGTCACAAGAAATGACCGTAGATTAGAGTATGGATCAGGTCGCATAGTTCTGTCTGAACCCGGCCCAAACCCCTTGGGTACCGACAGGTCCTGTCGGGCTCAGTTTGGGTATCCACACTTTATTAGGTCCTCTCCTCTGCCCCCCTACTGGTGGCCAGAGATGTGTTACAGATAAACAGATAAAAGTCACGGCTCAAAAATAACTCAGCCCTGTATGAACAGGCAATTCTATAGTTGTAGTGTGGGAAACTAAAGCATACTGGGTTAGAGATCATTGGATTGGTTCTTGTGTTAAGATTACTGTATTATAATGAGTGGAACTTGCAGTATGTATGGGTGACAGGAAGGGTTGCTTTGAAGAATGATTAGATCTCCTGGAGGGTCTTCTGTTATAATACTTAGAAGAATGTGTGAATTAGTGTAGGTCTACAGGAAATCCTATAAAACCCCATATACAGGGTTTTATGGTTAACAGATGGGTTGATGTGACATGACTTGTGACAAACTCATGTCTTTCTGTGTTTTTGATGTCTTCCTGTGGGGGAATCCTTTCTTCTGTTTCAGTATAAGTGTCGGGTTTTCAGAGATACTGGTCAGAAGAAACTGACAGTGCTCTTGTATGTTTTGTCTTCATACCGGCTTATATTACATAGGATTGGTTCATGACGCTGAGTCTCTTTCTTAAATTCATATGGGACTTAGCAACTCTCAAACATGAGAGAAGAACTTCTACAACAGTGGGCATAAAAAGGACCAGGAAAGATGGAGAGGGTTACAACAAGTCCTTAAAGTAAGGCCTTTGCTTCCCCACTAGGGGGCTTTGTTATCTGATCGTAAACATGCTGTTTATGTGTTTTGTGCTCATGCTGTAGCACGGCCACTTAATAAAATGTTTGCTGTAAAGTGTCAAAGCTTCCATCATAAGACACTGATGGTAACTTGTTACATATGTATATAACATACATACAGTATGTTACATGTTTACCATGGTTGTCTGAGAGAAGATAACGCCTAACTTATTTTATAAGTATAAAGTTATTATGGCCAATGTGTTAGAAAATAAATGCTTCCACTAGATGTGCAGTAAGATTAACATTCACTTGTCGATATGTTTATGTCCGCCTACAAATCCAAGTCTAAATTTACTCTTGTTTTATGTCAGTCTTGGTTTCCACCAGCTCCTGACAGAACTATCTGACACTTTAGGTGCAAAATGTTTCATTATGTTCACAAACTATTTACTAATTTTGTCTGCCAGCCACTGGTCAGGTGGTGTACAGTGAGTTTATCTGAGCTTGCAGAAATGTTTTGTCATAGGCTGAAATAAAACAATAAAATTGCAGGCAGTAAAACTGAAACACTGAGGCGCATGGAGCTGGGGAAGTAGTTAAACCCAGAGAAATGAGATTACATACACTATGTCTGTTTTTGTTGTATCAAAACTGATACACTCTGCATGTTTGGGGACTCGCGACACTTTAGCTGAATTTGAGTTGTCACCAGAATGTTCATTTTTGTGCTGAAAGAAAACCCACACCACTATTTCCTAAAATATATGATGCTCTTTTACCCTTCATATTAGTTGCTGCGCTCTGCTGCCCAGAGTCTATACATGTGGGTGTCAGACGCTGCTCAGGATTAGCTGGTGAGTCAAGAGGCGTCTTGCTGCGTTGCACCTAACACCCGTTCACCAAACAAGATGCTGGCTGCCACATTAATGCAGGAGAACTAATCCATCCATCCACCCATCTATCTACTGTCAATCAAACCATCTCTTCACCTTTAGAATATTCCCCAGACAGTTTTGCTGAGGATTCATACGTGAGTTTTACAGTTTTGCTGTGTCTGAGGGAGCTTCCTTTCCATCTGACAGACAGGTGATTCTCCTTTGAAGTGCATCAATCTCACTCACTGATGCAAAGGCCAGAGAATGAGCCTCCCCTGCAAGACCCCATTAAAGCAAAAGCCAGGGTCCCCAGTTTTGATGTTCATTACTCTGGCAACCCCTACCATCAACACATTTTGTGCCACGTGAGAATGATCACAGCTTATTGGAGTGGAAATAATGACTGTTCTACTTCCGGCATGAAATATTTAACAAGGACAAAGGAGACGGCACAAAGGTGATTCATATGCATGTTGAAAGCAGAGAATGTGGGCAATACTGTCCTCACTGGAAGTGCAGATGAACCCTGGTTAAACTGAGCTTAGAAGGGACTGTTGGCAAATGAAATATGTATCTTAATGGAAGCAGAAAGGAAGAAAATGGCAGAGGGTGAACTGAATTAATGTTTATTAGTCACAACAAAGATGTTGGTATAACAGCAAGCGACATGCTTATATTTCCCTCACTTCACCTCATGGCATTTATAGTACACACACAGCAGACTTGTGCATTTAGATCTGAATTATATGTGCTAATCTTCAGCCATCATTTCATTTTAGTATTTCTCTCTGATTGCCGGCTGTGCTCTGAAGGTACTGTATAGAGCATCCAATTTGTGGATGTGAAATTATTGATGTAGGTTTGCTTCTAGCTGGGGTAAATTAGCTTTGTTGGCCCTTTGGAAGAATCAGGGGAAAGGAGCAGAGTGAAAATGTTCTCCATCAAGTGTGATTGAATTGGATTTTAGAAGATGAATTGCCAAGAGTTTATCCCAATTACATTGCCAAGAGGTTTCAGTCCTGCTGCAGCCACTCTGGTCAGCTGCAATAGGGTCAGCTTTGAGTTATCAGGGCCTGTCATTGTGAGAAGATGTTTACAATGTGAGCAAAAGGAAGATAAATGCAACAGGCCTCCATTTGCAACAGTCAAAAGTAGTTTGTGGTTTGGTCCATGGAATTAGACAGTGGTCAGCTGTCTTTTCCATAACCCTCTTAATCCGGCTGAATACAAAGTGCAGAAAAACTGCCTTGGGCTCTTTTTGTTGGTGTCCATTTTCCTTATTCATTTTTGATGTAACCTGAATGATTTTTTGATGTGTAAACTGTGTCTTTCATCTATGCTATCAAGACTGCACTGACTGTACCAGTACGTCCAAACTCTGAGGTGATATTTAGTCTTACCTTCCCCACACTGGGGCTCCACAGAAACCTCAGGCTGAAAACACAGAGAGCCAAGACGAGGAAGACCAGAGCCACGACCAGAACCGCTCGCTCGTAGGTGTGGCGCTTGGCCTTCTTCTCTTTCCCCACCTCTACCTGTAAACAACATAGGTTCAATATTATATGCAATATATATGTATGTGTGTGTGTGTGTGTGTGTGTGTGTGTGTGTACAGTATGACCCAAATGCCATAACAATATGCTCTACTGTTTAACTGATACACACTTAAAAGAATAGTTGAACATTTTGGGAAATATGTCTATTTTCCTTTTCTCTGAAAACTCAGGACTCTGACACATAATGTAGCAATCATATATTATAATTACCACTTTTAATTATTTCAACTTTGTTTAGCCCATCATTTTGGCTTTGAGGGCGGCTCAAAATACTACAATACCCATGAGCCTCGGCTGCCTGCTAGATGAGAAGAAGCCAGTCAGAGGTGCGAATCAGAGCTGTAGAGAATTTAAAATGCTTCATTGTTGAATTTGAGAAGAAAATCTGCTGCTGTAATTGCCAAATCCACCCATAACTGTTCCAGAAATCAAATGGGAATTGATTTAAAATTGTGTTTTAGTTTTCCTCAGAGCAATCTTTAGCTCTCACGGTAAAAATAACAGAATCTGAGGCTCTGTGATTAGATGTTTGTTGGCAAAATTACTTTCCTCTGAAGTTTTTATCTACACAGGCTTATACTTTTATATCACCGAAAGACATATTTTCTAACACTGCATATTTTTGAAATGGTGGCGGAATGATATAGTACATTAGGAAAATATGTGAGAAAATACTTAACTGCACGTTTTAGAAAATTTCAAAAGGTTGAAAGATCCATAATTGTTCCGAACACACTATTACTGGTGCGAGATAAACAGAAAGTCAATATAAGGGACAGAGAAAAACATCATTATGTGCTAGCAAGAATAAAAACAAAAATGGGTGATGCAAAGTAGCTGTTATTAAAGTTGTTTGCACTGTGAATGTGTCTTACTAAGGTGATGTGTAAGTGAAGTGCATTTGTTACTGTGTATTTTTGATTAGTTACAATTGTGTGTGTGTGTTATGATTATGCGTATTCATAATGTGTATGTGTAGGTGTGTAATAAGCCTATGTTTGGAAATGTTCTACTGTGATTTTGAGCTGGACTCTTAGAAGAGTAGCCTTGAGCTAAGAAATCCACATATACAAATAAAACAAATACAAGAGTATTGATCTTCTCATCTACCTCTAAGCGAGAAAGTATAGAAGCACATTTCTCAGGATGTTCAACTGTTGCTTTTGTTGGAATTTATAATTCCTTCTTTTTATTTTCCCTTGAAATCGAAAGAGATGCCATTTGAATTGGCCTCTGCGAAATTTATCCACCAATGACACTACTGGTGACACAAATACAGCATCCGCATGCCAAGCACAGTGAGGAACAGATTGCTACAAGCAGAAAGCAGAAAGGTTACATTTATTAAACTTTTGCTCAAATTAAAACTCTGCCCACTGTAGTCAATTCCCTGAGCTTAAGGTCACAAATTAATAAGACAGGCTTTTGTTCCACCAGGACTCCGGCAGGGAGAGAATGAAAGCTTCTCAGTCACTCTGGACCATTTCTAAAGGGCTCAGAGGACAACAGAAAAGCAGATATGTAAAAAACTCAACCAACTTCAATTAACAAAATTGGTGTTGCTTATCTTCATGTCTTTTAAAGTAATGATAAAGCAGCTTTGGTTTTCTATTGTGGCTGAGGCTGTTATAGTAGTTAAGCTGCAGTAGACAGCACTTTAGCATTCTTTATGTAGTGTGTAGTTAGAACCATTATCCAAAATAGTCTTAAATGATATATTTCATATCTTTTATTATTTTAACAGTGCAGTATGTAGATGAATTCTTGAATACGAGTTGAATTTCTGGCTGGTAAATACATTAGCAGTATGGCTTTTGGAAATACAGAGGGCACATTTTTCAAGATAGCCCCCTAAAAATCTTTAACTATGCCGTTGCTATTAATGAATTCCACAGTCACCGTTCTTCATTTGATATATGGGAGACAGTAGCCCCAAAACGGTGAGGCAGGTCAAAGTACTGTACATTCCTGAGGCATGATGAAAAACAGAGGGCTACAATTGCAGACCCAGAAATTCCTTACTTGTGAATATTTCTGAGTGAAGAAAAAAGAATGGCTCTCCTGTGGCAGGTTGCATAAGTTGTGGAAACTAGAGGACAGACCTCTCTCTGCATGTGCTTTGAATATCAACTCAGAGGAAAAAGGTGGGATGAAGAGTCTGGCAGACAGACAGGAATAAAAGCAGGGATGGAGATAGAGCAAGCAGTCTCGGTGCTTAGCACCCACCAACTAGTGTTTAAAGGTTTAGGAGTTCCGAATCAGCCAGGTGTTTCCTCCTGAGTTTTGTGAGGAAGAGCGCCTGGAGCCCCCTGCTGTTATCATGCAAGGAAGGAGCACTTCCTTAAGAAAACAACAGAAAACCCCCACAGAATTAGCCTAAACAACCAATAAGAAGAGGCAACGGTTTATCACACCATGGCACACGCATATAAGAATTTCAGTTCCTGTGAAAATATTTTCTGAAATAATAAGCCACGGGTGATTTCTTAATCCTAATCATTTTCCATCCATCACTTATCATGTATAGCTGATGAGTACCTGCTGGAACAGGTGCCTGAGCAGCAGAAGATCTTGCATTTTCTTATTTTTTGGTGTATGGTTAGCTTGCATGTGAGAAGCAGGGATTTTGTAGATCTAAAGCAAATGCAGTGATTCAGGTGAGACTGAATATGGGATTGGAAATAAAAGAAGGAAGCTAAGGTGAAAAGCCAAAAGAAATTAAATGGAAAAATTACTATTCTGAGAAAACTCAGATCACTCAGCAAGAGATCAAGCACAACTTCTTTTTTGATATCAAGAAAGGCAAAGGACCTCTGACATATTTTACTAGACGTACACTCTCATATCACAGGATTTTTTTTTCTCACTTGTACACCCTGTTGCTGCCACCTACACTTAATTTATTGAGCTGTAAAATTTTGAAGGTTTCCTTGACACTGCAGTGACCTACGGTAAAATTCTTCACAGTATTTTAAAAGAAAATAAATGCTGGAATTTATTTTAAATCTCTTGTGCTGTTTAATTTAAGTGCTGTAAATTAAACACAATAATAACAAAAATGGACTCACATCTTTCCAGAGAATCTGTTGACTACTGGACTGACTGTTAGCCTCCATGATGCAGACACACAGGAGGAATCTTTCTTATCCTCTCAGCTGGGAGAAATACCACCACTCTGAAGAGTCACAGCTTCATTCCTTTGCTGTAATTTGGGAGTGTGCTGAAGGGGAGGGAAGTTTCAGATGGAGTGGAATCATGGAAACATTTGTTATTTCAATTTAAACCAAGGCAGATGTCTCTCCTGCCTTCTAGTTCGCCCCATTTCAAAGGTGGAAAACCAGCAGACTAAAAGACAGACTCTCTGTCACATAAATTATATGCTATACTTGGATGAAAATGCCATAGTTCACAACATTTTAAAAGAGGTGGAAAAAAAGTATCTACAGTGTATTGTGCAGATGTGGATCTTTTCAGTCCTATCAAGTATCAAAAAAGAGTATTAGTACTTTCTTTCAGCTTTTATTTCCCTGCCAGTCAACCCACATGATTGACAACAAACAGCAAAGATTGAATAGTAGCATATTGAAAGAATTAACTTTATGAAATGAAAATAATCTGTGTGACCATAATAAAGGAGAAATAAAGCAAAGATTGTAACCAAAGGACAAAAGATCACCTCTAGTCACGTTTTTAAAACATAAAAATTCTATTTGAAATAATCATATAAAAAATTAAATGGCTTTTCAAACATAAACTTCTAGATTCTATTCAAATATTTTAGAAGTTTGACTATTTCACATAAAAAGTCATTCTCAGCGTATGTGCACAGATTTTAAAACCCACACGTAGTTACCTTGTCTGTTATCAGTTGAATCCTCTAATAACCTTCACAAACATTGTTTGAAAGCACAAAGTACTGTGACACTATCTATGCTAACATTTTAACATCACAAAATCTGTGAAAACTTATTTTGTATCAAGAGTGCATGTAAAATACAGTTGTAAAAAATTATGGGCTTTCAGTAAATCATTCAAACGTAAAACAAACAGACAGGAAATTATGTTTGTATCTCTGTGAATATAGTTAATACTCTTGAATACTGTGCAGTATTTTTGACCACATCAAACGAGCATACGTTGCATATTAGGTTTCCAGTTTAGGTGTGATGCGCACAAATTTATCTCATATGTACATATTGTGTATTAAACTGAGATTTGAGCACAGAGAAATGTTCCCTCTTCAACAGATGAATGTAAAAACAGCCTCTAACTGTCAAACTATTTGAGGACATAGACCATTCTGCACAGTGAAGCTCAAACATCCAAGACAAGTAACAATAACACATCTTGGAGCAGAGAGGGAATTGTCTGGTGTTGTCTGAGGAGCCCATGACATTCTTCTATGAAACTAATTCTGTTGTCTGTAATAAAAGCGTTTTTCCAGGGGAAAATAAAAACAAAACTTCAAGTTGATTATTAAAAACTCTGATGTTCAAACTCAGCGATACATGTTATCTTCTCTGGAAACTGAGACTTTATAGTGGGAACCCTCTCAGTTGTTTTTGTGAATGTAATTAGTATTGATTCGGTTTTAGGCGCCCGAAAGAGAGGGGTTAAATAAAACACGCAGTAAGTGAAACACCTGAAATATTGACACTCTCAGAACTTTATACAGCTCTTGGCAGAGTTTAATAATGCCATCCAGTGGTGCCTATTTATTTCTCCCATCCATACAGTGCCCAGTGCCATTAATACTTTTTGAAAATGTCACTGCGGCTAAGGGAAGGCTTGATCACACCTACAGTCCCTTGTACCTTCTTTTTTTTTTTTTTTTTTATTTTGCTTTCAGTGCTGTGGTGGACAAGTTGACCTTTTTACATTTTTGTTTGGTTTATTCAGATTCATATTATTCAGTTTTAGGTAAACTATAAGTTGTTTGCAACAGTGACAGGCAGCCGCAAATAGATGATTTGTTCTTTTAGTTAATGGTAGCTTGGCCTGAATAAACATAATTTTGTGCAGCAATAAATCATTAAAGCATTAATCTTTTTATTCTTTTAGTAACCTCTCAGTTTGTGCTGTATTTCAGAGTTTGTTTCCAGCATCTGAAAAATGCTGCATCATAATTCATTTGTACTGGAAGAAAGCGAAGTCAGATAGCAAAAGACTGGGTAAGAGAGATTGTGTTGATGGTGACCGATGAAGGCTGTGAGCAGGAATCAGAACCAAGATGTAGTTCCTGCCATTTCAAACACTAATACCACGTTAAATGTTCGTTATGAGTTGTTATGACACCCATAATTATTTTCTAAAGGGGCAAACTGCACCTTTCAGTAGGCCAGGTGGGGCACTTCTTCTACTGTGTTTTAATTAGGCAACAGCTAGAGGCCATCATGGTGGATGGGTGGGATGGCAAAATGTAGGACTTTCACAGCCGTTGTCAGTATTGTTACTTTAGTAAGCAGTTTTGTTTAGCTTTTGTGCCTAAACCCAGTTTTCAGTGAAGAATTTGTTGTTGTAGCCATAATGACAGAGGTCTGGTGCATGATAACAGCCTACTGAACAGACAAGGAGGTGGAGGAGAAATTAATTTACACATTTATTATTGTATTGTTATATATGGTGTTGTGTTGTTATTCCTATTGATGATGATGCTTTGCACCAGATGGAGTTTGCAATTTCATTGTAAGTGAATCATATAATGACAATAAAGGTCTTCATTGTCTGATGACAGAAGGAAAACACTTGGTAGGGTGATAACATTCAAAGCAAGTGGGACTACTGTCATGGAACATCATGATACCCATTCATTTGTCCTTCTCAGGTGTTTGTACCACTAATACTTGGGAAATAAAATAATAATGAGTAGTTATTAGGTCATTACAGGTTAACTCATAAGCCACAGGCTTGAGATCTCGGTCAGATCTCAAGTAACTTATCTACAATATACTGTGTAATCTTAAGAACAAAGTTATTCTGGAGCTATTCTCAGGTTACCTAATATTTTGTCTACCTTATTGTACAGTGTTACATATAAAATCAACTCAGCATCAACAATATCACCCTATCACCATCATTATCAATCACAGTGCTTTGCTGACATACTGCACTTCATAGCTGTCAGTGTCTATACAATGTGCCACCTGTTCACCTGTTTGAAGACACACAATATGCACAATTAAATTTCTTTTGACACAGGCCTATCTTTTGACAGGTGCAGGATAAAGTTTCAAAGCACACTTATTTCTCTGCCTGCTTATACAAACCACCTGTCAGTCATTTTTTCATATCATCAGAGATGGCACACAAAGCAAAAGCTAAATGGTGTGATAAAATGTTTTGAAGTGGAACCTAAAAGTTCCACTTCACGCTTGAGGCACAGAAGTGAAAAACGATGGCTCAGTCAATACCGACTGAGATGGAACATGGTCAACCTGCAAGCCTTTAGTGTGGCAAGCAACATTTGAGTACATATTAACTCTGTCAGATCTGATAGCTGTGGGACCTCGTCAGCACTTTCCCATTGATATAAATCTTCACAATTACTGTGACAGTTTGCTTGGGAAAATCAAGCAGCGGGTCTTTCAGGAATACTGTTGTGTCAGCAGCAGAGTTGAGCTTCCTGGAACCCTCATTCCGCCGATAGCATTCAGCACCTGGCAGGGGCTTTGACACCCACAGAATAGAATAAACAGCAATTTAGTTTGGAGTGCATACCAGATACTCGCAGATTAGAGCTGAGGTTGATGGGAGTAGCCTTAGCAAACTAGGAAGAATCACAAAATAAACACTTGCTCTATCCACTTCATGCTTCAGGCCCGGTAGCTTTCATAGGAATGTTTCTTTTTTGCATTTGTCAGTTTTGCAAACACAGATTGAGTGCTCTGACCAACAGTGAGACCCGTTACAAATCCAACAAACCAAGTTGGATCCTAAGAGGTTTTTTTTAATATACAGTGCTGTGCAAAAGTCTTAGGCCGCAGCTAGATTTGTTTTAGCAATGTTATGATGACTATATACATTTATTTATCAGATTACAACTGGAAAATATAGGAAATATGCTAGGCACACAATATAAAAAAAACATGAAAAAAAGGTCATAAAAATCAGCAAACTGGAAACTATATGTGGTATTCAAGCTGGTCTAAAGAAATATGAAAAATCTGGAGAGTACAAGAACAAAAACAGGAGTGGAAGACCAAGAAAACTGTTAAAATCTGATGAGAAGTTTCTCAGGGTTTCTTCCCTGAGAGACCGGAGGAAATCCAGCAGGGACCTGGCTCAGCATCTGATAGTTTCATCTGAATGCCAAGTTGATCCTTCCACGGTCCGAAGAAACTCAAGCAGGACCAACGTTTGCAGAAGTACAGCAGCCAAGAAACCACAGTTTCAGAAGAGACACAGGGAGAAAAGGTTAAAATACACAAAAGCTCACAAAGATTGGAATGAAGATTGTGACGTTTATCTATGGCAGCAAATCACTCCGACAGTCAGGTCGTTAACGGTGGAACACTCTTTATTGGATACAACAACAGAAGACAGGAAGTGCCTTGCTTCTTTCTGTCTAGAAACCCCGGGGGTCTGCCTAATGCACATGCGCAGTAGAATAACTAAAATGTATTCACTTCACGTGAGAAAGATCAGCCAAGTGTCTTTCTTCATGGTCTTCTTCTTGGTGTTTTATGTCCATTGTCAAACAAGAAAATGGCGCATTACTGCCACCAGCTGTGGAGACGGAAACTAATGTGGTGTCTGTTGTCTATTGAAGGCTTATGGTTTGGAACCTTATAATGTTAAAAACATTAGAAGATAGTAGTCGGGGTGGATGGACGGGTCAACCAAACACCTGACTTTGATGCAGAAAATCGTAGTTCATGTCTGATGTTGCGTTTTAAGTGTTTTGTGTGTTTTAAAGTGTTTTAACTGACCCCAGGGCCTTTTTTTTCTTACCATAACCATCTATTTTGTGTGCCTAAACTTAGGTTTCTGTGCCTAAACATAACCATACTTTGGGTTTCAGTGTACTTTTGGTTTCAATTTTCAGTTCAGAAAAACTTTGCAATGTCACACAATATACAAGGTGAAGGCCAAAATAACTGTAATACATTTTGCTGTGAGACTGGGCTGCATGTAAATATTTCCTGTATTTTCTGGTAATATCTTAATAAAGAAACTGAGAAATAAACATATATTATCATTACAACCTTGCTAAAACAGCAAAGCTAACAGTGGGTGGCCTAAGACGTTTTCACAGTACTGTACATAGAGCCGTTTTCCATCAGACAACAGTAATTGTGCTCAAAATGATGTGTAGTACTTCAGGCAGGCACTGCCTCCACCAACCTGCTGAGTATATTTTGTCTGTTTTGTGGTGACCATCTGGAAAAAAGCTGCTCCTTGTTTGTTTGTTTGTTTAAACTCTTAAGCCAGTCTCCAAAGCTTGTCAGGTTTCTATCACTCCGAGAAAGCTGTGGTAGAAACCCACACATTTCCCCCACATGCACTTCCATATTCATTAACAGTTTCATCCCACATGGAGGGACACTGTCACAGTTAAATAAAGGGAAAAAGATGCAGAGAGAATGTGTGTAAGAGAGATAAAAATGCAGAAAACTGAGAAAAAAGAACAGGACTGAGAATTTTCTTGTCAGTGTCCTTTTCTATTTTCTCTTTCTTTGTCACACAAAGACAAAAAAAGCAGATTGGATCCCACTTCTGAGTGCAAAGAACTGGGTCTGTACAGGTCAAATGTGACACATAATCCTGTGTGATTTCATTATCCGCATCCTGCCTCAACGCAGCTACACCAACTCAGTCTTTCATTAAAGGGGAAGGAGAGGTGGGGCAGGAATGGGCTCATCATAAAAAGGCAGTCACGGATCTTGACTCGGTCTAGGTGCAATATCTGAGAGCCTCCATCTGTCATCTTTTACATCTTCCTCATGCTTCAGTGATAGTAGGAAGGAAGTGTACCTCTGCACAGGAAGTTTATACAGCGCTGTTTCCCTGGAGTCACTTCAACAGACTGTAGCAAAGGCCTGACACATTGTGTTGATTTACTACTGCACATTCCTAAGTGTAAAATCCTCAGTGTAGCCCAGAAAAATAGCAACATTCACAAATGAAAGTCTGATGCTGCTCTTAATCCTTGTCTTCATTCAGGTTGATTTACATTATTTAGTTTAAACTCCTCCGTACACCATGCTTCATCATGTAGAGAATGTTAATTACATTACAGTATATTGTTAGTCATATTCTTGCAATCTGTGTTGTTGATATCACTGTGGCTGATGCCTGATGTGACAGGTATGGGTGTGTGCATGTACTATATGTAAATAGGTGTGAGCCCTGTTGAGGAGGCAAATGGTGCACCAGCTGCTGGCTACTGCAGGTGATTGGCTCTTGTCATATGGTGCACCTCTACCTGTATATAAAGAGCCAAGATAGTGGCAGTGCTGCTTGGGGGATTACTCATCTTGTTGTTTTTCCAGCCAGCCATACTTGTTCATGTTGTTTAATTGTGCAATATAACGTGTAGTGTCTTAGATACAGTGATGGTTTTTGCCTGGGCTGTAGGAGTGGGCTGCTATTTACATTGTTTGTATCCTATTTACTTTAGTTAGGGCAGTAAGTTGATGTGGTTTCTTTGCTTTAGCTTAGTCTTCACTTAACATTTAACACATTGTAAATAAACATCCTCGGGGCTACAGTTCAGTAATCTGTGTTTGTGGCTTTCTGGGACTTGAATAAGAGTTGTTTCTTTTTGTATGACCTCCCCACCCCTAGACATTCATTGGACGATTTTGTCACTAGCCCTTTTTTGGAAAAAAACAAAAAAACAAACAACAACTGATTGTTATAAGGTAGGCTTTGTGTGAGGAGTTGGTGGAAAGCGGGGGTCTGTCCTCATTACCTGATCACCTGTGGCTGAAGCTGCACACTTGGGGGATTGAGAGTGGAGGCTGTTGACATACTCATTGCCGGTGTAGTGCCTAAACCGCCCTCTGATCTTCATGTATGTCCACTACTGAGACTCTCCATTTAACCCTCTGTATAAGGGAGAGACTAGGAATAAAGAGGTCGTCTAAGCTATGCATTTCCATATTAGGTCTCTTGAACAGTTAATTAATCATTTGACATATCAATCAACATAAATAGAAAACATTTCTCATAATCTTTTGGCAAAATACCACATCCACTATTAGTGGATACAAGAGAAATATAAATCACCTTAATACATATTCCTATTTTTTCAGGATATTCTTTAGCAAATACAATCTTTCATCTTAACTTATCACTGGATATAAAGTTTGAAATGCCATTTGTCAGTATAAAGCAACAAATTGTGCACTTCATTCTCAGATAATTCAAATCAAATCGCTTCCGTCTTGTAATAGTTAGGCAAACTGCGGACTGATTTTAAGGTCAACATTTGGTTGATGTTAACAAATCCACCTCTGAATCAAAATTTTCAGTTGTCAAAAAAACAATCTACTCCATGAGCTCAAAAAATGGCTTCAATTCTAGTTCCTTAAACAATAACTGATGTTTTTGCCATTTGGTGGCAGCTGAAAAATCTGTAAATACAACACTGACATATTATCACGTTTTAAATTGATATGATAAATGGCTCCTTATTTACACATCCAGAAGATGTGAAAATAGATAAGTGAAAAATGAAAGTCCAATTTTTATTCTCCATGTATTTTTGTTTGTGGAACTGCACAGTTGGATGATAATTCATCACTATGAGCATATACAGTATAATAATATTGACTATGGCCACTTTAAATCTCCCTCTGTCTTTGGAAAAGATACCTTCTCAGTTCCTATTTATTTTAAAGAGATGCGCAGTGTGACCAGAATTGGAGATCGCACTGATCTGTGCACTAGTGATTGCAGTTAAAAATGATGACATTTTAAACATTTTACACAATGTATTCAACATTAAATCTTATGCTCATCCTTGAGAAGTCTCAAAATTTTGTTATTTCATAGTATGTGCTGTATCAGTGTATAATCATTCAAACATTGATTCCAACTGTCAGTAACGGATGTTAAAGGAGAGGACCAAACAAGAGTTTGAGGGATGGATACCCATGCACTGTCTGCGAGGAACTTCTCTGGTATACTGAGGGACCAGATGAACAGGGATGTGGATTACAGCTCTGTCAAATCTTCCCCAAGTCTATGCATTCGTTTATTTCCCAAATCTCACCCTGAGAGTAAAGCTACTTGCTGGGGGATTTTCTCAATTTCTTGCTTGATGAAACAGGTGTATTTACTTACATAATTGTATTCCTCATCCAATTTATAATGCGATTAAATATTAATACAATTCTGAGTTTGAAGAGAGGCAGATCTGTGAAAATTATCTAGACAGCAATATGGTGAAATTGTTCTTCTTGCTTTTGCAACTTATTCTCTCGCCCATAAGTGGAACAAAATCAACAGAAGAGAAAATATTCTGCTCTTTAGGATGCATTGAAAATGGTATTTCAGCAAATAACCCAATCTAAGCGAAAGATAAAAATAGGTGCAAGTATTTTTCACTGTGATGATCTTGACTCATCCTGGCTGAGCTTTGTTTAGTTAGTACCAGAGCTCTCTGGGGGGAACATCGAGTGGTGTAGTCAAAGTGGAACTCTCCTGAATGAGCTTCGAGCTTCGAGTCCCCAATATCCCAGCATGTGTGCCACAGAGTCAGACAATAGAGCCAAATGCAAGTCATAGCCAAATCGTAATTACCTCTGCTCCCTGCAGAAGCAGACCAATTGACTCCTCTAGATGAATGACAACAGGTAAAGGGCAGTGATTAGCCGCAGGCCTTGGAAGCTTTGTTTGGTGCACGGGGAGGGAAAATTCTTTATATAGGGCAGAAGATATGCTTCACCTATTACGCTCTTATTATTCTGTGGATTTACTATGGGCACAATTCTTCTCAGTACTGGAAACCTGGTCATGGTTGGCTGGTGGTGCACAGAGTCGGGCACAGCCAGATATTTATCTGCTTGTGTTGTTTGCAGACCTGCATTATGATAAATTACCTAATGGTTTATTGTTGTGTGTGAATACCTATAATTGATTGATATTGAATTAGTTACCATAATATCTTACTTTCTTGACTCACAGTCAGCAGTAATTTAAGTAGCCTTTCACAACTAATGAGGGTTAGACAGCTATTGATTTGTTTTAATATGAAAGAGAAAATTAAGGATATTTTTTGTGCACAAACTGACTTGACAAACAACCTCTGAATGAACACTTCTGCAGATTGTTGTTTTCAGCAATAGTGTTTTTGGGAAGAAGTCCAAAATTAAAGGTAACAGCTGCAAATTCCTGCCTGATACTCCCAGACAATATTCGAGATATATATACTGTAAAAATAAACACTAATTTGCTACATTTTGATAAATTTGTGTGAGACAACAAAGTACAAACTAACACCTGGATAGAAAAATGCTCAAAAAGGGTTAAATTATGTACAAATGATTTGGTCCCATGTAATAAAATACTTCCTAAACTCCAGAAATTTAGAAATATTGATTATACATTCATTAATTAGTCTGTTGTTAATTGTTTGAAAGTGATGTACTGTTGGGAAGGAAGGAATAATCCATCTAAATAGTTACAAACTTGAGCCTGTTCATTTATTAGAAAGTATTACCTCATACATTATTTAATAGTGTTTAACGACACTGCTAACATTTGTTGATGCAGTAATAAGCATTAACTAAACGTTAAATAATACAATAATAAGGATTGCATTCAACAACTTAAATGTCTCTTGGTAATACTAGTAAACTGTCAATAAAGATATTCATCATTATCATCATCCTTTATTAGCAGACTCAAGGTCCATTCAAAAAAAGAAATAAAAGAAAAAAAGAAAGGATATAAAAGAAGAAAAATAAAAATCATAAAAGACATTTATACCAATGTTTCCACAGATGGGATTGGTAACGTACTACACTAAAACCAGGATTAGCCAGCATCATTATAAGACTGTTCTCAGAGTTATTCACACGACAGATAAATCTGTACATCAGGTTTCTCATTAATGCCTGAAAGGTACTAACATGGACCTGTGAACACAACAGACTGGCGCTGGTGGACCTAGGCTTCTTAAGCAGAATCCTCAAGGCATCATTATAAGCAACTTTAAGTTTCTGTAAAGTAGCTACCTTATATTTACACCACAATGGGGCAGTATACAACGGTGTACAGTATGTTCTGAACAGATGAACTTTAATATTAGCACATTCATTCATTTCATCTATTAATTATGAATTATGCTGATTCAACTGCATCCATCTGGTAAAACAAAGAAACTGAATGAAAGAACCCCTTCAGCAGCAATCAATATGAAATTATTTGAACTGAACTATTTATGATATGGTGCTTATGAAATGTGGCACAGTAAACATGTCATTTGTTTCGTTTCTAATGGCATGTAATTATGATAGTATGTTGGCAGCAAGTATAGCTGTATTGTGACTTTCCATAGAGAAAGCATTAGTCTGGGGGCTGCATCTTTCTCTCTCTCTCTGACACACACAAGTTGTTTCCATTACTTACATTGTGTTGACTTACCTTCATTTCCTGGAGACTTGCCCTAGCATTAGCCAAACCACTATTTACCTAATCCTAACCTCACCTTAAACCTAAACCATGACATTACTCTGAAATGTACTGGTTTATGTTGTGGGGACTTGCTTTTTGTCCCCACAGTGTGACGGTGTATACAAAATTACATCCCCACAACATGAGTAATACCAGCCTGTTCTCATGCCCAGGGTGTAAAATACTGACAATATGTCAAATATCTTTAGCATCTCATATGGACGCCAGAGGCTGCCTCTGGCAGCCATACGAAACAGGGTTTTCAATAGAGTATCCACTTGCACCAGTATTTGATGCCCAGAGCACAAAGTCTTAGTACATGAAGGAAGAAAGTCTGCAATAGGATGTGACCAGGGTGGGTGGTGGGACAAATAAACATCGACCTTTCCCAAGGGAGAGTGCGCCCGGCGTGTAATAAAGTGTTTTTTAATCAGCGAGTGTTTTAACCCAAGCCACGACATTTTCCTAAATATAACCATGTAGTTTTTGTGGAAAAATACAAGCACATTGTTTTTGTGTACTGACACAACTCGGCTAACGCTGTTCTGTAATAAAAACCAAGTGTCTTATATGGATGCCAAAGGCACCCTTTTATGAGTCAAAAGGTACTTGACAAAACGTCAGCATTTGATGCAAAATATATTAAATATTTAGGTTTCTATTTAAAGTAGTGTTTGACAGCAACAATGAATGAAAACCAAGTCTTTATTGTTATATTGCCACAATATTTAATAACTGTACAGATAATTCTTTTTTCTGAGAATGACATTTTCTACATAATTCTCTCACAAATGTCACATTAAAGATTAAAACTGAGTCACATTGCACATGATTATGTAATGATGTAAATGTATTAAATACTAACTAAAAGATTAAATTAAACATGAAGCTTGGTTTTGAATCAAATGATGAATAAAATATATAAAGTGAACAGTTCAGACTACTAAGCTACCAACTTTAAAGGCCACATCCAGTTACTGGAAGTGCAGCAGTTTGTATCCATTGAACCTGTCACGTTTTAATGTGTGAGATTTGGTCCGAGGGATCATTTTGAAGTACAAACCAATGTGACAAGATGGCACAATGTGTGAAAGCGAACAGGGATTAAATGGTCAGTGAAAATATCTTCTGCTGTGATCTCACTGGTGCACCTGTTGAACTGTACGAATAGGCGAGCGCCTTTCAAACTGATCTTCAGGTAGTGACTGAACAATGTCATTTATCTGAGATCCAACATGATATTACAAAAAATGTAGCGAATGGGGCAATTTATTATTTATTTTGATCCAGAAGGTACAGTACAGCATGAGATAATACCAGTGGGGAGTATCTCGTTACATGTAAGCAGTTACTGTAATTAAATTATGAAATAAATGTAAATGTAGTCAGTTAGTTTCTGAGAAAAAAAATGTAATTACAGTTGCTATTCAAATTCTTAGTGATAAAAAGAATATATTCTTTTCAGTAAAAAGCATATATGTATATAACATTTATTCTGTTTGTATCTTTCCACCTTCTTTTGGCATAGTTCCAGACAGTACAGATCAGCAAAGCCATTGGGACAAATAACACCATCAAGGCCAACAAGAAGCTGTCTCTAAGTCTAGATAGGCTCCATTCATTTGGTAGTGTGAGTTAAATTTTTAATGTGGGATTTAATTGGTTCTCTTGCTTGACTTTGCACCACCTCTCCTCAGTCAGTCGTATCAAGGCACATTGCTCCAAGCAAGTTGGCTGAAACCGGCCCACAACGTCAAGGTGGGTGGCCATGTTGTCAGCTTTTCAGTGCTGTGAATTCAACAGTATTTTCCTTTTGTAATGAAAAAAGGGTTTTGCTTGGTGCCCATTCAGTAGGCTACATGTTTAAACAGCAATGAAGTTATGTTGAAGAACCTTTTATAAATTTGACAGTT
The DNA here is from genome assembly GCF_001952655.1 of Monopterus albus. Classification (NCBI taxonomy): domain Eukaryota; kingdom Metazoa; phylum Chordata; class Actinopteri; order Synbranchiformes; family Synbranchidae; genus Monopterus; species Monopterus albus. Next base: position 4,291,860 of record NW_018127882.1, on the reverse strand, counting down.
ATAAGTATCAAGTACTGTTGTGAGGTTTTCACTGTCTGGTTTAAATTTGTGTCAGGACTTTTCATCTTTATTAGCCAGTTTAAAACATTTTTTTAGAAAAGTAATTAAAAGAAATAAGTTACATTACTTTGAAGAAATGTAAATAGTTACATTACTTATTACATTTTAACAGGTAATTAGTTATGTGTGATCTATTACGTTTAAACAGTAACCTTCCCAGCACTGGATAATACAGGCAGAGGCTTTACACTTATGATCATGATCTCACCATATGCATTAACTGGATTATAACATACAGCTAAAGCTAGCTGTAATCATGATCCCGTACAGAGAACCCATCTAAATCTTCAGTCATGAAAGTAAATAACAGCTAATAATCTCCTGGAAACTAAAAGTTGAAATAGTACGAGGTGAAAAGCACAAAGAGCATTAAACCCTCCAGGGTTTATCAAAGCAGAATAAGTAGTGGCTGTGCAGCGAGCTCACACAAAGGGGCACCATGGGAAGAGGGAAGTGGTTCCTAGGCAACTATTGCTGCCTCACTGTGGGGAACTGCAGAGGTCCCATTGAAAGCTGAACCGACTGCAAGAATTAACCCCAGCCATCTTAAATAAAGCATTATACTTTGTGCAGTAAGTACATATTAACAAGGATGTTGGCTAAATGATTGTATATAAGGGAACTAGGCAGCTGATCCCAGACTATCATTTAGTTTGTCAGCATATTCCCTTTAAACTTGGCTGCAGCAACTGCAGAGCGTGCACTTGAAAGTACTGCCCCTGCTGCCTTTGACAAATTATCATCTACAGTAGTGATTCAGGTGTCACTTTATAATATTCATTACAGAATAAGTATTTTTCTTTTTTCAAAGAAAATAGGGAAAAACCTTGTCCATTTGACCGCCCAACATATCTGTGAAAAATCTAAGATGGGACCCTTGGACTCTGGGCCATCCAAATTTGAGGCAACATCATGTTCACCCCCACTGCCAAGTGGCAAAACAGTGTGAACAGTTTCAAATAAAAAATATTGTGAACCTGCAGCTGAGAAAATAGATGCAGACATACAGCTATTACTTCTGGAGTATTTTTTACAGTATTTTGATTGGTGTGATCGAGTTTGTAGCAAATTCACACCATCCCTACCATTCATTCATATCCTGTGTTTTGTCACTCTTCCCCTACCTCTGACATACACCCACAGTTTGAATGCATTTCTTGAATTTGCATTTGATTTGAGTGTGTTCAAGCTACAACTACTGTAGTTGTTCTTCAATGGTATCCTGTGGAGAAAACCTACATTTTTAATTCATATAATAATAAACTAAAAATATTCTGTGGAAGGAACCGTAAAATCTATGTGTTATTTTGACATTTCGTTTTTAAAGATTTGGCCTTGGTTATGAGAGTTCTGTAATTTTGTGCTTTGAATTTGTGATGGCTTGTAAGGGATTAAGATTCCTTTCCACTGTGCCTGAAAGCATCTGCAGAAACTGATTTGTCCAGCAAAGAGCTGGCACACCTGTGCAGATCCCAGTTTCTCTCCAGATCTTCACTATGTCAATGCTACAAGTATTATTTCATCTTCACAACATCTGTATAGCACCACCGTCTTTGTGGTCTTGTCTGAGAATGTAAATTTATATTTTCATTTTTAAAACTTTTGCCATATTGTATTTGAAATATCAGGTAATGTAAGTTGAAGAATGGCTGATAATGGCTGCACCTATTTACTATAATTGCAACAATAATGGTGTCAATTTGGAATTAAATACAGAACAAACATTTTACAGCTGTTATGTAAATTAGCTTAATGTGAATCATGCTTTTTTTAAAACCTGAGGAAATAAATTAGAAGCAGCACAGGACAAATAGATAATGAAGTTTCCTTATCTTTGTGCTTAAAAGCAGTGGGACAAAATAGACCTATTCATCACATATTAATTATCATGATTTGCTTCTACAGACAAGGGATTTTGGGGGCCATAGGCTATTCAAATGGACTTTTACTTTCAGAGAAACCTAATTCAGTGAAGGGCTCTAAATTATTTTAATGCAGTAATTTTTCTCATCCTTTCATTAGAGAAAGCCATGAACAGCACACAACAAAATTTTAATTTGCCAAAGAGGGATAATTCACCTCAACACTTTAAATTACACATTCAGGTTAAAATTATTTAATGGCTCTTTTTTTAATTTACCTTCAGCTGCTACCTTTGCTCTGAGGATGCACTTAAGTTTGACGCTAGGAAAAAGAGTAGATGATGAAACAAAATCAAACTTAATGTTTACAATAGTCATCCAGTGTTTTTATTATTTGAACCTGTAGTATTTGCCCCAAACTCTAACAAAAGCAGCAATAATTTGTCACGTACAGTAGGTGTTCTGAGATACAGAAAGTGGTGATTGTACGAGAGTTACAAAGTCTCTAATACTTCAACGTGCCTTTAGGCCGTGCTCAGACCGCGTTTCAAAGGTGTGAAAAAATGCAGCTCTCCCCATTCATTTAGATAGGGGATGTTGTTTACTGCAGCTGGAACCAGCACCACAGGGGGGCTCCGGCAAAATGATGCAACCCTATGCACTGATAAAGTTGGATCTGGTTCAACTTTCACTGCACCAGATGATGACATCATCTGGTAAAAGCGCTTCGTTGACCAATCATGTACAGGGGAAAATCAGGACATGGATGCCCACAGGAAGAAGACTCTTTTGTTTATCTTGTTAGCATTCACTGCTATTCACTGTCAAATTTGGGCCACAGTTAACGCAATATAACAACACGCCATGCACTTTTGTTAGTACCGGATGTTAAATGGTGTTTTTATCTATCAATGCTGACACATTGGCGGAAAAATTGGTGCTAAGGTAGAGTAGGCTACGTCAGCAGCATAGCTAACCAAAACACAATGTAAACTCACAGGCTGGAAACGTGAATGAGGCCACTCACGTTGAATTGTCACAACGTGGTCATATGGTACATGCCTACAACACTCCCCTTGCGTTAAACACAGCAGGGATCAGTCTGAATGCCTGCTTAGTCACCTCATACATACCATCTATAGTCACCTTGAATCTGAGTAATAGACTATCTCATTTCTACCTGAACTTTTAATTCACACCGGTTATGAATATTTGATCAAAATGACCTTCCTTGAGCAATTACAAGAGGGTAATAAAAAGTCTGTAATGGCAGACAAACAAATTCTTAACTCAGCATCTGCTTACTAGATTTTTTGCAGAGCTTAATTGCAGAGAATTCAACAGTCAATTGTTTTCTTATTTAAAAAGAAATCATTATTAAATACAATAATAATAAGTGCTTTATAAATGAATATTATTAATACATAAAATGAAAACACAGCATTTCAAATTCATATAAACCTGTTGTGTATGACTACATCTGTGTTATATAATATTGTTAAGTATTCTTTATCTGTTTATACAAAAGGGCTGCTGACTCTGATGTTACAGTGCTATAAGTATTTCAGACCTGAAACAAGTCCATTCATTGATAAGCTGGGTAACAGAAAATTAACTAGTGACTCTTTTGATAAATGATTAATTCACAGTTTTTAAGCAAAAAATTAGATAATCTCAGGTTCAGCTTCTCTAATGTGAGTGTTTGTTGCTTTTCTTGATTAACCTGAATATCTGTTGGCCTGACAAAACAAGCAATTTGGAGATGCAACATGTCCTCCAGCCTATATGATCAAAATAAGTTGCTTGCCCCTTCCCTCTCATATGACCCATAGGAGCATCTCCTGTAAAAAGCTCTACTATGTTGGTAGGTGTAAATGCAAGAACTCCTTGAACATGAATAACATCACAAGCCACACCAACAAGCTTTATAGAATCTTGTAATCATAAACACAATGGCAAGTGTATTGGAAGTCTGTTGCCATGGAAATTGTCCTAAGCATGACAATTGGTTGGATGGTTATGAAACCATCATGATTTCATTATGTTTAGTCACACAAACTACTTGGTTAGGTTTAGGAACAAAAACTACTTGAAAAACAGGTCACGCTCTAAAATTTAACCCGCTTGCCTGAGGGTAAATCTTGTGTTTTCTCTGCTTTGCCATTCACCCCAACCTCCTCCTAGTGTGCACCCTCTGGCTCTATATACCCTTTTCACCTAACATACTGCTTTTGGTTGTGTCATAATTACTATGTTTGCTTGAAGCCACTGAACTATAATATGTAATTGTTGGTCATAATAACCTGCTGGTACAAAAGCCATATTTTTCTTTTTTTACAGAAGTGTGGTCTTTGAAGACATCACTTTAAATTATGAATGCAATTTTTTTACAGTGTTAGTTGATATTTATAGAGAAAACCTGAGAAAGTGATAAGCAGATTCAATAATAAAAATAATTGTTAGTTGCAGAAATGTGGTTTAATGTTGAATATGGGATTTATAACAGGCATCTATTGATAAGCAGAAAATTGGTTCTGGTTATAATTAAATAAAAATGCTGTGCTGAATATGTTTAAGCTGCAATACACAGCTCGTTGCCTTGAGGCAGGAAGTGTATTGCTCATCTTGCCCTCCTCCTCCTCAGTTGGTCAAGTTCCCAACTGACATTTGTCACTCTTGTTGATGAAGGATCTGGCCTGTGGCTGCAGGACCCTGCACCCATGATGCAGAAAGAAAGAAAACACACTGACATTCAGCAGGTTTTTGAAGGAGGTCTGTTATGCTGTATATGATGCTCTGATGTAAATTTTTTCTTCCTGCTCTCCCTCATTGCTCTGACTTCCCTGAAAGGTGACTGTTCACCATGCCTGCAGCAGATTGTATAGGTTATAAACTTCGCAAAACTCCCTGAGAAGCCAATCTCAGCCCAAGGTGTTTATGCTTGTACGTACAGAATGATAATGTATAGTGAATGTGAAAAACCTTGACGCGCTGCTTGTGCTGCAGTAGCAGGTAGTACATTGCTGCTAAAACAGTTAATTTCATACAGTGGTGCAGAAGCATTACAAAGACAGAGTTGGAACATGGGAGAAGGAGCACCCTACTAATTTATCAGTGAATTTAATCAAATGGAACTAAACTGATTATACTATATTTCATGCAAAGGAACAAAGCAATTTACTTTATAACATTTCCTCATTGAATCACCTAATGTATTATTTTAATCAACTCATATGTATTCTCTCTTTTAAATGTGCTCATTCAGATATAATAGGAGCTATAATTGCTGTGTAATTACTTTGTGATACAATTAAGCCATGATTAGAATGACATTGGTTATATTTTTTTAGCTCTTATTTTTATTTATTTTTTCTCAGATATTTTCTCACAGTACAAGGCGAGCGTAGTGGTCTGTCCAAAAATCACAACTGGAGCCAATTACACCGTAGCCTGTTTTCTGTTTTTATTTGTTTGTTATCTTGTCAACATTCAGCAGCTGTCAGTGTGATTATTTGTTTATTTAAAACAGATCCTTAATGAAAGCATTTTATAAGAATGATTAGCGTAAGTGTGAAACACATCTAATGATGAAAAAAGCTTTAGGATGAAAGTTTTTCTTTAAAGGATAACTGGTTAGTTAGGCTGATTTCCCTTTTTTTTAAGTGTCCTGCAATGTTTCTGTGAGCTTATGCCATCTGCCAGCAAATTAACTTCCATCTATTACCTTGTCAGAAAGTTTGTATTGAATGTGACTTATTTTATGACTCACAGTTCTTCCACAATACATCTAGAATACTCTCCTGAGACCCAATTTTCTACCTGCATCCCTGCACCTCCTTGTTTATTTCCTCTGTGAGCACAAGTAAGCTATCATGCCGGACAATACTTGCAGACAAAACTTCTTACAATGATAAAACACCCATACAGACACAAACCTAAGAGTCTTGAGGTTGTTTTTGATACACTTTTAAAACAAATAATTGGTAGTTATGAACCAAGAGACATGAACAATGTTACCATTTAATCATATGTTTGCTGCCTGAGATTTTGTATGAGCTACAGGAAGTGGAATGGTAAGTGAGGAAAAAATATCCACTGCATACAGATAGACTTAATTAGGCATTTGACATTTCAACAGGCTGGAGATTTACTTTACAAAACTAAATTCATGATGCAGCTGATAACTTTATATGAGATTACATTTTTTTTCTCAGAAGAAACATAAATTTGATAAATCTGGCTCGGGTCATGTGTTAATGTCCAGTCCAGCTAAATAATGATGAAAATGTACAAGTATTGAGCAGTGAAAAAATATTCATATTCCTAGAGGTACCATCATTAGCTGGCATACTCCTTGCTCAGTGTTTACTCACTGGGGTACAGCTGGAACGAATTACAGTAATTGATTGGATGCACAGAGGTGGATTGAGCACAGAGATGTCCACATTTCTGACTGATCTCCTTGTTATAACACTTTTCCCTTTTCCCTCTTTCTCTGCTCGTTTCTGTCTCTCCGCTTCACGGAGGCTGTCCTAATGTATGACCATTGTCTAGAGGTCACTGTGGATGTCCGAATCATGGGGAGGTAGCTCGTCATGCAGAGCGCTGCATGCTTCAGGGAGTAATCACAAGCCTCCAGCTTCCCCCATCAACATTCTTTGCTGCCCTTAGGCCAACAAACCAGATTTTTCATGTCAGCTGGCATGCACCTTCAACTCATAAGTAGCTGTTTGACTTTCACAAGTCTCGCATCATCCAAGCATATACACTCCCAGGCAAGGTTGCCATATCCTTGGTCCATAATTATATGCCAGTTATAAGTGTCCACTTGTGCATGCAGATGGGCTGGGCTCCTTAAAAATCCAGGTAGCAGGTTGAACCTATCTACACAGGCGATTTATCCTTTCCTAAGGGGGGAGCCCTCACATCATAATAATAATAATCTCAGATATTTTTTATTTCCATGCTCCCTTTTTCACACACAAGCCCCAACAGCCACTCCATAGAGAGGAAAAAGCTAAATAATGACAACTTTTTTATTTATTTTTCTGCACTGTTTATTCTGCATTAAAACCCCTATTATTTGTTTTCAAAAGCTCTTTTGTGTGTTGACAACCCTACATAAAAAGATTAAGTCAAATTCTTACAAAAAGAACAAAGGCGCACATTTCGCTGGTTGACATTCAGTTTATAAAATGACACATATGAAGGCTTGCTACTTAATTTACCTTCATAAGACAAATTACATAAGGATTAACTTTCCTATGTCAAGATCTCAGTCTTTGGCCTGTCTCCACCGGTTGTTTTCCATATATTGTTAGACTCAGCCCCAGTCTTTGCTTCAGTTTTGCCTCTCTGCCCAGCTCTTCTCATACTCACCTGCATTCCAGGTCAACCACCCAGCACATAAGACAGCTCTCTACATCCACTCATCTCAACAACCACTCTCTAGAGTTTGTTTTCTTTGTTCTCACTCCAGATTTGACCTGTTTTCTCCCTCTGACCCTGCTTCTCCCCTGCTCTAACTGCTTGATTGATTTGTGTAATGGTGATTTGTTTTGAACATTTGGCCAGTAACCTGTGCCTGGGTAAATCCCAGTGCCCTTATTTGATCGTTCCTCACTCCTCGATCCTCACACAACCTGGAAGCCATCCCTATCCCCCATCTTGAAGGACATCCCAAAGTTCTTATTCCTGATCTGAGGACTGAGGAGTGAGGAGGCTGCCTGGAATAGCCATGAGTAAGGATACACAAGACCATCCTTTGCAGAAGTCTTTTATGGCCTGACACGCCCTTTTATCTGAAATCAGGACTAAGACACAAAGAAAAGATGCAAATGAAGGAAACATGAATGCAACTGAGAGAACTGGGGTTTACTGTACCTTCTGCCTGCCTAATTTGGGTATAAGCTCCAGCTGCTCCCATATTCTGATGATTAATCTGCCCCAAGTCTGACCTGTTTGCCTGGCCTGGCCATGATATGAACTGTTTCTACTCCTGTGACCACAACTAAGCCTGTTCTCTCAGTCTAGCTAGTCTGTAACTACTCTCTGTGTTAAATATTTTACTTCAGTTTCCTGCCAAGTTCCTGCCATCACATGTTCCCAGTGTTGCTTATTACTTGTATTGTTGTGTCACCCCTTGCCAGCCTTAATTTTTGCATTGCTGTTTTCTCAAGCTAGTTAATAGTATTGTTGTGTTTTTCCTGAGCCAGCCATAGTAGTTACACCATACGGTCACAGTCTCCTGGGCCAGTCAGTATTCTTATCCTTGTCTGCCAGAGTACCTGTGATCTTGTTTACCTGTATTTTTGCCAGTATAATTATTAAAGCTTTGTTTTCTTGCCTTTACATCCTTGTCCCGAGTCTACATCTGGGTCCTCCGAGGAAAACTGTGACATGTTGGGGATGTTTCAGAGGAAGAAGTTATAAATAACTAAATTCACAGTACAAAACATTTCTCTATTGTTCACCACCTTATGCAACAGAAAGAAAACTAATCAATGTTCAGAAGATGATTGTAGCTCACTGTCACTGTCATTTATAATGCCTGACATTTCATTAACTTAGTACTAACTTGTATTTATGGACAGTAGTTACCACTTTAATGTTAGGGGAAGGCTGTCAAAGGTAGCTGTTAATGTCCTGTATGGTTACAAATATATATGTGTGTTTTAAAAAGCACTATACTGAAAAAAGGTCAGGATGTCTTGTATTGTGCATGCTCCAGATTGAAACATTATGATTAAAGTGTGGCTGTCACACCTCTCTATTAGCTGCTTTTAGGTGTATGCAAACTGCAAATTGTACAGCCTGTGAAGGTGTCTGGAATCCATGAGCATCAGCCTTGAACACTGACAGCTGGAAAGCACGTCCCATAATAACTCAGAGACCTTCCAAAGATTAATACAGCTACTTTATGAAACACCACATAACCTGAATATTCATACTATGCTTGCAGCTATACATCCATCCTGTCTTTATTCTCTTGTGTCAGGAAGGTGTTCTACATGCTGTAAATATATGTAGAAAGTCTACATAGTTGTGATGGTTTGTGATTGACTTTCTGTGTGAACGTCAGAAGACGCAGACAGAGTGTTGTCTCCCTTCATTACAACCACAAAGACCCATCTGTAGTGACAGCTGCGGCGTACATCATCCATAGGAGGGACAGGATATACCACTGCATCGTCAGGCTTGGTATCAGCTTTGAACCAAACTTTATGCTGATAACTTATGAGTGTCATAGTAAATAAACACAATGAATATAAACAACTGCAAATGTGAGCAGTTCAGACCAATTTGGAGTCTGTTAATTAAAAGAAGCTGATTGCAGATTTTCTCACATTCTGGAGAAATTGATGACTAAACAAACATGTGGTTTAAATGGGGAACAGTCCCTCCACGTCATGAAAATCTTAATTGAAAATGTGTTCTGATGGCAAGATTGGCAGCTCTGTGTATGTTTTGTAACATGAGTATTAAGGCACAGCACTCTATGGATTTATGAGGCAGTTACCGTGCACAGTTGCAATGCAGGCTACTTCCAATGGGACAGACTAACATACAGCCCTCACACTTGGAAGCCTTACAAAATAGTCATTACAAAGTTCAGCACAGTCGGCAGATTTCTGGAGAACTTTGTAGCTCAGTGTTGTCAGCCAGCTTGATTCTCATACTCAGAGGAGGTTAACCATTGGCCTCCCTTGATAACATAAAAATTTGTGACCTCTGCTGTTATGGATCTAACACACAACAACCTATATAGGAAATTACTAGCAAAACAGTTTGGTCCTGACACAGCTGAGGTTGAAGCCAATTAAGTTTTATCCATTTAGACCTTTAGGCTCTGGAAACACATGGCTGACACAGACTTACTGTGTGATTTTTAGGTTGGATTTTAAATTAAATATTGTCAGTAGTTAGTCTGTTATTGATATTTTTGTTACTGTAACATAAAATATTGCATTACCCAGAAGACAGTTCACACCTATGCTTTTCATAAGTACTATGTCACAATCTTGATTATGATTTTTGCCTTTTTGGATGGTTACCAGTAGATATTCCACCAGGAATTGTGGGGAGAAAAGGGTGTGAAGTGCAACTAAAGTTCTCAGCCAGAATTAATCAGATGACACTGAGTTTATACAATATGCATCTTGAATGGTTAGGCTAGTGATACTCTCTTTTGTTATGATTATGGGTATGGTTCTGTTATAGCTTGGTCATTAAAGCCCATGAAAAATCCCAAACCAGCAATATGTTATGTTGTCTCTCAATACTTTCAGCCCCAAGCCAATAAAAACTGGTCACAAAAAAAGTCCTAAAAGTTTCAATTTAAAGAATGCTAAACAGTGTCTTGAAATAGCTGGACATCTTAGTTTCCTGCAAATATTACTCAACAGAAGTAGACAGTGCATTTATCAGAAACATGACTTTCACTGTAACAGTGTGGGCCTTTCATGCATTTTTAATAGTGTATGGACAACAATAGAGTTCTTTGATGCTGAATAAATTATACATCATCACGCAGGCTTTGGTTACATAGATAATATACCTGTTAGCAATATCACTTTATTGATGGGTTTTGTCTTTTGTTGGAACTAGTTTACACTATAAAAAATGTAAGATCACCAGGCATCATTTAAGGACACACTAAAATAAATAAAAGTTAATGATATTATTACTGTGATAAATATAAAATGTGAAAGCATTGCCCTATTGATCAGTTCTATCTCGATTATGTGTCAAAATAATGTGACTTGTATGTAAGCAATTATATTTAGGTGAGAAGCACTTTGAATATGGAACAGGTGGAGGGGAAATCAATCCTGGTTTTCTGGGTCATGCTGTGTGTGACCAGGATACGGAAATATTCTTCTCCAAGTGCAGCTGAGTTTTATAGAAGGGAGAAGCTCTCTATGCTGCCTTTTCCTTCCCTTCATGAGGTTGTCGCACAGGGTGCACATCATCTCTGCTGCATCAGTGCTATGATCCTTCATGTAATATTGACTATCTGAAGGATAGTTTAAAGCTCCAACACTTGTTATCCTGAGAAGTTTCTTTTGAGTTGCATCACTCCTGATCTCACTTTTGATCGCTACCACAGGGCATAGTGTTTTGTGATACTTGCAGGCTACCTTTGACAGTTCGGACCTTTTTCATCCCCTATAATGATTAGGAATAAAGCTGGATATATTCAAAATGAGGAAAGTAATTAGGAGGTGATGCCCACAGAACTCATAAAAGGTATTGGTACAATAGTGGTAACCATAGAAACCTTATGGCCGAAGTGGTCTTCCAGGAGAAATGCTTTAATAATATATTGGCCAAGCAAAGAAGGCAAATATAATATGACTCACAGAAATGCCAGTCAGTGATTATATATGACTGCATTACTTTTGCGAGGTGTATAAGGGCACATATGCTGGTAAAAATGATTCGACCACTGGGGTTTAGAAGGAAAATACCCACAGGTGAAAGCTAAAATCATATTACCTATAGTACATTAACTTTAAGATGATGCCAATATGTTGTACAACAAATCTATTCCAGAAATTAGAACTGGGTATAGCATAGTATTCTAGCTAGAAACACAACTCTATTTCTCTGTGTGCAGTAATGACTGCAGAATATAATGCCTGTATTGCTTGACAACCAGCAGTATGTCCTGCTTTTGGTATCTTTTTGCATATCTACCCAATCATGTACAAACTCAATTTTGAATTCTGAATGACTTATCAAAGTCATAGTTAACCCTTTCACAGTGGGATTCAGAAAAAAACTGATTACACAGCAGGGCATGTGGCATCTATGTGGAGAGGTGAGAATCCAATTTCAGGACATCTTTATTCACAAAGCTATTTTATTACAAACCAGCTGCCAATCTTGTTATTAGCGCTGTTAGCTTTATGTAAACATGCAGGAGTGCCATTGTTCTTCTCTACTTACATGTACCACTGATATGTTTCAATACGTGACAGCACAAAGAACCAAGGAGTGTGTGAAGCAGTTATTACACATATTGCTGCTACTGGTGCTTTGATCAACATGTTTTTCTGTGAATAGTTTGCTCCATAGAAAAATGGAGGGAAATTCTCTGAAGGGTAGAAGTTACCTGTACAGTCTGATATACCTGACTCTAATCATATGACAGGATAATATTTTGAAATCGGTATTGACCATTAATGCTCTTGCATCAAATTAGAGACACACTTAAAAATAAACATAGATATTGTAAAATTAATTTGAAACTGCAAGGTCACACTTTACAAACAATAGAAGGCTTGATGAAGGATTTCCATTTGCTAATGTGACTTTGTAACCGAAAATAGTTAAAAGAATTCATATGGTTGTCGTTAGTCATGACCTCCAACGAGAGCTCACTTTGATTTGACCACTCCCATCAGGATAGAAATGTTTCATCACAGGATAAATGTGACCGCTTGGAACAACTTTGCAGCGACTCTTGTCTCTACGGAGACAGGTTGATCCTAACCGTGCCAGCATCATGTTGCTCCACTCGTTTTTTTAGGGTTTTCCTTTAATTTGTCACTTGTCTGTTGCTCCATGTTATCTTTTTTTGCTCTGGAATTGGTGGTCATTATGTGCCTTTGTCCAAAGTAACATTAAATTCTCAGCATAACTCTTGGGCGCAGGCACTCTGACTTGTTACACAATTAGCCTTGGAATAGTTCAATTTTAGCCTGACACTAAAAGAAGCATGGAGCCGGCGGAAAAGACACTCCAATTTGTCCAGTTCCACGCTGCTGTGGATATGAGTAATCATCCAGCTATACTTGCTGATTGGCTCTGAGAAGTGGCTAGCAATGAACAGCAACACCATGAAGAAGATATCCTTTTTTTATTCCTACTTTAGTCGAACTAATAGAGAGGTAGTGTATCATTAGCATTACAACCTTCTTAAACAGTAAAAAAGAGCAATCCTCAGTTCAGCCAACTACCTACTGAACTTACCATCATTAGTTAGCACCAGTCTATGGGATCCCAGTGGAGCTTGACCTGCTAATATAATCAATTGTGCCCACTTGCTTACTTTAGAAGACTGTTATAGCTAGTAAAGAACGTTTTGCTCTTCAGTCATTCAGTCAAACATTTTTTTTTTTACATTTACTTTACAAGACACAACAATCTACTGTAAGGCAATACATCAACATACATGAACACATACAGTACAGACCCATTTGAGGTGCCAGTGAATGCATACATGCGCACATAACCATTTAATTTATGTAAAGCTGAATGTTTTAGCTCTTAGGTACAGTACTGCATATAAGTAAACTGTCATTTATTGAAAAAAATGCAAATTAATCTGTGAATTTGTCTCTAGATTTATTGTCACCATTCACATCACTTACCTCATCCACCCTCTAAATAAAAATTAAACATAGCAAAGGTCTTGTTTTGCCATTGTAACTTCTAATTACAGTAATAAGCATAGAGAAAAAATATTTTTGCAGCTAAAACTATTTTTGCTGTCTTTCTTCAATCTAGCTCTTGCATTCTGATAAGTTGATCCATTAATGAAATGAAAAGAAGCTAACGCTCATTATTCAGCTCATTATTTAGTGAAAGTAAAGAAAGGGTGGAAATAATTAGACCTTTGATTCTGCTGAATACATTAACAGTGTGGACACATTTGAGATGCATACTGTATAGAGATGTTACATTTATATAAAGCTGAAAATATAAACAGCTCAATCAATGGCTTGACAAAATGTATAGACTTTGTTCCATTGGCCACCCACTGCTTTAAAATTAATTTAGACTTTCAACCTTTATTGCAAAGTAAGATTGTTTTAAGCTTCTTCCAGTTCATCAGTATCACTCTTTTGCCTCAGAGCCTACCTAAATTGAAAACATTTAAAAACAAATGAATACATTACTTCTGATTTTCTCACCCAGCAAGCACACAACAGGAGAAACAAGAAAACTGACATGATAAATTTTGCCCATGAATTAAATTACCTCAACCCAACAAGCTCCAAATAGTAGATACTCTAAAAAGCCACTGCTGCCATAACCATGCCAGCACAGGTCAAGTGTTTTTCAGCCATTTTAGACAGTTTGACAGTAGTAATGTGCACAGAATCTTTTGTTATATCACCCTATATCTAGTCTTTATTCCCAGAATCTCTGAATTAAAACTGGCTTGACATTCATTTCTTCAGACATGGAAAATGCAACAAAATACTAAGGTCTCTAAGTGTTATGAATTCTTTTTCATGTGTCTAAAAAGAAGCTGATATCAAATGAATCTTTAATGATAAGGCTGGAGAGTGTTTATATCTTATCTTTTGTTTTGAAGCCCACTGGTTTCTTCTGAATATAGTTTTTTATGCTCAGTAAATGTTTCTTAAACAGGAGTAAATTGTGTTCTAGTAGAATGATATGATGCACTTGTGAGTATTTATTGCAGCAGGACAGTGATTTTGTTATTGGCTCAAAATACAATACAGTGCCTGTGTTCACAGCAGTGTATCTCACTGATGTTTTTTTTAATTGATTATGGACAACAATCTCTATACAGAGAAATAAGCTGTGTCAGGGTGTGGCTACACAGACAATACTTGTTGATATAATTACATTATTGTTGGCTTGATACAATTATCATGGTATTTTGCTGACTATAAGAAACATAGAAAACATAGATCAATTTATTCTTTAGCGTCTCCTGTCAGTGTTTTTATAGAAGAATCTTTGTGGATGAGGTTGGTATGAACCACATATTTCTCTGTGATGAATCTTTGCATGCTTTTTGTTTCTCCAGATACTTGTTGACTTAGACAGTCCACTCAGTAATTCATTGGTTGTGTCACAAACATGATTTATCACATTCCAGCTGAAAACCTAGAATGATGCAACACAGAGCTGGGAGACAAGTGTGAAAGGAAGTAAGTTAGTTTCCACCACTGACTGTATACAAAAGGTGGACAAATCCACCATGATATCAGCACATTAGTTTTCTGAAGAATGGTTTTGAAGCTCAAGTGTGGCCGTCGCCACATTGGTAGTGCTTCATTCTGGCTGCTATGGCCACATATAGCAGGGACCTCATGCGAGCGGCCCCACACTTAATTATGCATAACTTTTAGTCTCAATATAACTTAAACAGGTGAATTATATAAAAAGAGACCCCCCTTAAAGTTCTCATGGAAAGGGGAACCCAGCTATAGAGACCAAAACAATTTTTTGTACCAGCTTCTGGAACTGGAACTCAGGTTTTGGCTTCATTTCTCAGCCTCAGTTGTTGCTTGGTTTCCACAGCACAAAATGTGCCCATTAGGAAACTGTCTCAGCTCAATTTGTCAGTCAGCCAGTGTTCTTACCTTGCAATGAGTCTCTACAGTCATAGTAAACTATACAGCTACAGAGATTAATCTACATACCCACATACTGTATCATGGCTGTAGTCATGGTACATGTACTGTATTATCTGTAAAATACTGATGAAGTGTGTGTCATACCCACTGTTCATAGGTATGTAGTTCCCAGAAAAATAACACAACAGAATCTTGAATCTTAAATATGATGTTTATTATTTACCATGGGTATAAGCTATCACAAAGATGCTATATCAGTATGAAGTACCATTCAGAAGTAAAATATAACAGGAACTGCAACAGTAAAAGCAAATGGCAAAGGTAAAAATAAAAATAGGCTGATAATCTCATTAGCTCTTTTCAGAGCAAATGTTACTACTTTACAGTATGTTGTTAGCAAAGTGGTTGCCCAGCCTCACATTGTTAGCAAAATCTGTGAACCCACTGGAGAAATGAAATCATCTATGTGTATACGAGGCTGCATTATGTATAAAAACCATGCCAATTTTTCTCATAGAAATTTCTCATTAGACTCATTAAACCCAACTTGAGCAGAAGTATTTTCATGAGCTGAGGTTCCAACACGTCTTACCACATATTTTGGTTGCATCTACTGTCATGTATGATGTGTATTTTTGAAGCCAGACCTCTGCACAGTTCATACAGTACTGTGTATCTGGCAATTACAGGCTATACTTTCCATATCTGGCTAGACTCAAAACATTGTGGAGATGTTTGGTTAGCTGGGAACTATTGAGTACTAGCATGGTTTTGAAGAGCCAGTCCATTTATCTGAAGGATCATTAAAGTTTCTGTGTAACATTTAGCTGTTTCATATGGAAGCAGCATGTCAGTGCTTTATAAAGAGGGACTATTTGTGGAATCAGAAATGGGTTTTCAAGCAACAGACGCAATGGCTTTTTTAATGAGACTGAGGTGGCTCTTGTGGTGAAAAATGTGAAGCCGAGTTTTAGCAATCTCTGAAATGCAGTAGGCAGTTGTGTGAGACATTTTTAGCTTTTCACTGGAGTGCAACCAGATGGGAGTTTGTATGGTACTGTAGCTCACCCTGAACAGGCATGCACACAGACATACACATGTAGTCTCATACATACACACAAAACATGATTTTGGCTGCAATAACCCTAATGATATAGATTTTTTTCACATTCTTGAATCATGCTTCCAATCAACAGTACTCACTAGGTTTGTTTCTTGAAATGAAGAAATAAGTGTTTATGAAACATGTCCTCACCAGCCCATGCTTAGTTAGCCTTGCCAAGGTGAAGCTGCAGTTGCTGGATAGGCCTCTGCAACCTATATAGTCTGCTTAACTGCTTGGGGGCTGTAAATGTGGAGCCTGTGCCAAAACAGATAAACTCTGGCCACTGGTTGTGTTTACACCAGACTAAAACCTTGACATATGTTTTGAAAATGAACATCTGCTGAGGCTAGTGATAATCCTATAGAAAACCCATTAAGTACCCGAGGTCCACAGATAAGATATACAGTATCCCTATATTCCCTCTCAGCCCCTATCATCTTGAAACTGATTTCCAATAACATGCATGGACCTGAACTCTTAAGCTGTCTTGGCTAATGCTACTTATCTGGTCTTAAAACATTAAGCGAGGTCTTTTAGGAGGTTAAATTCACACTGACTACCCCAGTAAAAGCTTTAATTATTTAATTTAGTGTCAGACGTGGTTTCCCCTTTTATCTAAAATCCAGCGGACGGATTTTAAGGGGTAGGGGGTACAGGCTACAGTTTCAAGTGAATGACTTATCTCATCTCTGGACTCCACAGAATGATAATACCGGCCAATGTTTTTCATTTTGTCATATTTCATATGCTCTTACACAAGCTGCCACTAACTGAATGATTATCATTTACTGTGAGTACCATTACACTAAATCGTTATTATGGCTGACCTCACATCATTTACATGTTGACATAACGATACCAGCTGCCTGGAAATGTGGAGATGATTTACATTTTTATAATTTCAAAGTACCTGGATTGCCTTTCAAGATGAAGGACCTAAGAGGCCACTGTTCCGATTTTTTGTTGTTGCTAAAACTTGAGCATAAAATCACAATACAATCATTAAATAGTCTCAGATGACTAGGTTGTTATGATAACCAATCCATGCGGGTGTTTTGAAAACTTTTGATGTCTCTCAAGGCACTAGTAGAGCCTTATAACACACAAAAGTTGAAGTTTTAATACATACATTTTAAAGAATTTCTTCAGAAAACCATTACTACAGACTTTTAATCTTATATTGAGGCAGAGAGACATTTAAAATGATAATCTTATGACTGCACCACCCTCCTCCAGTGGTAAGTGTACTGTTGGTGTGCTTCATGTCTCTGACATTTCCATGTGTACTTAAGAAATGTTAAAACATGCAATCATACATGAGCAAGATTATTAACAGTGAGTGGTGAAGCAGACTGAGCGATGAGAAGGCTCTTTATTTGAAGACAAAATGTTCTTGACTGTCCGGCATTGATCAGTGTCACAATTATGCTATGCTGATGCCACTCTGCTTAGAGTAGCCTATGAAACAAGTAAATATATGTTTCCGGTTTATAATAAATCTCAGCTATATACAAAAGCCCTGTGGCTGTTCATGGGGGCACAGGTGGGGTCCAAGGTGGTGGAAAACATCTAAATACGTTTACTAAGTCCCTGAAGTACAATTGTGAGGTATTGATACGTTATTTACCTTATTTCAGTTTCCTGCTACTTTTATACTAACTACATTTCAGAGACTAATATTGTACTTTTTACACCAGAACATTTATATGAAAGCTTTAGTTACTTGTTAAGTAAATTTGCAGATTCAAATTATAGATACAGATATAATTAACAAATCATTATTATGTATTGTGACGGGGAGGAGAACACCTGGTTTGTCTTTTTGTGGTTTTATTGAACGCAGTATGGAGACAAATGAAAACGCTGTCCGAACTGGCACCATGTGCTCTCTCAAGAAAATAATAAAAGAATAAACAACACATCTCCCAGAACTTCACCATCGCCCGCCAACAGAACCAAAAAAACACGCCCACCTGTCATCCATCTTATCCCCTCCCGCACCTGTTCCTCCCCCCATCCCACATTGGCCAGAACATCGCGGCATTTCGCAGAAAACAGCGGTAACACACACAGTAAATGGTAACCAATACATGCACAGCTTTCACAACAGTGTCAAACCCATTTGCACACAACAGAACACACGAACATCGGTGGCCGGTCAGGGCCGCCACAGTATTATTACTGATTAAGCTACCCAACAGTAGTGTATATAGAGTTGTTCAAATTTGCACCACCTTTGCCAGCATAATTATGCAGGGCTATCAGTCAGTCATTTTGTGTGAGCAAACATGGTGTAGCACTGTTGAGCCAGTCATATCAAGGTTACACAAGGGAAGCCAGAAACCTGTACCACAAAGCAATTTCAACTTACCAATGTAAGGCATATGACCACCTAATTAGAATTTACTGAGAAGCTGTAGAAACATTAGAAATTTGTTTCAAATATTGAAACAAGACCAAGTATATGCTGTAAATAAGTGCAGAAATTATGTCACCATGAATTTTTGCTGTTTTTCTGAAAGCGAATAAACTATTGGATATATGTGAGGCACATAATAAAGTCACGGTTTTACTACTACCAAAGCAGAGAGAGAGGAAAGAAAGAGAAAAGAGGCCTGATAAGGTCAATCTGACTGGTACTGTATGTTCATATTCGTGGGAATATTTAACAGTATGGGGAAGAAAGCCATTTTGTGCACTTATAATACAGCTTATATAATTATTTTGAATGATAGTCTCTCCCTCCTTTTATATAAAGCACGTTTTAAAACTTGACAAGAGCCTTGAACCCTCAAACGATACGACTGATCGCCATGGTGAACTCTTTTGTCAACATCAGGTTCCTGTAGTTTTAGCAGTGATCTGATTGGTTAATGAGGATAGGTAACCATGGTTAAATTTGAGCCAGCTTCGTAATTCCCTGAGGTAAGTCTGTAGATTGTATGCTAACCCACTTTGCTGTACAAGCCCCAGATTAAGCTGATTATAAAGTGAAGCCCCTCTCTACAAAGAATAAGAACTCTAACAACTGAGAAACAGAGAAACCTGGCTTGTTTTTCTGTACTGCCATTAGATATTTGTAGGAATTGGCTATCTAACTAACTAGCTAGCTAGCTAGCTAGTTAGTTAGTGGCAATGGAAGACCAAAAACAGTTTTGTAAACAAACAACAGCACGAGTGCAGTGGATATATAGTATGACATGGATGTTGACCTTCACCTCCTCATGAAAGGAGAAAGAGCTACAGCATCAAATAATGTAAGTCAGATGACTACACCGTTTGACTGTCACTTTGCTAATTGAGTTGGTTAACTGTCTCTGTATGATTGCCTCTGTGTATACAACGGCTTCCTCTGCGTTTGTTAGGGAGGTTATATCATGTAACGTTACAGTACTTTGTTTGACTGGACATAAGCTTCTGCATTATTGTTCTGTGATTTGAGAATGAAGCTGTCTATCAGGTCTACTAGTTGCTTGAGAGAATCCCTTCATCCTTGTTTAGCTTTTGAGATGTATTGATGTGTATGCTGAGCATATAGATAAAAAGCATAGGTAAAGCATTAAACACATGCCTGAACCTTTAAATCAGCCATTGTTCCAGGTGTTTAATCTTTTTAGTATTCAGTATCTCCTGGTCTGCAGTATCATATTTGTTATGTTACCAGCATTATTTCAGTTTGATGTGGACACAAGTCTGTAGTCTACAGTACACATCATCCTAAAGTGAGCAGTTTGACTGACAGATAGGCAGATGGATAGCTTTATGAATTCCAGAGGGAAATTACAGTGTTGTAGCAACCAGACAAAAACACAAGGTAGATTAAAAACAACACAATTAAAAGCTACATTATATACAACAACTAAAATTACAAAAATAAACGAAAAGATAAATTAGAGACTAAAGATGGATCTATCTACAATATATGCTGTACATTGACAGTAATAGCTATTCTGTACATTAGTGTAAATCAGATGGATCTAAAAAAAGCTGTATAGTAAAGTGAAGGGACTGGTAAAAGATTTGCAACATCTTGCGGCACACATTAAAGGACCTGAACTTTTTCAAAAAGTAGAGTCTGCTCTGCCTTTTCCTGTAGACAGCCTTTATGTTGCATTTTCAGTCTAGTTTGTTGTCGAGGTGGATTTATGTTGCATTTTAGAATGGTACCAATCTGAATTAGTTAAATCTGCAACAGCTAATCCTTTTGGATACTTAGGGCCACAGAAGCAAGAGGTTAATAGAATAGACATATTATTACCATTTAAGATGATATAGTGAACTTGTCAAAAAACTGTTGCTTATTTACACATTCTGTGGTTACAGAGCAACAGTATTATTCATTTAGAAAGTTTCAGGGAACATGGTGTATGTAGGGCCATGCTGACACTCTTAAAAATCTGTTTTTGGTCTCTAGAAGCTCCTGAGGGAAATATCTGGCTCTTTAGTTGCAACATGCTTCACCAGCTTGTCTCTGACTTTGTCTTTCTGCTGTTTGGTGCTCAGCAGGTGTGTTTTTAGAGCTTTTACTGAAAATAGCTCCCTGCTGTGATGGCTGAAAACAACATTATGAGAGTGGTGAGAGTGAAACTGGTCTGCACAGATAAACAATGAGCTGAAACTAATTTAACTACCCCTCTAAAAGAACAGTTAGCCCCAGGCTGGCCCCTGTGGTTTAAATGGGCCAGGACTGCTACTGCTGAAACCACCCTAAGTTTGAAAGCTCTACACAGTCACACAGGTGTATTTATAGTAATTAACTCAGCTTCAACCATAATGATAAAAAGAATTAAGTTGCCTTGCCATATGAAGTACAAGCCAATTTTTATATGCCACCACTGGCCAATCAATAGACATTTATCATCCAATATTCTTTGTGTACATAGCAATAAATGAAAATATAAAGTGTACAGTATGGTTTCTAAACCAGCAGCCAGACTATACCCTATACATTACGATACACACTCCATGTACTTTCACTTCCTACCTCCTTGATGGTGTTCAGTTATTGTTGAAACTGGTTTTGAGTGGTGTTGATTCAACTTTATGGTCATTTTGGAGATGTCTGTGCTGCTGTGCTACTATATCACATGAATCACAAAGACATTTCTGTTATTTAGCCTACCCTCATTTATATAACGGGGGTGGACAAAATAATAGAAACTACCTGAAAAAAAAAAACACCACCTTGAGCAAAAACTGAACTTTATCACCTTCATGAAGGAGGATTTATTGCAGGACTGTTTTAGTGTGGAGTGCCTAATAAACTTGCAACTGAGGGTATGTATACATTAAAACTGGACTCTTTGCAGTGTAATTTAAATATATAAGAATGGAGCCAGTCATGAACAAACACCTGAAACTGAAAGAATTAAGTGAAATGGCATATATTACACAATGAGCACACCAAACTGTATTCTTTATCTTAGTCATCAGGATGTTAGGCTTTAGGAGTAAAGTCATCTCTTTCTTTTCTGAATCAGTGTATTCAAATTCTTTCTATAAAATGTGTTGTACTGCTGGGGCTGTATTCCTCCTGTAACAGAATAGAAAAAAGTCTTTGTTCAAGTTTTGCCAAGTATATATAGAATAGGACCTGCAGTTTATTTTATTTGTGGTACTGCATGGATTCACAACATCCAGTACCAGTAAGTATTACCCATAGACTAAGGCATGTGAGAAATGAAAGAAGTAAAAATGTAAAGCATTATCACTGATTTTTATCTATTTTTATTACATCAAAGAACTGTAACTAGTGTCTGTGTAATAGTCTATATTTTCTGGGACTTCATTATTCACAACCCACTTCTCCGTGATTTATCATCTTGGAAATATATTCATAGCACACTCCTTTCTGTTCTTTTTATGATTTCAACAGAGTTGACAGTCAAGTTGAAATTTTCTATATTCATGAGACCAAAATAACAGTCTATTGCACAGTGAGCCTGTGGGGGAAAATGGGAAAGAATAACATAACAAGTCCAGACAGAGAAAGCCACATAGCGGTGCCACCACCACTTCCAATCTGTAGCCGGAGATGAGTATCAGTCTGGTCAAAGAGCCTTCCTGTGTGCCGGAGTCGTCCTTGGAACTATTTAATCATAACATGGAACACTGTGGCAAATTGTGGCTTTCTGATTGGCCCATGCTTGACAGCCATGACCATATGGTGGGAAGTGATATACCTACCTGCTATCTTCCTGTGAGTGATGTCTCCAGTAAAAATGATTACTTCATTTAACCACGCATTATTCGGTTGGCTAGGGGTTGGAGCAAAATAAAAATTTATTAGGCCATCGGGTGGTAAAGCACAGCACATCAGCTGAGCCTTTTGGAGTGTTTGTGTGATTGCCTGAAATGTGACTAGTTTGATAAAATAAATCACAGATACTGAACAAAATATTTATATAAGGTGATCAATCCTTAAAACAATACACACAGCTGCTTATAATGTCTTTCAGTTTTTATAGTTTTCATATTACTTCTTCTTGTTTTTTTTTTCTTTTCTATGTTTGATGTAAGAAAAGATGATTTAGACCAGAGGTTTTCAGCCTGGGGTTCAGGACCATGATGAGGGGTCAGGAGATGAATCTAACCTGTTCCTAATGGACTACTGGTTCAGGCAATAGTTACAACTAAATTACGGTTATTTATTGAACTTTTCTTGGAATGCCCTTGTTCTTCCATTTTGAAATACTATACAAATGTGCTGCTTTAGGGTAAAATCAGTGTTTGCTTGAACATTACCACTATTCCCCCCATTTATAGCTAATATATTAAAACTCAATAAATGGTTTAGGCCAGTGTTGTAGTACTCGAAGTCCAGGACTCGGACTTGAGTCCAACTCAAGTCCAGATTTTCACGGCTTGGTCTTGGACTCGTACTCTAGCATTGACTGCATTTGGACACAGAGGTTAGAGAAAAGGACTCAAACTCTTTTTTGGTAATAGACCGTAATAATTTTGCATAAGATATTGATATTAAAACCCGTTCCCCCGCACCATGGGATATCTGGCACACTTCCAAACATACACTCCACCTTTTTGTAAATGATTTTATGTATCAAATGGCTGAACAATATGGTGATACAATACACTGTTAGAAAGTTTGGAATATAAAAGGGTGGGAGCTGTGTTTAATGTAGTCCTTGACTTGGGTAATGGACTCCAGTTGGACTTGACTCGAATTTTGTGACTCATCTTCAGCACTGGTTTAGGCTATACAGTAACACAACGATGCAGTTGTGCATAGATATACTGTAGGTTAAGTGTTAATGTACTTTTCACCATCTGAAACACCTTCTGTCACCAACCATAATGGATGTAGGTATATAAACACATATGTTAATAAATGACAATATAGTATAGCACAATTGTAATTATATAAAATAAGTAATTATTAAATAAGTTATAATTACTGTACATTAATACAGTAATTATACATGTATATTAATAATACTGTAAATAAACATTGTCCTTGTTCCTTACAACTACCTTTTAGTGTTTTATAGACTTTTTATTAAAGTTTTATGTAGTGCTCATAAATAGTAAATTATTTTTGCATACAGTAATGTTGTCAAAAAGGACTGCCATAAACACAGTGCTAACTTATAGTCAATTTCATAATGTCAATGGCAAGTGAAAAAGTTAATAATTACAATTGTGTTTAGTGATATTTGACAGACAATTGTACAGTGATATGGAAATAACATTTACATACCACATATCTCACAGAGGAAGCAATGCAGATGTGTGGCATTTAGGTAAATGTCACCCAAAGAAACAAATAGTCTTGGACATCCACGGACGATTGTTCATTAGTGCTGATTGGCATACAGTGCAATTAGAACAATTAATATATTTTAACTTAAGAAAGCCACAAATAAATGCCAATAAATGATCTTTGGTGCAGGAAATCTTGTGTTAAATGGTGCCAGTATGGGATATAATTTAGCTACTTCCATTATGCATGCCACATGTGAATTTGAAAATACTGCATGTCATTGCCTAGTTTGGCCATTAAACCAACAAATTTAATAATGTGCTCATTATGCATGTGCTCATGGAAACTGTGTGGTTTTATTGTTGAAAAGTGAAGATTTTTATGAAAGCCTGTTGTGCATGAGCACAGAGACGATATTAAGTTACAAATTGAGTCATCGTGTCAGCTAAGTGAATCCCAAAGACTCTTTTTATATTAACCAACAACATGCAGATATATACAGCTCTAAACTGAATATTAAGAAGGTAATGTGATTATATCAATCTGCTATGGTAATGAGAGAGAGGCTTGCCAAGACTCAGTGGGAAGCTCACATGTGCACCTAATGTTTGGAAGGATCCTGTGGTATAATTATACAAGAGGCAAAGATTATTAACATGAAATTTTCAATCCCATGTATAGGGGCTTTAGCTGTAACACCGAGCAACTCTGCCACTGACCTGACGGCCCACAGATTTTTCATTGTCTTTTTACTCAGTACTATTAACATATTTGTTGACCCCATTAGTTGAAATGACGGTTCGCTGTAGAAAATGCCATGCCTCCTTCTCTTTGCTGAAATGTAAATTCTACAAACAACTTTCTAATTCTAATTTAAGGTGTTCTGGTGCAGAGGAGGACTGACATGTTTGCTGATAGAATGGAAAAACGCAAGCATTCTGTATGCGGGATTCTGTATTGCCACTCTTGATTCCCCTTTCACTCAACTATCAGTCATATAACTGACTGCTGAGCTATGACAAGACAGTGTTGTTCTGAACACCTTCACATTTATACCTTCCTTTGTTTACACTTGACATTTACACTTACTCTTTTATTTTCACTATAACCACCTGCATCACTCAGAGACACATTTTCATCACAGAGAAACATTTTTTATCGCAGAATGATAGAGTTTTGTTGAGAACAGATGACATTCTCCAGTTTTCAAGTGAAAAATTTCCATTTTATTTTTCTTTACATGATGTTTACAAGATTGGGCAATTTACCTTGAGATATAGGCTCTGTTGCATTCTTCACCAAATTGAGTTTGTAAAGAAATATGTTTGTAAAAACTGCATAAGGAAGACATCAATAAGACAGAAAGTTTACTCAAAGTTTGTACATGTAGTTCAGATTACTTCTTTTGTAATAGAATTCAGTACAGATGGACAAATTCTGTATTCCACACTGTTCGACCTTAATATTCCCAAGAGGCAATTAGTCACTTCAGGCTGGTAGAACATTTTCAACCTGTTACCAAATAAATCTGTCCTTTTACCACCTCCTATCTGTCACAATCCATTAGGATTGATTAAATTCACCACCTGATAGCATCCTTGAATGAGCCCACAAAATAGAGAAATTAAGCATATTTTGCTCTCGTTCAAAGTTCTGTGAGACACATCTTCATGACCGGATAATTGCACTGAGATTTCGAGTGCCAGTAGTTGCCTAAAGCATATAGAAATAGGTCCATGATTGGAAGGTTATTGGTTTAAACCCCTGATGCCCCCAACACCTCGAAGGGGACAAAGAACAAGCAGTGCTCATCCTTTCTCACCAGCTAATGTTGAGGTGCCCTTGAGCAAGGCAATTAACTACTGTGTGCTCAAATGAAACGACTGAAATCAGACGGCTGCCTTGGCAGCTCCCACGTGGGAATGTATATCATTATATGGTAGTGTCTGAAAAAGGTTGTGCATTTTTAGCAAGTCTTTTACCTAGAAATGTTCTAAAAGGACTAACCTGCCCATCAGGTGGAATACTGCATAACAGATAGAGTTGACCTAAGGATCTGTGTCAGAGCTGAGCGGATAAAACAATCTTGATCTTTTCTTAACTGTGCTTTTCTGTGTTTCGTTCATTTGAGCCTGCTAATGTTGCACAGCCGTTTTCCTTTACAATAGCCTACAATGTATCAGTGAAAATTAAAGGAGCACTAGTGGAAGTGACTGAGTTCTGACACCAGGATTTGTGCCAAATACACAGATTCACTGAGCTCCACTTCTAATGAATTTGTCATCAAACTTTTTATCTCTCATCTCTCTTCCCTATTAGGGGCAAGCAGCATAACATTGCAATAGCTGCTTCTCATTCTTAGCCACCACTTCCAGTTGTTTATGGTGGTCATAGTGACAGATGTTGCCTGTGGCAGGTCATATCAGCTCAGTGTTTCCCACAGATTAAGATTAGATTATGGCACAAACTGACAGGGGAGGTGGGGGCAGGTATGATAATTATTTAACATTAATTATCATTGCTAATTATATTAGTTTGTTAGTTTTCTGTTCAGTTTTCACACATTTCTTAAGTGGACTCTGGTCCAGAATGTCTTCACACAATGTTTCACACAACAAGCTCTTTGAATCTTTTCAATATTCTCTCGGACTGAGGGAGCAAATATTCAGTGTCAGAGTTAAAGAGCAAACTTCAATGTTATCTGCTTGCACAAGCAGTCGATATTGTCTAGCAGTTATATATGTCGGGCTAACCTCAACAGTGTTGGTTATGTACTCTAACCCCATTCTATGAGTATAGTTGCAGCCCTCAAAATGTCACTACAGGGTTTTTTTCTGTGCTATCAAGCCACACTGAGGAGACCTTTTCTATGCTCACCTGCTGTGTGGCCCTCTCTTATGCAAGTAGCAACTGGATTGTACAATTGGCTCCCATTAACCAACTTTTTCCTCAGCTACTCAAAAAGCCAGAGGGGCCCATAGATTAAAGGCCTGCCAGTTTTCATTTTTGTATAGGCTTTGCCCTCTAAGGCTATCACTATTGGGATACTGGTGAAGCAGGATATAGTCAGTGCCTCACTGGGTCCGTTTATTAACCACATGCACAATTACACACCTGCATCTCTGGATAAGAACACACACTCCTACTGTATAACACTGGGCCGTGTTACGCACCACAGTGCAGTGATAAAGGATAAACCCTTTAACCTTACAGGGCAAAGTCTAGACCATATAGAAGCAGCTGTATGCTAATGTTAGTTTTGCTATCTTTACTAGCTAGATTCCTCACATGCTTGCTAATAATTTAGGTCTTGGGTCTCTGCGATTGACACAGCATTGTTTTATGAACATAAACACGGAGTGAAGGAGCTGTTCACAGATGGTCTGTTGTCACTTTGTGTGTGTGTGAGAGAGAGAGAGAGAGCAGGGCAATGAGGGGCTGAGCGAACCACTGCGCTTGAAATAATTTTGTTGTCAGAGCCACTGGTTACAACATTAATATTACCTAATGTTGCTAATGTTAATTTAACGTTAGTTATGAATGATAACTTCTGTGGTAGTATTGCCTGTTTGCTGTCATACACTGTGAATGATAGTCCAAACATTGGTGGATAACTGCAATGGACACTGTGACTTTAGTTAACTTACCTTTATTTCCTATAACGACTCAGATGTGTGGAAGCAATGGTTCAGAACACAATGTTAGGAGATCTTTTATATTATTACTAAAAGTGTAAAAAAAAAAATTTGGTTCATTATGAAAGTGTGGCAGGACATATTAAACTATGGTGGGCCTCCACAGTCTACTTAATTAATGGGAAGCACTGCAGCTGTTGCTAATTATTGTAAATTCCTTGAGTAATTTGATGACGAGCCCAAATTAAGCTTGGCTGTTGTCTGGCTTGTGTGCTCTCTGAAAGCCAGTGTAGAGAGTGCAGAGTACAGATTACAGATGGTTTATAAGGGAGGAAACTCTGCAGCACTGATGTACAACTGTGAGTGCTTTAGTTGTTCCAACAACTCCAACAGAGTGATTTGGATTCTCTCATGTCACATTTTAAGGATAAGGATAATCACCTTTATTTGGCCAAATACGTTACACACACAAGGAATTTGTTTCCGGTACAGAACCGATGGCAGCCATCTGCGGCGCCAACTCACACCGATGGCTCTAACCATCGGGGGCAACTTGGGGGTTCAGTGTCTTGCCCAAGTACGTGGACTGCAGGCACTGTGATTCGAACCTCCAATCCTCCGGTTGGGAGATGACTGCTCTACCCACTGAATTCCAGAACTGTAATTTCATACATATACACATATATTTAATCAACATGTATGTTAATTTATGTATAGGATGGAACTCAGAATTGGCAGGTATTAAAGATACATCCTTCGGGGAGGAATTGGCTAGTTTGATCAGATTCAGTGCCCGTCAGATTTACACGCATGATGGTTCACATTGCGCACACTGTGGCGTGCCCACTGTGGCACAGACAGAAAGAATTGGGCGTTTGCAGGGCGTACTGTCTCACATGCACCTTTTCTAATGTGTGTGTTGAGTCGTGTGCTACAGAAACACCTTGGCAAACTATGGTCCAAAACTATAGACAAAGAGGGACTTACTGGCTACACTGGCATGTACAGTATGTTCAATCCGTGGTAAAACACAGCAAATGAAAATCACATACTCTTAAAAAAACAGCGTTTTCAGCGGGAGTAGACATGTTTCTTTACCTGTTGCAACTGTTTGGAATTGGATTGAATTAGAGATCACACGCATGTGCAGTTGATTCTTTTTTACTTCAAAGACTACCGAAAAGTAATGGTCATTCTTAGCGCCTGGTGTTTTTGACAAAAGACATATTGGCTCACATATTTCATGAGGAAGAATCATCACCCAATACTGTGCCGTGGCTCACTGGTGTGTTTTTAATAGTTTTTGGGCAACAATAGAGATCTGCAGAACAGACAACAACTGTAAGTTATCCCATTCTGCAGGTGGACGTTTGACTGCTTGGTCATTTGTAAGATGGATGGTCTTGACCAAGAAGTTCAGTACATTCAATAAATTTTACATGAGTTTGTTGGCTACTGCCAACAGATGCTGCCCCCCACCCCCCAACCACCACCACAATTTGCACATTGTCAAATGGTTAAAATGCAGTTCTGTCTAAGAAATTATTTGTATTCTGGACTGTGCAAAGTTATTTGTTTTCAGTCCTTTGGTTTAATAAGGTTGCTAATACCATTTATGCTAAAGATTGCCTTGTGTCTGTATCACTGCTGCTGACGTTGTATACTCAGTGGGGGTCAGAGGCAGGAACAGATCTCAGATCTAACCTCTAAACACAGGATTTCTAATTGCGCTGACATTCCCCACACCATTGGACCTCATTTGTATGTTCAGGTGAAGGAGCACTGTGGTCTAATGCATTGACACAGATCATTTCCCTCTATCTCTTCTCTTGCTCCTCACCTCACTTCATCAGGAGAAGGTGGATGGGCATAGAGAGTAATATACTGAACCCATCTGTTCATCTGTCAGACCTTTTCTCCTCACAATTTATGGCACGTCTACTTGTTGAAGTGTCTTTGCTCCCATGGAGGCCCTGAGAGAAGCTGCAGAAGTGAACAATTCTCACACTGATTTCACAACCTCTGAAGCTGATTTGATGAGTCGAGTTGGATCATTTCTGATGGAGGCTTCAGATACTTTCTAGACTAATGGCAGTCAGGGCTACAAATTGCACCCACTTACACCCATATCTTGGTAAGCCTGCTGTCTGAGTCTAAGAGGAGTCTGCCTGACTCCACAGAGACAGGTGCGCTTCTAGCAGTTCTCTCTGAAGTATTGTCAGGCATCTTTTAGCAGTTCCACCCCTATTATAAGCAGCTAGAGAGACAGGGCGTGGGTGTTCCTGCATCCCCTAAACCAGCTGCTTCCTTTGATCTACATGCAAGGTTCACTTGGTTTGGATTATCAAGCCATCTTTATATGCACACTCACATATTTTATCCAGCAGGAAGCCAGAATCTGTGCCATCTGACACAACCTCTAAAACAACTGCTGATTAACAACAGAAGGCCAATCAATTCCTTCTGTGAGCAAGCTCAGGTCTCACCAATGCTCCTATGGCAGACATATGGTAATTTTTTTTGCTTAGCATAAATTATAGTCTAGTGACACTTCTGTGCCTGTGCTCGAGGTTGCTTACTAGTTTTGTCACACTGCATTAATGCAGGTCATGAGGATTTAAACATTTATTATAGTGCAACTCAGAGAAATGGCAAAGGTTTCTTTACAGTTTTTAGGCTTGATCATTATTAATTTTTCTTGACCTGTATTGCGGTGTACATAAAGCCAGTCATTTAGCAATCTTAAAAGTCTTTTCTGCAATTGCTACCTGCAGCGTGAATCATATCATACCTGAGTATTTAGATTCATATCTAGAAGGTTGTGAATCTGTATTTTCATATAGGCAGAGAAAATTTTCTTTGAGTGCAGAAAGTCAACAGTGATACTCAACCCTTCCACAACACATGCTCTCAAAGTGCTCTGACTCTTCATTGGACCTATCCACTGGCTAATTGCAGAGAATGTAGCTTTATGAGGATACTCATAGGTGAGAATGGTAATCAGCAGCACATACACACCTCCTCGGCTCCTGAATTAAAGCTCTGATTGTCTGAATATTTAAGTGATTACCGTGAAATTGCCAACTCTCACTCTCTCTTCTCTTTCTGTGTCTGTGTCTGTCTTTGGTGCTTTTCCAAACCAGTCCCTCCCAGCATCAGAGGGTGTCACTCCACATGAAGTCGCAGTCACAGGGCAAGGGTATAAATAAACAGACATGGTTTGGGCAGCATGGTGGCTCAAAGTCACTTCATGGCGAGAAAAACCAGGGTTCGTGCATAATAATATATTTTTGCTTATTTTTGCTTTTTGATATATTTATATTTTGATACATTATTGCATAGCATGACCACTTTGGTCGGGCAGTCACTGTTTTGTACTTTTAGCTGTTGAGAGGTCCCCCATGGCTGGCTGTTTGAAAGGACTAGCTTTTCGAAAGCTAGTCCTTATAACCTTCACTAGGTGGAAGGTGGGGCTAATTTACAGACAGTGTTTTGAAGACAGTAGAGAAGCTAGAATACCAAAAGAATAGCTGTAGGCAGCAGAGTGTCACAGAAGGGGGTAGTATATCTGAGAGATATCATGCCTCATCCATTTTCATACTATTTGTCAAGTTGTAAAATCTTAGCTAATGTACCTTTAACTTGTGATGAATGATAGAGGTTTATCAAATGAAGTCTGATTTTGTTTCTGCTGCATCAGTTCTACATTAATCAGCTCATTTTGGATACTTATTCATTTGAAAATGTGAAATACCTACCCCTTAAAAACCCCTGAATTTTAAAATCACTTAATTAAAAAATGTAATGCTAATTAAGAGGTACATGACTTTAAAACAAGTCAAAGTGTAAAAGACAATAAAAAAATTCAACAGTTAGCCTATGTTTTCATCAGTCATGTTTTGAATTATTAGATCCACAAGCAAATTTACAATATTAACCAACATTTTATCAACTCTGTGTTATTCATTTAATTTTGGAGAGTACAATATAACTATATCTGATCACACAACTAATGTAAAAACCTCAGCTGAAATGTTTCCCTCGCATGGCTTCACAGATGTGGAGCCAAGCGTCAGCCTTCCATGGCACATCTGTTTGGAGTGACATGCTGCCATTCTGATTTAAGCTAATAAAAATAACCTCCATTTCACCTCTAGAGCCGAAATATTACATATGCGGATGCAGGAGGAGCAGCAATTTATTTCATCACAAGGGGGTCACTTGTATTTTTAATAATTCATCCAGCATATGTTGAGATGTCAGTTGCTGTACTTTGATCAAAAGCTAGCCTGTCTCTTGCTGAGCCATCAATTTCCAAAGAAAGCATTTGGACTTCAACACACACCTGCCATGAATGTGACACATAGAAGTTCCTCATATTCCCATGCACAACACTATAAGATGGTAGAAAATATGCTTCTGTGGCCGGTAGGAATAAAATGCTGTCTCTGAATTAACATTGTTGTAGTGAGTAGATGGGGAGATGGTTGTTGTGCAAAAAACCAGTAGAACCTGAGAGAGAAAATGGTAGTATAAGTTGAATTTTAACAAGTATAGCCTTCTGCTGCCCTCTTGGGACGTCCATGTATCCCTGGCTCCTCTCTCATGGTCTAAGGCTTGTTTCTTCTCACTGACTGCCAATGAGTCTTTGTAAGAAGACTTTTTTTGCTGCTGCAAGGTCAAGTTAGGTCCATCGCTACCCTCCGCAGTTCTGTTTTTATGTATTTATTTCTCATAGTTTTCTGTTGTTATTTTTTGGAATAAAATATATTCCTACAGCAGTTTTATTCTCTACTGTATGTGTTTAGTCCTTAGGGGCCACCGTACTCAGTAGATACCAGTCTTTGTCTATGCTGTAATAGTTGATTTGAGCAGTTAGATTATGAGGAAAGAGAAATGAGAAATTTTGCCATGAAAAATTCTGCTGTGATCATAATGTTGTTTATTCACACTTGCTCATTTGTTGCTACAGGTGACAAATGGTTGCATTTTTCAGACAACAAGCAGATGAAACACTAAACCACCACCACCACACAGTCACCTCCTGGGTGGTGAAAATGGAGCTAAATCAAGTTACAAAAAAAAAAGACAAGTACAACTGAGTAAAATGATAAAATAATAAACTCCTCAGGGAATAGGAGACAAAGACTGTCTTTCCATATACTAAACACACATCATGTCACAGACAGCACATAACAATTTTTATCTGTAGTCTTATGCGGAGTTGTGATATTGCCGTTTGACACCTTGTAGTTTTTCAAGAGCCAACTTAGTATTCATACAAACATAATTAGAGTGTAAGCGGACAAAGTTATTTCCCATAAGGTAGTAAAGGGTAGTTGGATAATAAAGTTATGTTTCTATGGCAACTGTCTGCACAGATACAATATGAAGGAAGAGTGAAGAGGGGGGATAGACAAATTCATGAGACTTGGAGTGCCTAAAAATTATCTGTTTGTCTCAAGCTTTTAGATAAAAGACGCATCACGCATAGTATTTTCTAGATTCTCTATTACATATTATAACTGAGAATTAGTTAGAAAAATATTAGTTCTTAATCTAATGATAGATTCAAATTCAAACATTTGCAAATACAGTTTATTACCCACACTTTCATGTTTCATGGTGGAGTATTCCTTTACATGGTTTCAGTTTAACACAACTGCTAATTGCTGCATTATATGAAATGTAATCTAAGTTTACTTAAAATATCCCTCAAATTAGCAAATTAGGGGTGGAATGTTTCACAAAACTTGTGGGTAGGTTCATATCACGGTTTTAGGGTCATGATTTTCTGTTCGGTTAGGTACGTTCTTGGTACAACAGGGGGAGGACGCTACCTGTTTCAACATGCAAGTTAACAAATGTTTGCCTTAAAATTCTGGCTACGACCATAAGAAACACTTCATTGTTAACACAAAGTGCATTAAAACACAAATGCACACTGTACACTGTTTCAGAACAACACTGTTCATTCTATTTGTATGTTCTCCTGCAAGATGAGTTTGTTTGCACTCTTAGGTGCAAGACGCGATCTGTGAAAGAAATATGGTATAGATGTACCTGGGACTGCAAGTCTACCTCATTTTATCCACCACGTTTTTATGTGCATGCCACAGAAATCACAGAATTTCATTTTGTCAACTGCGTCACTTGACATTGTACGTCACCCCTGGGCCTATGCACCACATTTTTTAAGCTTCAGGTCAAATTTTCCCCTCTGATGTTTGCTGTCGATCAGTGTGGTTAAGGTGGTTTGTCCGCCGCTGTCCTGCTGACAGACAGACAGCTGTTCTGATGACCTCAACATGCAGCTCGTATTATGTTTGCTTTATCAGTGCAGCATTCACTCTGCTCAGCCCTTACAATACCACATTTTCAATAAATGCCTCCTTGGCGCGACACATGCATTTTAATGCTTTTTTTATGGTCATAATGAAACACAGACCATAATCAACCACACAAACTTTTGTCTAGATGCCTGCTCTGCTCTGTTATGTACACAACCACACATCTGTGAACAGGTCACTGCCAATGATTTTAGAAAGGCAGTAGCACCTTGTGGTTACTTACAGTAAGCTTTTTTATTGAACATTCTTGTCATATGCCCCTCTCTACTGACTTCTGGATATTGCCTGTACTGATAGATAATTACACAGGCACTCTGCAGACATACAGTATCCAAGCTGTGAGATGGCAGTTAGGACCACCACAATGTCACCTTAATATGGAACTCCTCCCTCAAAGTGTTGTGAAGCTCACTTCCAAAACAAACACCTGTCTGCTGCTGTCATTAAAAAAACATATGGTGTATTAAATTTGACAATTTAAAACACATTCAATTGTCTTTAGCTCGGTTTGAATATGGAAGACACAACTTAGGAATTGTGTGTATGGTCTCACAGAGGAGGCCTGTGACCTTAGATCCTTGATGATAAGCCAGCTGTTCTGTCACTTCTAACTGGCCTAGTCAACATGTACATAGGTATTTTAAAAAGGTTTTTCCCATCCACACATGCACAGTTGTAAATAAATAAATAAAAATCTTTGTTCTCATGATAACATGAAAATGTGCTGTCAAGAGTATGTCAAACAACAGGCTGTGATATATTCCTAACCTAAAGTCATGCTGGCCAATCAGAAGTCTGAAAAAAGTAATTAACATTTCCAGTAGACTAACGTTAATGGTGCGTCGAAGAAAGGGGGACTCGTATGTGTGGACTGACAATGAAGTGGAGTTACTCCTCAATGTTAAACTGAAGTATAAAGTTAACAAAACAGAAAAACATTGATGTTTGGGGTTTGTGTTGTGGGAGAGTTGGCAAGCGTAGAATTGACATCTACTATATCACCTTCTGATGTCTCTGTTTCTCCACATAGTGGCCGAGTAACTGCATTTATACATGTAAGCAGGTTAACGGCCTGATTAGCAGTGTTATTACAGTTACTAGTTTGGCTATGCCCACCACTGCACAGTATTGCCTGATAAACCAGAGACTTAATGTTGCACACTCACGTACAGCGGATGAGATTCTGGCACACACTCAACGTGACAAGCGAAAATCTTTCCACACGACAGCACTGAAAACAGGGTTTCTAAAAATCTTCCCGCTGGCCACAGTTTTCCAAAAGTTGTTTTCAGTGACCTAAAACGCTGTTCGCATGTAGACAAAAGTCCAAAATGCATAGGAAAAGCTATGTTTTTAAAAATACCTGTGTACGTGTGGACAAGGCCTATATGGACTGATTTGTGCATACAGTTTATCCACCATCCAAAGGCTGTATACGGTAGAATGGCACTTTAGATTTCTTGACCCTAAATGACTTCACTGCCATTTTGATTTTAAATGAGTGATATTTAATGCTGATTACATTGCAACTAATTTGTGTGAATTGCAAAAATAAAAATGTTCATATATATATATATATGTTTGCTGAGATAAAAACTTTATGCACACACTATATTACTAGTATTTCGGGAATTATGTACTCCTTAAAGACATCATTGCAGGTTTTACAAAATTAACTTCTGTTTGAAACTGTCTCTGATTTAAGTTGCTTTACACTGCTTGCAAAATGTTTACTGTGTAAATCTAATCACAGTTAATCAGAAAATGTAATGAATTAATTAAGAATTCAACAACACACGTAAACTTGTGCTGCCCACTTAAATATATACAGTAAGACCCTCTGTCAGTGATTAATTAGCAGATTGTCCCACTTACCACAGTACAACTTAATTAAACTCCTCATTAGCATTAGCACTTAGTGAACCTTTGATTAGTCCAAGCTTTTTTGGATAATTTGGGTGATATGTACCACAAAAAGCAGTCTACATTTGTACTCTGAAACATAAATCTGAAATTGTGAATGATCATGGGCTGAGTCTGCAGGATTTTCAGCACACTCTGATCATCAGGAAGCTAATGAGGAAACTTAGTTGCTATGATCAGTGATGGCTTGATTTAAATCAACTGGTGCAAGTGACAAAATGTCCCAAAGCTGCAGAGTTGAAATTAATAAAGCATGAACTTCAAGGGGAAAACCCTCAAAACACTGACACCTGAGCTATTCTCAGTGAAGTTTGACACTGTACGAGTATACAAAATGCTAAATTACGTGCCAATCACTTTGATATTACACCTTCTATTTGCTACAGTACATGAGGTACTATTCACCCCTGTGAAGTGTATTTATTTTCCCAGTGTGTCTTTTTGAGTTATGAGCCCTTTCAGTCTAAGAACAGTGAAGAAATGCAGCATAACCTCAAGCAGAAAGATGAGAGCATTGATTTGTTGGTGGAATTTTAGTTCTCACTGAATCTGTCATTTTTTTAAACAAACCTTTCTCTTTCCATGATAATTTTCAGTCACGATTTCCTTAAGAGCAAACAAGTACATAACATCAAACTGCTATGTTCCATACAAGAGCCAAAGTTGCCATGTTGGCCTTAAGGCTTCTCTATGTAATCCTGTGGTGGCTTTAAGTAGCTCACATTAAAGATGGTCACACATGCCAATAAACAAATGAGTAGGAAAACCTTTTATGGTTCTAATAAACTTGTTATAATGCAATACATTTTTTCACACCTGTACCTTAATTAGTGCCTAAGTAAGTAATAGCATTTACCAATGTTTGATATGCCTTTAGAACAATAATAGTTCATAGTTGGCCACCAAAAGACTGGAACCATAAAATATCAGTTGTTAGATGACATTGTTGGCCATTGAAGGACTGAAACACCACCCATGGGGATAAATATAAATAATAGTTTTAAAGGAAAATAGGTTTTCATATGAAGAACTAAATAGTGATTGTCATTTATTTAATTAATTTTTAGACCTTTGATATTATCTGACTAATCAGTTGATTTCTTACAGCCCTGTATGTTTTTACACGTATTGTTTATGCAGCAGCTGATTTGACTTGAAGTAAAGTTAGAAATTCATGCATAATAAGAACTAATAATGCAACCAATAAATAGCCTTATCTCATAAAGGTTGGTCAGTTATATCTAATTATTGAATAGACAGAAATAATTAGCTAAGGCGATGATGCTTAACCTTGAGAAAAGGATGAGTGCTCTCTGTAAAGTGTTGAGGTTTTATCATCACCCTTCTGTTAAGGATTAAAGGAGAGCTAATACTGTATACGCATTTACCAGGGGAGGTGATGGTAAGCCAGCGCCTGGCTAAAAGCAGGGAATTATGAGAGCAGGAAAAGGACTCGGGGTCCTTTGATCGGATTACTGTATTTACCCAGTGAGTGTTTGTGACTCAGGTGTCTCAGCCACTTGCAGCGTCTGAAGCCTATTATCTCTGATTAGAACATTGTTCATTTGCTCTTTCAACCAATCAAGTAACACTCTGGTGAGAAAGTGAAGCAAAACTTAACTCTCAACTTCATAATATAGCCAGATTAATGTTGCAAATTCTGTGAGAATGCAGATGAAACAAGCATTGTTCCAGGCAGCGCTCTCTGTTAGGCACCCCTTACTTCAGAACCTCCCCTTGTTTCAGAAATTTATTAGAGGATTTGTGTTTCTAATGACACCTGCGCCCTGCCACCAGAGCAATGTAAATAATCCCATCATAGAGCCCCAACTCATCAACGACAGACTAATCCCTTGTTTAAGGCAGTTACACCGACCCCACCCATTAATACTGCCTTCATAAAGACACAGCTTAGCATATATTATAGAGTCATAATGTGGCGATTGCTTACAGCCAACTTGAGAATTCTCCCTCTCTGCTTCAGGAAGAATGTGTCACCTCTGTTGGTTTCATAAAGGCTTCTGCTATATGCCACATTACAGCTCCCTTTTTCAAATGCAGGAAAAATACAAATAAAACTCTCATCTCTGTGATGTACTGGGACAAAGTTAGAGCAGTAATAAATTAGACCAAGCCAAAAGGATTTAGCCCTCGAAGAGAAATGTTAAGAGAAGCAAAGGAGTCAAGCACAAGAGCTGAGATCTTGCGATGATCCTTCTCCCCCAAGTTGCTGCAATAGGTTTTGAACTTATGCAGCTTCATGCTACGTGACTTGGTTAAGCAGCAGGGGAAAAGTCATGCAGCCTGTTCTCTCTCGTTAGCCATACATATTTGCAAAAGTGAGCTGTAATTTGCAATTTTCTCATTTCAGTCATTTTGCCCAAAATTAAAGTAGTATAGCTAGTTTAATCTTATTTTTAGAAAAGACAAGAATATATGTTAAAATGTGTGAAATATGTGGTTCATGGTGTAACTGTGTGTATCTCTGTAGTGTATTCATAGATGGTTACATTCAGATAGTTATGTGTAAATTGTGCACATGGCCCATGTACATGAAAAAGCAAAGTAATAAAATACTTAATTCGCTAGTTGCCACCTCGGATTGAAGCAACAGAAATCCAGATTCTGTGCTTAAGGTCAGAGCAGGGTATAAAATATACATATGTACACACAGAATCAACTGGAATAAAAAGCATCAAATGTAGCATATTGCAGCATATAGAGTCTAGTCAGGGATGGGAGTGACCTTTGTCAGGGTTTTCCCTGACAGTGGTCAGGCTTTGTTGGGTTTACATACAAATCCAACTTATAAGGTTTAAAGAAACATTGCAGTTTGGGTTTCTTTTAGGTTAGGGGACCTTCATCAGTAAGGGTACAATAATAATCAGGCAGGGGGAAAAAAACCACAGTCGCTGTGTGGCTTCTGTATCTGATCAACAAATTCTTAATATGAGTTTAACACACACACAAAAGCACCTAAGCTGCCTAAAAACCTAGGGGAAGCCGTGGTTTATACAATTAGCATATATATATCTGAACATTACTTTGAGGCCATTTTCATCACTTGGCAAAAATTAAGCCACACAGTAGGCAGATGAGTAATGGTTATGACAGATTTGCACCTTCTCATCATCATCATTTTCCAAGTTGTGATTACTTTTCATTTTTGCTGTGAAACAGCAATAAAGCCACAAAGATATCTCCTGAGCGTCTCCTCTGCTGGTAGGAAATGAAAGCAGTCACACCTCACGGCAATGGTAGCAGGTCATGAAGTGAGCACAAAGTCTTACTTACATGTTGTGCACATACTGTGGGTAATTATCTCGTTCCTCTGCCATAAATTAAATTATGTGACAATAGGTCTTTCAACAGATACTTCTTCATTACTCGGACAGCATAAACAGAAATATAACATGTTACCCTACAGTGAAACTCAAAATAACTTGGTAATTATGTCATTTGCATTAGTGTGAAAGGTGACGGAAAGATGACTCATTAATTTTAGCAACAACCAAAAATACATCTGTTCAGTAGTGATGAAGTGGAAGTACATAAATAAAAAAGTGTAATGAATCAAGGAAATTAATTTTCAGTGTACATCAAATTGTATTCAGTAAAAATATATACAGCAATCTGGTGCTAAGGGAAGGTATGGAAGTACTGCCAGCCTGCCCTCCGTGGAGGACCTGTACATCTCATGGGTCAAAAGGAGGGCAGAGAAGATTTCTGTAGACCCCTCACATCCTGGAAACAGACTGTTTGAACTCCTCCCCTCTGGATGACGGAACAGTTAACTATGACTGAAGCAGCGGGAATCGGCAGCCACCACAGTGCAATAATTGTAAATAGTACCACTACATGTACTAGTCTGATAGCTTGAAATGTGTATGTATTTATGTAAAGTTTATGAATACTGCCTGTCCTCCTTCTCCCACCTTTTCCCCTACCTTTAATTGTGCTATTCTGTTCTGTTGTGTGTTGCCTAAAAACAACATAGAGAGCCTCTATGCCAGAGACGAATTCCTTGCTTGGTGATTAAAGTTGATTGTGAGTCTGATTCAGTGTCAGTGCTGGTGTGTTGGAGATACTAGCAGTTCCAGCCTTGAATTGTATTGTGTGAATGGATTTGTTTTAATAATGTTTAGGGTTTATCTGTTGGGAGTTTGCATTGGCTGTGTAGGTGTGTACCATATGGCAGCTGCTGAGTGCTGCTGTACATTGAAATTAAAATAATTAAGACAGAGAAAACTATGAAAACAAGGCAGAGGTTGAAGAGAATAAGATTTGTCCTTTTAAAAGAGAAAAGAAATTGTGGAGACAGTTCCACTGCTTCTGCATATTCAACTTGATATATTGTTTGTTACGGTTTCTTGCCAATACTATGGCACTTTAGTCTGCAAGAGTTTCACTGTAGTGCTGTAGAGCATTAATATATAAAAGTATATTATTCCATTGCATTAGTGTACTCCCTTCCCTGACTACAGTCTTTTTGCTGCATATGCCACGTTTGATGCTTTTTTACGCATGCCAGTTGGTTCTGTGTGTTCATACGTATGTAAATTGTATACCTTAAGCATGGACTCTGGGTTCCTGTTGCTTCAATCAGAGGTCGCAACTATAAAATTAAGTATTTTATTACTTTGCTTTATTTTGCATATGTTGCTTTGCATATTTTAATAATACTACTTCACTAAGAGCTCAAACATTCTCTGTAGATGCATATTTACTACATTAAAGTTAGATATTCAGGAAGAGTATAGAGTTTACTACTCTCCTGCTCCCCCAAAAAATATATAACAAAAATATATTTTTACAGTGTATCGACAAAACATCCAACAGCTGATGTGCCAAAGCAGTGTAGTGTTGCACATCTGACACACCACATCAGCAAACAAGTTATAATTGAGTTCTAACACACCATAACACCAATATACAACATGTAAACCAGACATTTGTTACCACTGGTGTGAAGAAGAGACTTATCAACTGCATTGTATTGTGATTTCTGCAAACTCCGGGTTTGGTGAAATTAGTTTTTTCACTAAATTTGTTGGTCTTATTCACACTTATGCATGCTATGCCCTTGTTAAGTGTGGCGTAACATTCCTCTTACAGGTCCAAACTCCCCCAGACCCAAATGACAGAGCCTGTCACCCTCTACACAATAACATTAAGGTTCAGATAGAGTAGTCAGTGTTGCCATTCTGCCTGGTGGCATAATAACCAAGGTTTGTTACACATCATAGTAAATTTCTTCCAATATACAGATATGTACAGTATGTCCAACTTGTTTTTAATAGTTCCCAGGTTTTACTGTTACTTTCATCAGCGTAAAATGTGTCTAAATATTGGTTCAGTGTATATGCAGCAAATGGTGCACTTTTAGAAGCTTTATTTTTATTAATATGAGAATACTGTGACTTATCTAATCAACTGTAGCCATTTCTTTTTCTCCTCCCTATGGCAAGGAAGTCAGTAAAATGACAGCTGACCTGTGACTTTTGATTCATTTTATTGAAACAATGAGAAAAACAACACTGTGGCATCTGAAGAGGAGAAGAATGAACCTAAGTTTGGACCTGGAAACAGAATATTATGTCACCACTTAACAAGTGGATATCCTATTAATTCTTGCATCAAGATGGCTTCTTCCTAACTACCCAGGTCACCGCTTAACACTGGACATTTCCCATCTCTGCCCTCATGTAGGTCAAAAATTTCTGAGGATCATGTGTGACCAAGGATGACATCATGCAGCAGTAGCCTCCGGGGTATGTAAACTCCAGCACTCTCTTCCATGTTGAATTTTCTTTCTTCTTTGTAAATCTCCTGTTGCCACAGTCTCTTTGAACATGATCTGATGACATCTGGTCTCATAGAGATAGTTGAATTTTATGTATGCAGACTCACAAGGACATAACTGATACTTTGGTTGTGTATGTTTCTGTGCATCCTCTGAATATATGAGTAACCTGGTCTCTTTCACTATAGAGTAATATTCAAAGCCACTGGGAGAATGTATAAAGGTTTTTGTGAGAATATTATGAGCTGTGCCTGAGATTACATCTCTCCATCAGAATAATTAACAACCTCTTAGCTACAGTACAGTTTAAAAAAAAAAATCTGAACAGGACAAGAACAAGACAGAACAAGAGTGGCTAGTTGCAGAGGTGCAGCTGTATTTCTAACTGACCAGCTAAATGGGTTTATGCTAGCAATAGGCTGTAAGACACCACAGTGCTTTCTGATTACATTAGAGACTGACAAAGTGACAGACTTGCTGGCTAGGGATAATTTCCTATATTACACATGCTTGTTGCCTCAGAACTATTGTACCTCCCCATGAGGCAGAAGCTGCTCTCACACAAGACAACAACCTTTCATCCAGACACAGACTCTCTACGGCTGTGCCTTTAGCCTGGTCCTGCTCCTGAGTGTTTTATAATCATATTGCTGTTTCTGCACTCTCTGTTGGATGCCAATAGATCAGCCTTCACCTCGAAGGTACATGTGGCCACCGTCGTGGCCCACATGGT
Source organism: Monopterus albus (assembly GCF_001952655.1). Classification (NCBI taxonomy): domain Eukaryota; kingdom Metazoa; phylum Chordata; class Actinopteri; order Synbranchiformes; family Synbranchidae; genus Monopterus; species Monopterus albus. Next base: position 4,249,326 of record NW_018127882.1, on the reverse strand, counting down.
GGAGTGTCAAACCACAATGCAGTGTTTCACAGACTCCTTATCTGTTTTCGAAAGGAGACTCAGTGGTAGAAGCCTTATGAGTTCCTCTGTGGGATTTGTACTGAAGCCAATATTTGAGTGCTAGAAGCGCTTTGTCTGCTCCCTTTTGAACCCTAGGGGGAAGTCTTAGTCAAAGGGGCTGTCTGCCAACACGGCCTTTCTTCTTGCTAAAGCCTCAGCAAAGAATCTGGGTAAGCTCCACATCTTGTTCATGAGCCAAGTGTGCATGTGGAGGAACTCCTCATTCCTCCCAAAAGACTGTCTGCCTTCCATGCCAATCAGGCCAGTGAATTGGCAGCATATGACCTTGCTCACCAACACTGTGAGGAGCATAAGATATCAAAACGACATCACCCAGTGTGGCATGGTTCCATAAATGCAGGAAAAGACAGGACTTTGCCAGTCTGAGTGTCTGTTTGTTTGGATCATGGATTGTGCCCTGTCCAAACAGAGGCTTTGCAAATTGACTGTACAGATGAGGGCTAGACTGTTGAGGCATACACTACAGGACTTCATATCCATCATAGAATATAAAGTATCTCAAGTCAAAAGAGAAAGTTATGATTATATTCAATGGACAACCAACAGGCAAGCTATATGCATATGTGTTGTGGCTACGCAGGATTCACTGTGCACTGCTGCTAAGTCTCGGTGCTTGTGCGGTCCATACTAAGGCAGAATCTGATGTGTCAACAACATCAGCCTATTGAGGATGTGATTTCTTCTAAACTTATTTATCATATTCACTATTTCTGGTTGTCAAACATGAAATAGAGTTAGAAGTGCAGATGTGCAGATTAGAAGCATCAGCTGTGTTACTTTGCATTATTTTCATCAAACAATACAGTGTGTTGAAGGTGAGAAAGGCATCGCTCACAACCAATTAAAGATTGTAATGATGTTCAGATCAGATTTGGGAGGGTAACTAGTGAATGCTGAGGATGTTTGCAAATAAATGAATTATTAGCAGGACACATTGTTCATTTTGTAATTACACATAAACAGGGTCTATAACTGAAACTGTCACTGAAACAGTACTTTGCTGAACAAAAAAATTCCATGGATTAGAATAATTGCTTTTAAATAAATGAGAAACTAAATTATTCAAACACAAATGATACAGCATGAAAAAGCTTGTCCTCTTGTTTTCTTTCAAGACTATGTATTGCATTACTAATTTGGTAAATTGTGAAATGATTAGTTTTTATTTTGCATTTTGCAAATATAGAGTCCCTAATTAAACAGTGCTGGTATGGTGATGATCATTCCTTGAATTTCTGTTGATAAAGTTTTAGTTTGTGAAAGTACCTGTGTTTTATTTGTCAGTTTAGAAATTACTGTAGCTATTACTGTAGCTCAGGCTAACTAAAAATAGGCTCTGGATTAAAACCTGTGTCACTTTTAGGCGTATAAAATGCATTGCATCCACAGGACTTTTGAATACTGTGGCATAATGGACCTGAGACAGACACCCAACAATACAGACGTATACCAAAAAGTTTCACATAGTCAGTACAACGTAGGAGCACACAGGAAATGCAGTCAAACAAAATTGTTAACAATTTTTACTGTAAAGAGTAATTTTGCATGTAGTTTAGGCGTCTCAGAGCAGCAAAGCAAGCAAAAAGCAGATATTAGGAGGCTGGTTTCTGGGTTTTTAAATAAGAAAACATGACACTTCCTTCTTTGCCAGCATCAAATAAGAAAAACAATATGGGGTGGCACCACAATGTCATGCATAGAGCAGTTCCACAGAGATCGGAGTTGTGACTTATAGTATAAAGTTAAATATTCTGTAGCCATGATGCAGAAGAAAAATAATGTTTTTTTTGGAAAACACAATTTGTTACATAGCAGTGATTTGCGATAACTCCAGGAACTTGTGCTAACATTTATTTTACGGGTTCCAATCTTTCCTAATTATTTCCTAGAGAGGAGCTGGTACAGTATGTACCTGCAGTTGCTGAGGAAGATTCATGGAAAGGGCTGTGTAATCTGTTAATTAAAGGAAAAATGAACAGTGTTTAATCATCACACCTTAAATGAATAACTCCAATTACAGCAATGTCAGCACAGCCTAGAGAGTCTTTTAGTGAGCAGGTCAGCTTAATGTGCAGAAATGTGAAATGTGTCTTTCCTTCTAATGTTAAATGACTAGTAAGTGTACAATTCAACAAATACTGAGAATTAGGTTTGCAATAATTAATTTAGTGAGATTTAAATGAATCCCTGTCAGTTTTTCATTCATTAAGATTTTAGCATTTCCAGTGAAGTTTCTCTTGAAATCAGCAATAGATTCTACAAAGCTATGCAACTTTCTTAAAAACTCAAATAAGAGAGGCATTGCCACATTGCAACATTGTCTCTATTTCTCTAATTATTACCAAATTACACAGCTGTCTTTTCAGGATAAAGCATTAGTAAGTTATTAGGATATATGAGGAACCTGTAAAAGAAAGCATTACTAAAAGTCTAATTCTAATGGCGGGTGGCAACTGATAGTGTGATGAAACAGACAGGGACTGAAAGGAAAGGAAGCCCCATTGATCTGTTGGAAAAGCGATTCTCTTTTCACCAGTAAAACAAATATTTTATTAAAGTATTGCATGTATGATCATATGTATCTTACAGATGACACTTTTGATCTGAATATTGTTAAATGGTTGTGAATAGCACATGACATGTCAGTACAAAAGATTTAAAGATGGGTCTGTTTGAAAGTTAGACAGTTATTCATTTTGAAGGAAGAGGGAAATTGTTATGGTAGCCCCCCTCACCAGGAGGGTGAGGAAGGACTGAGGTTGGACTCAAGTTTGCAGACCCAGGTGCTAGGGGGAAAAACATGACGGTAGCAGGTAAATAAAGAGAACACAAAGTATCAAAAGAACATAACATGGGAAGGTACGGTACTTGGATATGTATAATATGTAGTGTAGTGTAGTGTAAATTAGCGTAGCGTGTAGGTAGTGTGGTAGAGTCAAGCCAAAACGCACAGTGTCTGTCAGCGTAGCATTCTACCAACATGTACAGTCCGCGTTACTCTGTTAATGTTCCGGCAAAACTTGAGCGTCTGCCAGAGGTTTATATAAGGAGGCGAAGGTAATCATCGGGATGCACCCCAGCTGTGTGCATCGACAAACCAGTTGCTAATTACTTGAATGCAACACAGCTGAGGTGCAGAGCCCACATGATAGAGAGAGCAGAGGAGAGAAAGATGGAGGAGAGGCAGCGGCCGCCAAGTGGCCCTGACAGAAATAAGACAAGCTGTGAATAGACATCTGAAAAGAACACCATAAAGCCGGAAGTCCAAAACATTTGTAAAGTTAATGAAAACTGGCAGCATTTGATTGATTGGGGATCATATCATACTAGATCTGTGCTGTATAAATGTATAGATACTGTAATTTGAAGGTGTAGTTATCACATTATTTCATAAAACGTGTTTGTTTCTAATTATGTGGCATGTTGACTCTTTGCCACTGGCTTAAATTTGACCATTTTATTATTTCTGGTTGCTTCACCAGCCTCAGGCAAGAGGCTGATGTTGGTTTGTTTGGGAATGTGGCAAGTCACATCAAAGTACTGGCAATACTGTTGTGAGGCGGCCGCTTTGAAGTGCAGTACAAAACTGCAGCAGTGACTGCTTATCACAGAAGATGTGAGAATAGATGATGATTGATGAAATGAAGTGATGAATTCACAAATAAAACTGAAATATGCAGCTGTATACTCTTTATATTTGATTATGAATGATCCCGCTGGATCTCACAGCATGTGGGCATATCAAAGAAATATTTGTGGGCCTTTTTGGTTAAACTTATTTTTTGGTTATTAAATATGACAAATAAATTCTACTGTTGGAGCTGAGTATTGACCCAAGATCAGTGGGTGACAATCTCAAAATGAAAAAGCACTTTAGGAACTTGAATTAAACATTTAACGATGGATAGTTTTACATCTTAACATTTGTGAGTCCCTACTGCATCTCTGGTTGCAGTGGCATCATGATAGGGTTACACAAATCATCTATTTATACTGTCCTCTCTTTGTATTAGTGTGCACATTTCATTCAAAACATTTAACTTTAATTGTTCATCTTCTCTGAAGACTGTGTACCAGTGTATGGCTCTTTTATAGTCAGGGTGCAGAGAGCGTGACAGAGTTCATTACTCAGTTGCTTGTTCATCAGGGCGTGTTTGGTGTCTTCGTAAGATTGTACAGATGTTATAAAACCCATTAGGAACGATATAAGAAAACACTGGTCCAGAAGAAGGAGAGCAGATAGGCAAGAGTTACAGAGGGTGTCACCACAAATGGTTTTATTATTCTTCTGTGTTTTTGGCCTCACTAGCAGCAGAGCTGTATGGATAAGAGGGCGGGGGCTGTTCTAAACAGTCCAATCTGCCCTTCCCACAGCCTGCAGCCAGTACTGCTTGCTATAGATGGCATGAGTTCTAATGATTTTGGTGATCCCCCGATTAGTGCCACCTGCAGGTTGACATTTATGGCTTTTCATTGAAATGTCCAATTGTTTATCTGAAGTTAACTTTTCATCTAGTGCTACCATAAAATTAAAATTGAAATTCATCCAATATTTGTTTATGACTCACCTGCAAAACTAATAGCTTCCCATCAGCCAGCTGTATTTTGTGTTTACTGCTGACTAGCAAATATTAGCATGCTAACACACTGAAATAAGAGTGTGAACATGATAAAATTAGATTATACTCAAAGTTGACAAATGTCTGCCTAGAGTGGAGAGAAATAACATGCTGGCTGTTCAGTTTTACAAATCTAATGATCACTTGGATGATAATGGTGATACTTTTTTTTTATATACAAAACTATTATTATGCTAGTGTAGTAATAATATATGTTCTTTTTACCAAAAAGCAAATTTCTTTTATGAACACTTGGTTAGTCCCAGACTTATTATCTGCTGTGCTTCTTTATAAAACATTCACGTGGACCATATTGTCAGTCCACTGGTAAGAAATTTCTGCACCTTCCTTTCATACTGCAAAGATACGTTTTCTGAGTTAGTTTTCATAAAAGCCATAAAAGATCCTCCAGATATTAGCATAGTAGCCCGTAAGGTGAAATACATATAGAAATATAAAGAAATGATTCATCCTTCCATGGCACTTGACCATAAGAGTTTTAATGCTGTTTCAGGACTTGCTAGCATTTTTCTTTTTCACAACAAAGCTCATGAAAGTACCAACATGAGCAAAGACTTCTTTTTACTTCTCTTGTTCCCCTGTGCCATAGACCTCCATTGCTGTACAAGATTCTTTGAAAAATATATCACTGAGCTGCGCTGTTGCAAATGGGTGACATATGCACTTATTACCATGAAAACGGGAACTGTAGTTTATGTCATCTCACCTGCGCGGACCTGCTGTTCTAAATATTCCATAGCATACCAAACTGAAAATAGTCCCCAGAACATACGCTATTAACTTTTATGTTTCAGTAACATTTGCTTAAAACTACAGCAACCAGCTGATGTAGGAATTTATTTATCCTTTTTCAAAAATCAAAGTATATATTGGTGAGTCATTTTTAAAGATTTATGTTTTTAATAAGAACACATAGACTTGGGCCTGAGAGCCGCAGGCAGACTGTCAAAGCATTAAGGATTAGACTTAATAGATGATTTAGTTTATACTGGACAAGGGATTAATTAACAAGATTTACAGCATTAATTGTGAAAAGGACTTCATTGCAAATCCAGCTGCTTTAATGTCTTTGTCTATCTTTGTCAAGATGAAACCAAACTGAATAACCTCCTCTTCTTCATGTTTGAGAATGAGGGCTGAGGATTCCAAGTTTGAGTCATATTCCTGATATTTGACATGGTGCTACATGCCGTGTTTGTGACACCGTGGTTACTGACACGTTGGCTGCAGTGAGAAGTACACAAAGTAGCTGAGTTCCATTACATTGTTCTTAGTGCAAATGCACATTTTCAGCCTCCTCATGTCAGAACTGAGTCAGGATCAGTGTAGTGACTTGTGGCTCATGAATGAATCTGAATTATACCCTTTTCCAGTAATTCCACCCTGAACATCTGATGACAAACGCGATGCATTGTAAGAATCACATGGAAAACTGTATTTAGAGATTACTTTTATCAGAAGCAGCAGTGCAAATAAGTGATAATGAATTAGAAGTACTTTTTACAGACTGTATATGAGACAACTGACAAATCTTCTGTGCTAGTTTTGTCCTTTGAGTATAAATAGGGAGCGGCAAGTAATCAGGTACATCTGTGATAAATTTCTGCTGTGGAGCTATGAATCACACAATGTTAACTACCATTGATTTGGCTCAAAGTAAAGGCTAGTGGAGCATCAAGAACTCCATTTACAAAAATCAAAATAAATAGACAGATAAAGGCCATGTTGTATATGTCAGTGTTCCATGTATAATGAAGTCATGGGCAGCAGTAATGTCTATTGACTAAGAAGCTCTTCAAGTAGTGAGTCACTGAGTGTGTTTACATGGAGTGTTCCATTATGATCGGGTTTTTGAAGTATCTCGTTTTTGTGTTTGCGCATGTAAACATCATATCCTGGTTTCAGAAACATGAATAAGCCGAATATGTCAGGTGGAGTACTCTGAAGGAAACCGGGACACTATTGCATGTATATGTCTTATCCATGTTTCTCAACGTTCTAGACTATCAGGTGCAGCACAGGGGTATCTTGAGATAAACATAAACAATGTACAGTAGGTAGTGAAAGAATCTCACAGTTAGAGCAATAAAGTGAGAGTGAGATGCTTAACAGTTAACATTAGCTTGTAGCTTGTATCATCAGCCTATTTCAGCATGAAAAACAAATAGATACAGCTTTAACAAAATGTTTTCCTTATTATAATAGGACGCATAGGCTATTCATATACAGTGGTGTGAAAAAGTGTTTGCCCCCTTACTGATTTCTTATCTTTTTGCATGTTTGTCACACTGTAATGTTTCAGATCGTCAAACAAATTTATATATTAGTCAAAGATAACACAAGTAAACACATCATGCAGTTTTTAAATGAAGCTTTGCAGAATTGTTGTAAGTCAGCCACATTGGAGGGTTTTCGGGCATGAACTGCCTTTTTAAGGTCATGCCACAGCATCTCAATTGGATTCAGGTCAGGACTTTGACTAGGCCACTCCAAAGTCTTCATTTTGTTTTTCTTCAGCCATTCAGAAGTGGACTTGCTGGTGTGCTTTGGATCATTGTCCTGCTGCAGAACCCAAGTTCGCTTCAGCTTGAGGTCACAAACGGATGGCCGGACATTCTCCTTCAGGATATTTTGGTACACAGCAGAATTCATGGTTCCACTTATCACAGCATGTCTTCCAGGGCCTGAAGCAGCAAAACAGCCCCAGACCATCCCACTACCACCACCATATTTTACTGTTGGTATGATGTTCTTTTTCTGAAATGCGGTGTTACTTTTACGCCACACATAATGGGACACACACCTTCCAAAAAGTTCAACTTTTGTCTCGTCTGTCCACAGAGTATTATCCCAAAAGTCTTGGGGATCATCAAGATGTTTTCTGGCAAAACTGAGACGAGCCTTTATGTTCTTTTTGCTCAGCAGTGGTTTTCGTCTTGGAACTCTGCCATGCAAACCATTTTTGCCCAGTCTCTTTCTTATGGTGGAGTCATGAACACTCAGCTTAACTGAGGCAAGTGAGGCCTGCAGTTCTTTGGATGTTGTTGTGGGGTCTTTTGTGACCTCTTGGATGAGTTGTCGCTGCGCTCTTGGGGTAATTTTGGTCGGCTGGCCACTCCTGGGAAGGTTCTCCACTGTTCCATGTTTTCGCCATTTGTGGATAATGGCTCTCACTGTGGTTCGCTGCAGTCCCCAAGCTTTAGAAATGGCTTTATAACCTTTTCCGGACTGATAGAGCTCCATTATTCTCTTTCTCATTTGTTTTTGAATTTCTTTGGATCTCGGCATGATGTCTAGCTTTTGAGGATCTTTTGGTCTACTTCACTTTGTCAGGCAGGTCCTATTTAAGTGATTTCTTGATTGCGAACAGGTGTGGCAAGAGAAATTGAACTCAGGTGCGATAAACCAGTGTTTTGACAGGGGGGGAAACACTTGTTCACACAGGGCTCTATAGTTTTGGATTTTGTTTTCCCTTAATAATAAAAACCTTCATTTAAAAACTGCATGATGTGTTTACTTGTGTTATCTTTGACTAATATATAAATTTGTTTGACGATCTGAAACATTACAGTGTGACAAACATGCAAAAAGATAAGAAATCAGTAAGGGGGCAAACACTTTTTCACACCACTGTAGAAGGATATACAGTAGATGATGACACACCACTAACCAGGATACCTGTTTTTATCATGTATGTGGGGAAATGCATAACCAGATTTCTCTGTGTTCCATGTAAACGCCACATGCCGAATATGATACAAAACCAAGATACTCTTAATAACCGGGATACTCATGTCCGTGTTAAGCGCACTCAGTGTGTGGGTTGCAAAAAACTCTTACAAATGTAAAAATTAATTTGTGCCACTTTAGCAATGTAGAGGGTACAGAAGGAGATCATGGCAAGCACAGTCTTTCCTACTTATGAATAACCAAGGCCAGTGCTTGATTATTTTGGTAGTGCTATCTATCATAAAATATTTACAGTTTGTCAGGGCTCATCTAATAGTGAGTGGCTCCTTTGAATTATGTATCAGAAGAATGTGGATGTTTGGAGTGAGCTAGATGAAACAGTTGGTAATCAATATGCACATCTTCCTGGCACCTAAAGCTAATAAAGATCTGTCAGGGGGAGCCAGACAGTTTGGCGCAGAGAATATTTACAGGGGGAGATTTTCCACTAATTGTCAGAGTATGGTATACCCATTAGACAGACTGATTGTGGTTAGTCTCAAAGCTACGTCAGTGCCATTCACTGATGCTTTTACAGTATAATTGGATGTATTACTTGTCCTTTCTGACCAATGTAAAGCTAACAAAAGTATAACAAATCAAAAGAGCATTGTTTATATTAGAATAACTAGACCAACAGACATATTATAAAACTGTTGTGTTATGCTTTTTCCCCTTTTATATTCCAGATGTGTGTCTGCTTTCTGGTTGTTATACAGCTACAGTAACACAGTGAGAAAAAAATCTGAGTTGTGACAGAAACCCAGTGGAGCCATCTGATGAACCATGTGCTGTTTGGTTATAAAATCTCTCCACAGAATGCTAACAGTGCGTGACTAAGATTAAACATGTTAAACCCTTTCTTGAAGCATTATATTCTGGCTCAAACACCCCAATTACAACTTGGCCTCACAGCCTGCCCTGACTGTCAGTAGAACCACACTAAAACTGCAAAGGCAGACATTTCACTTTGAAAGGATTATTAATGAAATCTGGCTCTTTACACAGTGTTTCACTCTGACATTGGAAGAACTTCTCTCTATTCTGAGAGACTGTTAAAGTGGCTGAGTGGACTTTGGGGTGGGAATTGGCTGCAATTGTCATAAGAAGTTGTGGCTTCAGTAGCATCGCCTTGAAAAGCTTTAGTCACACTTTAAGTCCCCTAGCTGTACAGTATGTCTGGTAGCATCTTGCACTTGGTTGTGCTTATCATGACATCACACATGGTTGATACTACTTTTCAATTTGTGGCTGAAGAGAGAATGAGCCACTTTATAGCAGTAGAGAGCATCACAGGCCCAGGAATTAGAAGCACAAATGTGTGCTTGTTATGATTATGATCAAAACTAAAACATGGATTAATCAAAGATGAAAAAAAAAGGCATTGCACCAAAACACAGCACTGTTGATCACTTCCACAGTCTTGTTCACACATGCATCCATAAACAAACATGAACAATTTAAATCTGCTTTCATAAGCATGTTTCATACTCAGATTCCCTGCATTATAAATGCTGGCAGAACATTAGCGGTGTTTGCAGAGGGAAATTACCTGAGCCCTCAACAGTGAGAAAGCATTAAAGTTAAAGGATCCCATCCTTTCTGTAGCATGTGTATATAAATGGGTCTACATCCTTGAGCAAAGACGGGAACACACACATACACATAACAACATGGGCCAAACCACATGCCCTTGCCTCCTGATGTGGTGACACTGCAGAGGAGGGGCAAGAAGAATGACCCCATCATTCATCAACCTGAACCTTGGACATCTGGTGGTGAGCACAACCTGAGCAAGGAGACGCTTTCTGTAACCATCACAGCACATGGATGTCTGTCTCTCCAGGCTCTCTAAGCAACTGACTCATTAGCTCACTGCCGACTCTCTGATTATGCATTATTCATATGGTGGAAGGTGGGGCAGTAATATTGTGTGCGTCTGTTTGTATGTGTCAGGGCTCCAGACTGCGAGTGATCAGTCACATTTTGCGACCACATTTATATAAGGTGCACTGGGTGCGCCTGCAAAAAAAACAGGTTATGCACAAATGATGCTCTCTCTGTAGAAACAGTGGACGGATGTAACAATCTGTGTGTTTATGTCATAGCGACATTTATCTACAGGTCTGTCACTTGCCCATCTCACGAGGAAGAGACTTCCAATCTATCCAATGTGTCGATCCATGCTGACTCTAAGACACACACATCATCCCTGGACCCCTTTTTAACACTTCAAGTCTATTTTTTCCTTTGGCATATTTGTAAGTTGTATCACCCCAGACAGCTGCTTAAATCAGGTAGATCACCTGTTAGCCTATTGTTATGTTTTGGAATTTTTTTTTTTTTACTTGAATCACTTCTGATGGATAAAGCTCCTGGTGTCACTGTGACCTTTCCAGTTTTTCCCCCCACTCTTTTGTAGCAGAGTGGGGAAATTATTAAAATAACTACATCAAAACATATGGTATAAATGCTGATTCCCTGCTGATGAGCCTACATGAAAACAATTTTTGTCCAGTATATTTCTGCTGTCAGTCAACCTGGTGAAGATCATGCTGTCCTCCTGCTGACAGACAGCTGTTCTGATGAGAGACGCTGCTTGGAGGTCGCAGTCAGTGTCAGTGTGGATTTAAGGGATCAAACACTTAAGTCACACACATACACTGCTCATGTCTAGTGAAGTCCCAGTTTCAAGTTAGTAATGGCTGAAAACCATCATCAAGCCCTCCTTAAAGTATTAGGCTACTAACTTTAACCCAAAAATGAGCTGGCACTAGCCAGGCAAGTGAGAGCTGAACTGTGCATCAAGTCCAACACAGACATCACCAAAGAGCAGATATTCTTCTTCAGAAGCAACAAATAAATCACATACCCAAATGCAAAGTTTGTGCACAATTCATCCCTTTATATATGTATGGGTATGTATGAAAGGGGTGTCACAGTTGGATAAGGGTCTCCGGAATGGTTGATGTAAAGTGGATAAGGGAGAAGATGGTGTATTTACCAAGATATCGGACAGTGTTGTGTGGATTTAGCACATCCACAACTAGACATACATGTGGGTAAAAACCTATATTGAGCACACTAAAACCACGCCTACTGCGAAAAGTCCCAGATAGGAATGTACTGGCTTTCTTTTCAAATGAGTAGCTAAAAACTTCTCATATGTCCATTTAGTGTGAAGCTTAGAAATCCAATTAGCAACACCTCTAAAGCTCACTAATTAAGATGTCATATGTTTTGTTAAGTACATACAAAATTGAAGTGTAACGATTTACAACTATTTCTTGGCCAAGAGAAGCAACTCTCCTTAAATGGGCAAATGGTATGATTGGGATCTTTGGGCTCCTGGATGAATTTCAGTTTTGTGGGAAAAGCCCAGCAGGATGATGGGGTAATCAGCCAGCCCAAAGTCCAAAGGAAAAAAGAACAGATGATGTGACGCTTTAGTGGTCAAAGCAGGTATCAGAAACTGAGCACAACACTAAAATCTTAACAATATATACTTTAAAAGCATTTGTTCTGGGACAACATGTGCTTGGTGTCTTGCCAGTGGGCTTTGGTAAGAGTTGAATTTATCACCTGGAGCCCCTCCAGTACAGGAAAAGATGGATAGCAACAGGCTGGTTGTTTCTCTCCTTGGCTCTGAAATCTGAGATAGATAGAAAAGAATGAACGTTGTTTCCTTGTATTTGGCAAACCTGAGGCATGGCAGGCATGCTGAGGTATATTTTACATTCAAACACCCATATGAACAGATGAGGTCAGTTATGCTTAAGTAAATTGGTGTTTTTCTGTCCACTAATGTTAATGATTTAAATAATAACATTCTAAGACAACATAAATGGTTTTTATCTAATGAAGTCAAAAAATTGGAACAAGTGAGTAGTACATGAGTATTTTGTTATATTCTGCTGTCAGTCAAATAGTCATTCAAATGAATAAACTATGCTGTCCATCAAATATGCAAGTCTTTCTTTCTTGAAATTAAGCAATATTAAACACAGTCAGGATTGCAATAGTTTGACCCTGATTTTTATTAATTTCTTTAGAAACAGTTTGTCTTAATTCTTCCATATCTCAAATCGGTTCAGCTCAGACTAGTTGACCCCGAATGGTCCCAAGGTCTGTCTTAGCATAATAATGGTCAGTTTTTAATTAACTTAACTTGACATATATCTTGACTGCTCTCACTATTCAAAGTAAAGTAATTCAAAGTAGTTAACACAGTGTTTAATGATAGAGGGTGTTATATGCCCTTTGAGGCAAATTTGATAACAATGACTGAGTCATAGTTACCTGAAAATATTTAAAAAGTAACACTTTTCCTGCAAGATAATATCTGTAAAACCAGTTGATAAGTGCAGGATTGTCCATTATTTTCATGATCAGTCATATCCTCAGTGTTTAGCACATTAAACATTTGAGGCTCAGGTCTGCCGCCACTGTATAACTGCTAATCAATGTATTGATTAATTGAATTTATAACGTCCCATTATAGTTTCAAGACTACTGGAATTATATTTGCTCTGGGAAAGACAGTATACTGTGACCAATCTATTTTTATTGCAGTGATAAAAACTGCCATGATATACTGAAAACTACATCACAACAGTGAAGGTTTGGGAGTTCAGTTTTGGTCTTCAATACACAATGCATTTTAAAAATACAACTCTCTTGTGAGTGTAAGGCCAATTAAGGTAGCCTGTATGTGTGTGTGTGTGTGTGTGTGTGTGTGCATTTTGGGTGTGGGGCTGAGTATTTTACTGTACATCTGTGCAATAATGGTACCCTTGGGGGGACTGTCTTAATGATACGACAATGCAATCTCCACTGTTGATGCTCCCTGAATTACAATGGCTTTGTGTGTGTGTGTGTGTGTGTGTGTGTCTGGGCATTCCAGTACATGTAAACAAATCAATATGATGAGGGCTTCCAAGAGCAAACATAATTACCAGTGAAATGAGAGCAATTGTGTCTGAGCAGTAATTACAAGCTCTAAAACTGTAAATCTTATACTTGCCAAATGACATGCTAACATACCTGCCACTTGCTGAAAATCCCTTGCCTTTTATTATTCATGTGTCTCACACAGAGGGGCAGCTAGCACAGAGAGATTTTTCAGATTAAAACACCTCTTAGATTAGGGTGGATCAGTGGCATTGAGTGGATTAGATAAATCCTCTGTAGTTGTTGGCTCTACCCCAAGACTGGGCATCAGCTGTCAAAGTCTTTGTCCAGCAGATACTGTAACAACACCACACTGAGAGTCATGTTTGGGCCCCATGCAACCATAGCCAGTCTCTGACATTTGCAGCATCGATTAGCCCCCTGTGGAACTGCACTGTCTTACTTGACAGCAGCTGAACAGGCAAACAAAAGCCAAGAAACATCCTTCTCTCTTTCATCTCAACTTCTCATCCTTCTTCTGAATTGCAGTCTTGAGTTGTGCCGGCTGGCTCAGCTTAGCTCAGGGGTTTTATTAGCTTCTAATGGGTATGTCATTTGAAAGTGACAAATCTGACAGCTATTTTACCCAGGGCGTATGGTGTTGCTGCTTTAATAGAGCCATTGGTCTGGTTCCTGCAGAAAAGACAGAAGGCACTGGAAGAGCAATGTATTTTTTGTGTTTTTTCTTGCTGACTCAAAGGTCCCATATTATGCAGAATTCACTTTTAGAGCATTTTCTGACATTCACGTGGGTCTTCGGTATGTGTAGAGAGACACAAAACACAAGAAAAGAGCAGTCCCTGCCTGTTTTGCTTTTTCCGCACCTGTAAAAACCCCTGCTTGAACCCGCCCTTCGGATTTGTCTCTCTTTATGATGTCATATGAAATGACATGGGAGTTCATTTCATATATCCTTTTCCACTCGGATCTGTTTTGGCGCTACCTGTTCGCCACTGCAATTTTCTCACTAGAACAGCAGACAAACCGCAACATGGCACAGCTCAGAGGAAAGCACAGATTCTGCTCCACTGTTGGTTGTACAAAAGTCTCTACCTGCTTCCATCGACAGAGACAGTGAAGACTCAGTGGATATCATATATTTATGGTGGAAATGCTCCTGAAGATAGCCCTAAGACATTGTATGTTATGTGCTAATCATTTCATGTTGGAGTGCTTTCCCAAGGAGCATCAGTCCAGACTGAATCTCAAGAGCGGATCTATTCCAGCTGTCCTTGAGTCTACATCACATCCTGGTGTTTTAAGTGTTGGAATTTTAAAAGTTATTTTACTGCTAGTGTATGAAGTTAGCCTGTTTAACTTAAAAACATTAGCCACATTACAATGTCACCCAGCTAATGTAGCTAACAGTTGCTTGTATTACAGGCTGAACGGCAGAAACAGATTAAGTGGTTGTGCTAGTAATTTTGATGAACAGTCAGAAAATTTGTGTGAAAGTTCTTTAGCCAAATTTCTTGTGAGCAGTGGCTTGGATGGTGGTAACTTGGTTTGTTTACCTAGCGTCTTTATAACAGCATTAAGTTTCATGTAAAATATGTTTTTCTATTAAACACCACTACTCAGTTGTGACACAAGAGTGGTGTTACAGTAACACTTTTACTCTTTATATTGATGATGAATTGAGAGAGACATTAGGCATTGATATCAAACATTTTATTTCAAAGAACCATTGACAGGTCTCATGTGAGTCAAAAACTGCATGTGTCCCACATTTTCCTACAGTACATTACCATTACACTCTGCTGTAATGTTGAGCTGTAGAAAACTCTATACATTGTGTCCTCACTGAAAGATGTAATACAAGAACTTTTTGTTTTCAGGGGGTTACACCTTGCCAAACTAGTGTTTGTAATTCTTCATTCTAGCAGTACATGACTCCTGGACACACCACAGAAATTACCCTGCACCTGCTGCATGTGTGTGTGTGTGCACTGCTGTCCATGGATGCACAGAACGAACATGTCAGAGGTAAAGATTTCTTACTATTATGGATACTGTCTCTATTGAAAGTACAGTATGGGTACGGAAAGTATTCAGACCCCCTTAACTTTTTCACTCTATTATATTGCAGCCATATGCTAAAATCATTTAAGTTCATTTTTTCCTCATTAATGTACACACAGCACCCCATATTGACAGAAAAACGCAGAATTTTTAACATTTATTAAAAAAGAAAAACTGATATCACATGGTCATAAGTATTCAGACCCTTTGCTGTGACACTCATATATTTAACTTAGGTGCTGTCCATTTCTTCTGATCATCCCTGAGATGGTTCTACACCTTCATTTGAGTCCAGCTGTGTTTGATTATACTGATTGGACGTGATTAGGAAAGCCACACACCTGTCTATATAAGACCCTACAGCTCACACTGCATGTCAGAGCAAATGAGAATCATGAGGTCAAAGGAACTGCCTGAAGAGCTCAGAGACACAATTGTGGCAAGGCACAGATCTGGCCAAGGTTACAAAAAAAATTTCTGCTGCACTTAAGGTGCCTAAGAGCACAGTGGCCTCCATAATCCTTAAATGGAAGACGTTTGGGACGACCAGAACCCTTCCTAGAGCTGGCCGTCCAGCCAAACTGAGCTATCGGGGGAGAAGAGCCTTGGTGAGAGAGGTACAGAAGAACCCAAAGATGACTGTGGCTGAGCTCCAGAGATGCAGTCGGGAGATGGGAGAAAGTTGTAGAAAGTCAACCATCACTGCAGCCCCCCACCAGTCGGGGCTTTAGGGCAGAGTGCCCCGACAGAAGCCTCTCCTCAGTGCAAGACACATGAAAGCCCGCATGGAGTTTGCTAAAAAAACACCTGAAGGACTCCAAGATGGTGAGAAATAAGATTCTCTGGTCTGATGAGACCAAGATAGAACTTTTTGGCCTTAATTCTAAGCGGTATGTGTGGAGAAAACCAGGCACTGCTCATCACCTGTCCAATACAGTCCCAACAGTGAAGCATGGTGGTGGCAGCATCATGCTATGGGGGTGTTTTTCAGCTGCAGGGACAGGACGACTGGTTGCAATCGAGGGAAGGATGAATGCGGCCAAGTACAGGGATATCCTGGACGAAAACCTTCTCCAGAGTGCTCAGGCCCATTGAGCATCTCTGGAGAGACCTGAAAATGGCTGTCCACCAACGTTTACCATCCAACCTGACAGCACTGGAGAGGATCTGCAAGGAGGAATGGCAGAGGATCCCCAAATGCAGGTGTGAAAAACTTGTTGCATCATTCCCAAAAAGACTCATGGCTGTATTAGCTCAAAAGGGTGCTTCTACTAAATACTGAGCAAAGGGTCTGAATACTTATGACCATGTGATATTTCAGTTTTTTTTTTTAATAAATCTGCAAAAATGTCAAACATTCTGTGTTTTTCTGTCAATATGGGGTGCTGTGTGTACATTAATGAGGAAAAAAAATGAACTTAAATGATTTTAGCATATGGCTGCAATATAACAAAGAGTGAAAAATTTAAGGGGGTCTGAATACTTTCCGTACCCACTGTATATTATACACACACAATGTTGTGAAAGTTTTGGAGATGTACTTTCAGTGCTCAAAATAATGGCAACTACTACAGACTCTAAATTAAACATAATAAAACAACTTTCCAAACAACACCACAACATTCTTATTATATTTAGGCTTCATAAACTCTGGGAGAGGAAGGAACTTATCACCAGGTGAGTGTTGTGCTCCAGTCAAGTGATGGTGTGAAGACAACAGTGTCCTGCAGCATCAGGCAGGTTTGGCAGGTTTCAACAGTGTGTTATAAGAAAGCAAGGGTTGATACTTCGGTTGCAAATCCCAAAGACAGACCTTTCTCCTCCTAGGTTCTCCTCAAGTCGCCTGTGATGGCTTGCATTATGCTGGAGCTGCACAGACGATAAGAATTTCCTGTGATGTGCGTTACATAACAAGATGTTCTGATAAAGTGAGAAAAAGCTGATGGCTAAAATCAGAGTACAAACTTTAAGATGTCCTATTTGTCTTGTTCTTTGCAACTTTATCTCAGTTACAACAATGATGTAACGTATACTTGCATATATGGATTTGCACTGGACATACTGTGCATCCATTTGTACTCCCACAATAAGAATAAATATTTATGCACTCTTGATGATCCGCTCTAACCTGTTAACCTGTCACCACAAATATGATTTTTATGCATTTACTGCATTGCATTCTGCACATACAGCTAGGGAATTGTTGAATTATCCTCAGTACCCTTTATTGTATTGTTATTATTAGCTATATCTTATTCTCCTCAGCCCCAAAAACCAAGTTTCCCCACAGGGATCATTAAAGTTGAATCTAAACTGAACTAAAAATCTACAACTTGAATTTATTCTTCTCCTATACAAGGCTGGGAATAACAATAACTCACTATTGCAGCAGTATATTACGACAGACATAAAATAATCACAATTGTGTTTCCATAAATATTCAGGCAACAGCACAGAAAATTTACATTTCTGTGTGAGATATGCTTTATAGCTATAGTTGTCAGATTTGACTGTAGCATGATTTTACATTCCTATTTGTCTTGTGTGTTATTCAACATTGTCAGTACATTTTCCATTCACAGCAGATTACATGCTCCTTCATGTGAATGGTCCCCCCCCCCCCAAAAAATCCCCCTTTACCAAATTCTCTCAAACAGTCTTCACACTGCCTCGTTCAGTGTTGTCTGTCCACTATGGCGCAGTGAAGTACATCTGCAATGCAGGGGGCTCAACAGTCTGCCCTCTATTTCACATGTCATTGCCTAACACTTTTCCTTTTACTCTTACTCTAAGCATCTGTCAGTGAGCTTTACGGCATGGAGTCAACTATGTGTCTGGATGGGGGAGCAGATTATTCTGCAACTACCCTCCCTCCTCTCTTTTTACAACCAGCCATGAGCCATACACACAAACAGAGTTTTGGTTATGAGTGAAAAGCAGCTAAGTGTTGCACAAGAAAGAAAAGTGACCTTCATACTATACCTTAGTGCCTCCTCTGTGGGCTGCACTTTCTTTATATTATAGCTGAATGAGAATGAAGTAAAAAAAAAAACTTGGACATAATCCAGTCAGAATACAGGTATAAACAGAAACCAGAGAAACTGCGACCATGATGCTCAGTCTCAGTGGTTATTATGCATAAATATGGCTTACATTTTCAGTAGAAAGGATGGTGCATGCACTTGCATATCTGTGTGGTTATGTGTATGTTTCTATGGTTGCATATTAAGTGTGTGTCTCCTCATAATATACTTTATTCCCTTTTCCCTACTGAGTCCTCCATCTCTCAGTCCTGCCACCTCCCTTCTATCCCTATTGATGATGGATCCACATTAGAATTCATCCCTCATCATCCTGCCGAGTTATGACCCAGTAATAGTCAGCCCCTGTGGCCTTAGCAAATGAACAATAAAATCAGAGCCTTGCAACAGATCTCTGAAAAAAAGGGCAGCAGCCAGGTGCCAAATCCTGACGTTCACTCACTCTCAATAGTATGCATTCCTGTTGAGTGAGGTGAAGGCAAGGCAAATATGGCTTCACAGTTGGAACTTAACCTTGGTGATATTCTGAGCAAACCTTTCATCCAAACAATATGAAGACTGAAGGATTTACTAAAATGCATAGAGCTTGTGACACTAATAGGCATGCTGTCTTAGGTATACAGACTTGTATATGAACCCATCAGTGTAGAGCCACAGACACAACCTCGCACACTTGTGAATTACATGTAAATGTCTGTCTCACATGAAATCATGACATGTGCTAGGAGATGGCGTGTGAGTGACACACAGTAAATGGCGATGGGAATGACCCTGTCCGATCTTGTTTTCTGTGGTTGCTGGCAGAGCCGGATTATGATTAACTTGGTCAAGATGCCACCACATGGGGAGTTGTTTGAAAGGCGAGAGGAAAGTTGTTGTGGTGTAGAAACCGGTCCGATTGCAGGCTGCCTGGGGATTTCACAGGGATCAATATGGGCGGAGTGACAACCGTACACTTGATTAAAAGTGACTGCTACATCTGGCAGGCTCGGCCATTACTTTCCCACTCAGTGTCCCTAGGGTGAAAGAGCATGAAGTGACAGGCTTCAGTCAGCCATCCATTACCACCTTTCTGCCGCCCCTCAGGTAGCAGCAGGCTGGGGCAAAAATAGGCTGACAGATGACCTAGGGGGAGATGAAACAGAGAGAGAAAATAAAAATGCTGCTTGTCTGTTTGCTTATGTGCCCGTGCATGTAAGTGTGTGTCATTATGTGTCAGATTGTATGCCTATATGTGTGTTCTTGAATTCAGAAGGGAATGCAGTATAGCACAGAGGTCAGAGTCCCATGGAAGAAAGAAAAAGCTCAAAGGCAGTGTTTGAAAAGATTGTGAGAGAAGTTGTGTTCATCCAGGTATGAGTAGAAAGATTAAATAAAGACATGCAGCATGCACAAACCATTGGCATGTGCACAATGGACATGCCATCACCACTTCCCACCACTTTGGAAATATGAAGCCAAAATGTTGTGAATATGTTGGCTGCCATCTTGCTTTTTGTGCAGTACGGACCAGAATTGGAGTGACAGCATTGGACCACCAAGTAAAGGTGTCAAATAAACCAAAATACACCGGTTTTTATAACATCAAATAACTTAAAGACAAACCTACCAGAAAAAATACCTTGTACTCAGAGGAAAATATCTACCAAAAACCACATAAGTAGATAGATGGATAGATATTTTATTGATCCAGAGGGAAATTCAGGTATCAATAGCAACAGCAATAGTTGCCAAATCACAGCACACCAAAATAAAGAAATGTATAAAATTGTATGAGAAAAATACAAAAAATGAGCAGCAGTATAATATTGTGAAGTGGGATCATAATATTATGGGGCTGAGTAGTGACATCACATGTCCATACCCAAAAGTACAGATCAAACAGCTTCATTGGGAGGAGCAGAAGAGTGTTATGGTCTGAGGGACAAACGACTCCTTCAGCCTGTCTGTGGAGCACGAGAGAGACAGCAGCCTGCGGCTGAAATAAATCATCTGCTTGGTGATGAACAGCTTACTGAAGGTCCTATTTACTTCTTGGTTTACTTCTTGATTCCTCTTTACTTGATTTATATTTGGAGTTTTTAGTTTGGCTCATGTCCCATTCGCTAACATTGGGGGATGGGCTGCAACCAGCCACCAGGGGGCTATTGTGTTATGGTGGCTTCACCTTTCAGAGTTGTCATGGTGTCTGTATTTTCGATGTAGAGTTGATGGTGCAAACTTGATAAAACTTAATAAATAATTACTATGCTAACACAGTCAAACTTCCAAATGTCAGGGGCATCACCCTCTTTTATACAGTATCATCTTACACTTACTTTGTGCAAGATGTAATCGCAGTCATGCCTTAGTGCAAGTGCTAAGTATCAAAAGCAGGCTGACATTAAAAGGAGTCACTGTGCTTGATGTTGTTAATCTCTCTGCCAGACTACAAGATGCACATGTGTTATGGAACAGCGTGAGACCCATTGACATGCACATGCTTTTAATAGAGCAATAATGGACAGGCCACATGTCATCACTGAAGGCTTTGAGTCCAGATGGAGCTCATGCGGTGCTAAACAGCTAAAAACGGGCGGTGCTAGTGTGTGCAAGTGTATCTGCTGGGCTGGTAATGTGTTAGTCCGATAGTTGCGTTAGCTTGTGTATAACACCACAAAATTGAAAAATTTCATGCACATAATAAACTTTGGAATTTGTCTTTGAATGTCTGTAGTTGTGATTTATGGTTTATGGTTGTAGAATCTGTGGTTGTAATGGACAGTTTAACAGACAGACAGATTCTGATCTGGTCACCTAACCTAACAGTCACCAAGCTTCATTACAGGATCACCTGTGCAGCATTAGTCTTACTTTATTCTGTATTGCGCAACAAATCAGGTATATAAAAGTCTGAATCTGATGATTATGAGTCAGCCTCTGAGCCTTTATTTGTGATTTCTAAATAGATTTATAGATGTTTGAGTTTGATGGTCATTAGAAATCAACTGTACTTTTAGGAATATTTGCTACTGATATTGAGTGTGTGTATAATGTCTGTGTGTCTCGATGAGATGGAGCAATTGTCTCACAGGTCGGTGGGTGGGTGGGGCAGTTGGGGCAAACATTATATTCAAATGTTGTTTCTCTGTGTATATATCTGAATAATACCCTCGTATTTAGAATCCTGATGGATGGATGGATGGAGAAGTAAGAATGTCCTGAAGACGGAGACTGAAGGCTACTAATTGTGCAGTAACAAAGGTTTTTTGAATGTAATAGATTGTGACTCTTGTTTGTTTTTGTTGTTCTTTAAATAACAGTGACACACTTGTTTCCTAGTAACATCCACCGAGTTGCCTAAACTGTCACCTACCATCCAGCCAATGTTTGAGGCAGTGAGTGTGCATGTGTGTGTGCACGCATGTGATAAGCCCTGACTTCTGCGCAATCTCAAGCACATAATACGCCTTAAAGCAAGCAGGACAACCTGCAGACTCAGCTATGGCGGGTCATCAAAATAATTCAAAGGGAGCAATCCCATTTAACCCTAACCTCAAGGCCGGTGTTCCTGAGACCTGGTTTCAAATAGTCCCCGTCTTTACCAGTCTGGTTCAATCAAAGGGACCCAAGTCAGGGAGAAAATACATACTGTACATGTATGTGTTCTCTGTGGAGAAGGTTGCATCTTGGTGTTGTCTACATGATATAAATGTGATACCTTTCTCCTACAGACTTCTAATTACTATTACAATGACTCTTGTTTTGTTCGCCAAGTATTTGACACAAAAAATACAGCATGTCTAATTTTAATTTCTATAGCAGGAGACAAGAATGAATTAATCATCATATCTGAGTGGAGCTGCGTTGTACCTGTAGGTGTGCATTATCTCTCCCTCGTGTCCCTTCTCACATTCAATCATGCAGGCATTAATTAACGCCAGGCTGATGAATATAGCTTTCAACCCAGCACTGATCGTCAAGCAGTGTTGAATGAACCGTCCATGTTACCTGTGCCATGGTGTCTGCTCCTTTTGAACATGCCATACAATATTGAGATGATCAGAGCACTCATGCTGAGACTTACACCTCACTGGCCTATTCTCTGCTAATGGTAATGCTGGGTATTTAGATACAGTATCACACTGTTAAAGCAGGTGATGGCTGTGGGTTTGCAGTGCTGTCTCCATAGGTTGTGTGTGTTGTGTGGGTGTGCTTTTAGTTTTCTCTTTCGTAACCCAAAGTTTACCTTGCCATTAGGGAGGATAGTTTATTCTTCTCATGGCCAGATGATTACAGATCCTTTCCTTCATACCATTTCAGTATGTACGTATATGGAAACATTGCCTTCACAATGTCAGTTTAATTTTATTAAGCAAAGATATTGTTAGGAGTGAAATATATAAGTTTTAGCATTTCTAATTGCCACTGTGGGCTTCGATAGGAAATATCTGTCACCACCTCAAAAACAAGATCTTTCCAGCTCATAAAATTGAAAGCAGTATTCCTCCGCCACAATAAGATGCAAGTCAGAGAGGAATAGTTTAATTTAGTCAGTTGGCAATTAATTTAGATGGTTTTCTTGCCCTCGGTTAAGTTGTTTCAGAGCCTATGGGGACAAAATCTTGTCAGGTATGTCACCTAACTCTTATATGATATGACATTGCTCGCGGCTCTGCCTCATATTCATCAGCATAATATTTACAGTAATTCTTGTGCATAGACATTAGAATTTTGAGAAAATATATTCAGTTTTTAATTGTATTTGTAGCCGTATCAGACAAGCAGGAAGATAAATTTAGGACACTGTCTTGTACATGTTTTTAATGTTTTCACCATAGTTACAAAGACTTTAGCTGATATGGCTACTAAATAATAGTCAGATATGGCCAGCTATCAAAACCTTATACATTACAACTTCATCTTCATTTAATGTATCATCACTGAGCTTAATAAAATGTTAACATTTGCAGTGTACAGGTATAGGGTTATGCAAACAATATCTTTTTGGATTTCAACAGGCATGAAGGAAGACCAGTGCAAGCAGCAAAGCATGCAGGAGATTCATTAAAGATTATAGAGAGCTAGCACAGTTGCATGTAAGAAGGGTTAAGCACAGTTTAAAAAATAACCAGCATCTGTAACTAAAGGGTAATTTACAGTTTAAAATAAAGCAACTACCATAATGTTGCTTATCCAAACCAGGGTACAAATGTTAAAGATAGGCATTTCTAGTCCTGAGATTTTTTTTAGTAAGCATTGAGATGGTGTATTTATAGAAGCATTGCCACCACTCCAGACATTTCTGTTGGATTCTCTGCCTTTTTCTTATGAACGTGTGACTTTATTTCTCTCCAGGAGAAGTTACTGTAAGCTTTAGAAGAGACTCATTGATGTTGACGTATTTCCTTTGTTGCCAGTAGAAGTCGATAAAATACATAAATTACTTAAATCCCCTTTAACTTGGCCTTCCACTTGCCATGGTTTAATTAGTGCCTGTCCATAGGTTTAGATGGCTGAGATACCATTAGCACTTGTTTTGTTTTTATAGTCATGACTTAAACAGTAAAATTTCAAAATAACTAAAATATTATATATTAGAAGTAGAAGAAAGACAGGAGAGAGTCTCTGTGCACAGCAATGTGTGTCCACTTTTGTCAAAGTGAATATTCGATTCCCTTCCCTTTAATTGAGGATGCCTAATCAATATTTCCCAATGCTAGATATACTAAGACATCTAAAGTAAATCCCCTGTGGCCTCAAGGACCTCAGTGAAGCGTGTTGCCTACTAACACCCCCTGCTATGTGGGTGTGAAAAACTGGTACAGACTTTCAGACCATCCCACAAGTGGAAGCAGTTGGGTACTGCCAGATCCTTGTCACAAGGGCCAAGTCTCAATGTGTGTGTTATGTTGATGGCATTAACATTTTTTAATAAACACCTTGAGGATCTTGTGACAGTAGAAAGCATCCTACTTGACACGCTCACTCCCCAGGCTCATAGAAACAGCTGTTGGAATCACCCAGACGTGGGCTGTGAAGCCCTGCTGGCATGTCTAGCCTCTGCAGATGCACTCGATTGAGAATACACACTTTATTACATGCATAGTCTCCTGTGGGTGCATAATATCTTTAAACATGCGTGATTGCTAAACAGGGGAGTTGTAGATTCATTTTTTAATCTCTAGCTTTGGGCTAAAAACATGCAGTAAGTGAGAGTGTTTTGATGAGATCCAGAGTGGCTTATCAAATGTTTATAAGATGTCACATACTGTACAGGTATGTGAATGATATTTGGTATATAAGAACTACTCAAGCATGAGGTAGAATCATCGGAAGATTTAAAAAAAAAAGCTTTTACATTGAGCAAATGTTTATTAATGAAATTATTTAGTTTTGTGACAGAGAAAGCCTAATCACTCCGACTCCCTTTGTTATAACAGTCATAGCCTTTTAATTGTTTTAGTTGAGACAAACCTTCAGGGGATACTCTGCTTGTCAAGTAAATTGAGGATGCTATATGCTAGGGGTGGTCTAACTGCAATGAATGGATGAATGGGTTTACACAGAGTGCAAGGAAGAAGCTCAGCACATGAATATGAATTAAGCCTTTCCGTTTGTGTTCACTAGGCTGGAATTAGTGCTTTTCATTACTGATGGCTTATAGACTGACTGTTTGGCTGCAGGCTGGGTCACAATAAAATGGTGTGTTTGCCAAAGGCAGAAAAGGCTGGGTCACAAGGGACTAAATGGCCCAGTTATGAAGAGCAGAGCTTATCTCCCACTCTGAATCAACCCCTGCCTCTAGCTCAACTACACATACACCATGTCCTTTGGGGAGCATATCTCTAAGAAAACCAGGGACAATAAAGTATCACTATCGGTCTGTCCCTTTATCATATTACTTAAAAATGTATTTTAGCCATAGATTTTATACCAGACAGTTTTGATTCCAGCTGATCTGAGCACACAGTAATCTATAAGTTGTTTCATCATTGTATAACAAAATGATTTTACAGCTACAGTGTGACAGTTGCTTCATGTGCTCACTTCAAAGAATGAATGTGCAGTCGACTCCTCTCTTAGCAAAAAGTTTCAGTTTTGCATTTCTTGCAAAAATAGACTTGTACAGTACATCTAAAGAGCACGTCCTTTATTGACTGGACCCCTACTGGGATCGCTCAGTATGATATAAAGCCATCACCATATGCCTGTATTTAAAGTCCTCTCTCAAAACATAAGCATGCCATAAGCTTGGATTATGCTTACTGCAGGGGATCATTACCTCTGCTTTTGACTGCTTTTAATCATACAATGAATAACACAGTAAATTATATCAGTGTCTTAGGGTGAAGAGTTAAAATAAATTGCTTTGGTATTAAAAGATTTTCTTTGGTGTGATGGATTTTAAGCTGGATGTTCTCAGCACTGTATATCCATCTTCTTTTGACACTACTAACACATTCTGAAATTAACAACAGCATTCAGTAACGTGACTCGTTTCGTTTATGATTTGTTTAAAACTTGACTGTGTCCAACAGTAGTGTTGTAATCCTTTTTTTCCCAGAACTTGTTTGTAGTGTCTTTGATGGTCTTATTCTTTAAACTCATATCTACTAACAGATGCTACTGTTACTGTAACATACTGTACTGAGTTGTCTTTTCAAGCTCATACATGCTACACTGACTAACTAGCATTATTTCCTACACTAAACAGTGCTTAGGCCTACTCTGTGGTGTGCAGCTTAATAAAAGGAGTAAAATTTCTCTGCAGGGAGATGGCTAAGGTCCTAAATCCCAAGTACAACCCTGTCTCCAAGGATAATCTGTCTAATCATTAGATTTTTTATCCCATAATTTTTGCTTTATTGTTTTAATGACCATTCATTAAAAGAAAGAGAAATATTAATTTTTTATAAATAAAGGGAAACAGAAACCTTTGTGTCGACAGGTTACAGATTATAGCCTAAACGTGCCAAGAATAAAGGAAGGCTAATTTTTGTTCTTGAAATGTTTTTTCTCTCCAAAAAATGTTTCAGTCAAAACCAAGAATTAATAAGAACTGGGACTGATGAGCAGAATCAGAATCGGAATTGGAATAGATAAAAGTCAAATAATACCAAACCCTAACGAGGGGTCACTGAATGGTTTGAGTATGAAAATGTGAATCATGTGCTGTGGCCTTCAAAGTCAAAATCTTTTGACTACAACAACCTACAACAACCTAGTAGTTTTTGTGCATAATCATAACCAAATATTTTATGTGGCAAAACATAATGAAATCATGCCAATGGATGGAGGATTTGTTGAACTGGCATTTTACTCAGCAAATTACAATATAGACTGAATGCATTCTCAACATATATACTGTGCGTACTGTGTTTCATAATTATAAAAACTGTCTACTTTACTTGCAGTAGATTTTAAGCTAGTTACTAAAACATAAATTTTGAATATAGTGAGATACAACTACCAAATGAGAGAGAAAAGCTCTTAGATTCCCATATTTTCTGTCTTATCCCCAAAGATTTATTAGGCATGGTTTAACAAACAGGAGGCTCAGAGATTCCTCCCTGCTGAATTACAGAAATCATTCCCCATTAACCATTTTAATGACAAGAGGAAATTCAAGGGCACCCTCAGTGTTAAGATTATCACTTCAAAGACAAGCTGTTGACAGTCTGGAAACTGTTAGCGATGTAATGAATGAATCATGAGCACTGTTTTTGGTCAGAGAGTGTGGTCTGGCCCTCACCTGTGTTGTGCTTGTGACACCCTGACTTTCACTATATAATGCACTGACAGAGGGGTGAGGGAAGAGTCGCTGCTTTTGAGACAGTGATGTACAAAGGGACTTTTGTCAGTCACCGCTGTTTCTTGATCACGCACTGTCATGGTAGAATAACAAGACAATTAAAATGGGACAAACGGCATGTTAATCTGTCTTCAGTGCTGCAGATCAGCAAGGATCATTAAGTCCCTCATTATCTTTAAGTAATTCTGCAGAGCATGTCTTGGTCAGTAAAATGCATGTACAGTATCTTGGTAACTAAGGCATAAGCATTCCTTAGACATCTTACCAGTTACTACACAACTCCAAAACATACACTCATCTCAATAACGTTACTGAACTGATACACTTCAGTTGTTTGCTGTCTACAGCATGAAAAAGAGCAGTGAAAACAATCCTGATTCTTGTGAAAAGGTGAGTTTGTCAAGCAAGTGGTTTGAATACTGACGCATATTGATAGAACAACAACAGAAGAAAAAAAAAATTTACCTTAAAACATTAAAAGCTCTGTTCAGCCAAAATATATTGTTAAATGTTTTCCTTAAAACCTGTAATGGAAATTTTGACAAAGCAAAGCCTACTCATTGCTTCATCTTCATCTGAAGACTGGACAAGAGGCGATGCTGCACAAACATATCTGGCTGTAGCCATTTTGTTATTTTTTTCCCCTTCGGTCTTGTTTATTTTGCCTTTTCTAGATGGTGAAGGCTTGGAGGATTCAGCTTTTGTTGTCAGGTTCTGTCTGTAGAGCAGTAGGTGGTACTTTATGGATTTACTGTTGCTCTCCTATTGAAAACAATGAATGTCAGGTTTTCTGTCTACCACATGCCAGTGCAACATGAATGCATTACAACTAATTTCCATGATATTCCAGCAGTCACCACCCCAGTTAACTAACCAGAGAAAGTTTTCAGACCAAAGTTGAACATTTGATTTGCAGCATATGCCAGGTTTTAGTGTGAATGTATTTCAGTAATACATTTTGTTAAGGGTGGTCATTTTCCATATTAACAGTATAGATCAGATTAAATATAATTAATTAAAAATAATAAAAATAAAATGATATTTTTTGTGATGATGATGAGTGAATAAATTCATATGTAGCTGTGTCCTAGCCCTGGACGACAGCAAGTCCAAATGTATGAGACAGACAGAGACTGTAAAACCTTTACTGCTTCAAAACCTATACCCCTTATTCTTTTTAAATGAAATTAAAACAAAACATCAAGTGTTGCACAGCTTGCAGTGATCTTTAACCAACACTCTAGTGTTTATTCCTTATAAACATCTATTAAGTCACAGACAAAGGAGGAAGAAATACATTTTAAAAAGCCAAAGATAAGAAATAACCTTGTTATTTGTGTTTCACAGCTCCTGAAATGTCTTGTGAATAGCCCCACACCCTGTTGAAGTGGAATTGCTCTGAGGAGAGGGGTTGTGTGTGAACTTGACCTAAGTGGCAACATTTAATGAGAACAAAACTCTCTAGGTAATCAATATGGTCCATCATTTCAAACTTCAAATGGAGTCTGCTCACCAGGCTCCCATGCCAAGCATCCGCATATGGATTCAAAGGACTGGTTTCAAACAAGAAACAGTATATTCAGATACTTGTGTTTCGGGAGGATTCCCTCTCTGAACAGGTCGCCACTAAAAGAAACTATGTAAACAGCTTTATTGTAAAATCTGTGTAAAACATTATTTAAATAAAAAAGTGAGTTTCAATATAACAGTGAGAGGCTCACTCTAAATTAGCACTGATAATCCATCAAAGTGTATGAGAGCAAGAGTCCAGCAAGCATGCTCTGAGAGCCGTCAGTCAACACGGTCAGAGATGATGAGGATGTGGTTGGAAGGAGAAAGCCGCTGTGTTGTGACTGCAGCTCGGTGTCTAAGGTCAACACTGAACTCCCAGCCCGCCCCTCCACCTCCATTTTCCACGAGAGCTCCCCACACAAGCCAGCAGGCCAACAATGTCCCCACTGACCGCTGTGATCAACGGCCAAGTGGCGTCTCCCTCTGCCTGATCAGACCCGGCACCTCTTCGTCGCTGGCCAACTGGCCTTCCTTTCTGAAAGCCAGGGCCAGGGCTCCTCCTGGTTCCGTATGTTCTGTGCTTTTTTTAGGCCTGTGATGGATGCCAGCCGTCCCTGGGCACTCTCCGAAGCTGCACCAGAGAGGGGGATTAAACAGATTTCACTTTTTTTTTTCAGAAAAGGGGATGGATGAGTGTAATCACCTATAATCTCAAATTCTAGGTCTCTTGATAATGAACCAGGAGCTGTTTCAGCCATTTGGATCAGCTCCCTCCAGTCACCTACTTAAGCCATAAAAATGACCTGTCATAAGCCCCTAAAACTTGTGGAAAGCAAATAACAGTTGAGGTACAGTAGATGGTTGCAGTTCTTCTAAACTCTATTTTTTGCTCATGTCGTGTTACTGTCAAACCATGACCCACTCAGAACTGAACACTGAGGACCAAAGTCACTTCGGCCAACAAGCACTCGGCTATTGATCCTGGATAAAATGGAAACCCTTAGGAAGTTAAGCTCTACATGTAATGGGGAGGATAAAATTGCAGACTAGGACATACACACTCTCTAATCTTGTGCAAAATAAGAAGTGGAGCAGCATTTTAATTTACTGGGCTAAGCAAGAAACTGAAGCGTTCATTCCCTGCTCCTTCAAACACATTAAACAGCCACAAATGATCACCTCCAAAACACGCAAATACTTAATACATAGACAATGTACTGAAGCTGTATGCAGTGTAGAGGTGACACTGTATATTAAAGATGACTTTCCTTTGTCATAATATATTGTAAGTGCAAGAAAGACAAAGAGTGGGAGTGCTCATTTCGGTTAAAGACCTCCATACTGTCAGAGATATCGATACTGCCAGACAGCCAATGCACTGGGGGTGTGCTCGAAAATAAAATTCATGAAAGAGAGAATAGCAGAGAGAAGAGGTGTGAAAATTAAATGTCATTTTTTGACAGGGATGTCTGAGAATTAAGCTGGCAGTGAAGTGTGACACAGTTGTTTGGTGACAAGGCAGGAGAAGACAATTGTCAACACTTCTTTCCTTCCAACAAGTGCTGGCACCCAAGAAGTAGGTGCAAAGCTAAGAGATGTAGCAGAGCAGGAGACAGAGAGAGAGAGAGAGAGAGAGAGAGGTGAATAAATGTTGGCGTGTGTCTGTGATTACAGATGTGAGTGCGGGTGAGTGTCATTGTAAAGCACAAGTGTTCTGTGTGATGTTTATATTGTGTGGCCGTGTTTCCTCCCACAACTTATAGACATATGAGTCAGATATACTTGAGAATAATTACCTGTAAGACATGAGTGTATATGTGCTTTTATTATACAGTATACTTGCATCTCTTTATGTAGAATCATATAATAGTCGGCGGTTTTGCTATTTTTTGAGGTTTTACTGCACAGATTATACACTGAGGACCTAAGTCACTTCTGTCAACAAGCACTTAAAATGAGTCCTTAATTAAAATTTAATTCTCATTTAAAAATCCTTTGACAGCCCATCCAACATAATGGTGGTTGGCATTACTGCTAAGCTAAGCTTGTGGTGGGTGATGATAAATTCTGAATTTCTTTTCTTTCTTTTTTTTTTTTTTACCAATAAACACCATTGGTTGTTGAAATTCTACAGGAATAATTCAGACTTATGCTCTTTCTCATCAAGAGATGAGAAAATTGGTGCCACTCTTCTGTGTGTACACTAAATGTGAAGCTATTGTCAGCTGCAGGTTAGCTTAGCATAAAGACAGGAAGAAGGGGGAAACAGCTACCTTGGCTCTGTCCAAAGTTAAATAAATTTTAAAAACTGTTTACCCCTGTTTCCAGTCTACACTAAACTAAGTCTACCACCTGCTAGCTGCAGCTTCATATTTACCATAGAGACAGTGTGAGAGTGGTTCAGTTTTCATTCTTGGAAAGAAAGCAAATAAGATTATTACACAAAATTTTAAGGTATTTCTGTATAATGATACATGTTGATGTTTTCCTGACAAATGATCTGGTGGGAATAATATGTGACCTCCCCCCCAAAAAAATTTAAACATTGGTTGGTTATTGAAAAGATTGTTTATGTTCTGATGTGAAAACCAAGGTCATATGACATTGCTTTACTGCCACACAAGTCAAAAACAGGGGAGGTTGAGTAGGATGCTTGGGTGGACAAAATGTTTGACATTGACACTGGAGATGGGGGTTTGACAGCCATTTTTGATGTGGGAAATGAATCACAGCTGGTCTGAGAGATCAAGTACTGGTTTGTAAAATTACTGTTCCTGTTTGATCTGTAATAGTGGAGTTATGGGGCCACATGGAGTGTATAGTATCCAAAAGAATGGTTAGGATTAGCATGTGTAGGTTTTATTGATTTACTACTCAGGAGATGCTGAACATGTGAGGTTTACTGTTATATGTGTCAGACAATGCTGACAGGCTCTTCTCTCCATACCGGCATCAACCCTGAGATGACTCATCAATACTGAGTGTTTTAATTCTTCAGAGAGCTAGCAACTCTCAAACATGGATGAAGAATTTCTCATGACATTGACCAGTAGTCAGTGCTGATTTTATGCTTTTAACCATGAAGCATAGCAGTAAGTTTAGTTAGTGCTCCCTTTGAGCTCTCATATAGGTTGTGTATTCTAAGACCTTCTTTTGCAAGAATGTACTATCTTGCAAAAAAGGATAACCAAGACATTATGAAACTGAGTCCTGAGTCTGTCTCTTTCATTTCTATTTAATATTGTGATCAGGAACCTTGCCCAACCCCTTTCTTGCTTTTGAAAAGCTGCTGGCAAGTTGAAAGAATCTGCTTGTGGACAGGTCTTGTCAGTTTTATGACCTTAGGTCCTTGGAGTAAATGTCTACCAATGTGTTCTGTCTGTTTTAAAGATATGCTAATGTGGGCCTCAAGTCCAAAAGCTTGTTGGCAGTCTGTGCCATCTTGCCACATCTATTGCATCTCATGATCATACCGAGTCCCCAGTAAGCAGCGAGTTTCTCCATAATGGCCTCGTTTGATTAGAACGTGTAAAGTAGTCCATTAGTTTTTCTGTTCTCATGAATCATTAAGTGCTGGTTATAATAAACCTGCTTTGAACTGCAGATTGAGGAAATAGAAAATGCAGGAGCTGCCAGAGGTCACAAGTAAACACAACATTCTTAAAGACTAAATGAACAGTCACATATTTGGGTAGCCTTTGAGATTAGGTACTGTATGCAGTGCACAGAATCAAGAAGCGTTCGACTGCACAAAGAAATTTCATATCAAAACAAAACAATTTAAGGTAGCATAATTCAATTTAGATGCACAAGTCCATTACCAGACAGATGAACACAGAAAAATAATTTAACTTTCAAGTCACCATTTTTTCTTTAGTGTCATGCACCGTGAGAGAAACCGAGTGTTAACTTTCAAACCTTCATTTATTAAACAAAACATCAAAGACACAAAAATATATTGGGAGCATATTTTTTTGTTTCTTGTGGTTTTCTTTATGCATTTTTTAATCAAAAGGAATGAACAAATTAGCTGCACAAACAAGGTATGATATGATGTGTGCTGCTTTCAAAGAGGATAAGTTTTGGCGCCATGTTGGCTGGATATCTATCCATTTGTTCTGCAAGGGTGGGAGTTACATGTAGCAAGAGGAAGACTAACAAAGTGGTTTAGAGGGAAAAGGTGGACTTCAAAAATAGATTACAGAAAAGAAGGTTAAAGGAAGACAGAAAATTCTTGTGGAGGGGTGAAGATGTTATAAAGAGGGTGAAAGACTGCCAAGTAGATTGAGTCACATAGGAATTGACAGACTGTTATGCATGAGCCACGTGCGCTGCCTGGGAGAGTGAAATTGATGACTTCATCTTCGTCTCATTATTGTTATGATGGATCAGATTGCTGACTTCCTTCAAAGGCGGCTTAATGACTCGTTGACACAAATCTGAATGACTGGTTTCACCGGTGGTGTCCATTAGTGTGCCACACAAAGCTCTCAGATGTGCTTAAACAAAATTGATAATTACCAAGAGCTTTCATCATTGTAATGAATGGCATCAATAAAAGAGACAATTCATATTGCATTTAATGCATTCGATCCTGCTATTGAGGATGCCCAATCTGTTATGAAGTCCAAAGATGATTTTTAACTCCCATTTATCATTTCTTTGTTTTGATGCAGTAATGAATTCTAATGATCCCTTACTGGCTGTAGAAAAACAACAGAAGGCTAGGTGCTAGGTGAGCCCTTAAAATGACTGTATCATTGGCTCTTTGATTGAGTCATTCTCAAAGCCAGACCTCATGCAGTACAGTTTATAATATTAAGGTGGCAATATTACCATAATTACAACCCCATTTTTCTTGTCCAGCTCATTCCCTTTTCCTTTCTAACTTCCCCCTCCTCTGGTTTGTGTTGTTTCTTGCTGTTGTTAATGCGCAACTTCTAATGGCCATGGCGTCTTCTCCGACAAGGCTTAAAAACGTTTGTCTGCCTCCTCCATTCCCTTACTTATTTAATAATGAGACCACAGAAGGCAGTGTCTCTATTCATAATGGGTAAGCAGCGGAGCCATCCTGGTTGATATACAAATCATGACAGACCAAGGCAATACAACAGGAGAGATCTAATTGAGAGATAAATTAGACCTCTGTTACTGATTGACTCAAGAATCAGTTGAACTTAATCCCTGTCAATATGGGAGCCTGTGCTCTGTGAGTCTGTTGAACATGCACTGCCTCTTGCGCTTATGCACACTGCACGTATCTAAATATGGAGATCTGAAGGCATTGGCATGTTTGTGCCACTGTTGTTTCGACATCCTGATGGTTGTCAGTGGCTGTGACAAGCACGCTTCAGTGTTTATTCCCTTCTATTTGCACTGGAGAGTTCAGGATCCCATTCCACCCTGTCTCATCTAAAAGAAAACAACAATTCATTTCTCTCAGTTTGAAACAACAGACCAGCAGAGGTGTGGGTGAGGTGGAGAATATTTGCTCAGAGTATGACTTCAGCATTGCTGACTGGCATAGAGTCACTCTTAAAGGTCCCTGTGTTTCAACACACAGCTATAGATAAACTCATAAACATACTAATTACTTATCTTGACTTGCTTCACCATTTTTGTTACCTGAGAGAATTTACAGATTAATTTGTATTTTTAATTTATCACACAGATCATATCTATTTTTACTGTGGCCTTACAGAAACAGAATTGCTATGGTTCGCCTGCTCTACATTACAAGCAGTCAAATAGGAGCCCCTCATACTTCACCTTCAGAGTCTCCAGAGGATAACAATTCGTGTCGAGGATGCAATGGGAGGTGGTGATAAACTAGAATACAGGGACATCACTTAGTACGCAAGTGATCGTATGAGCTTAACCAAAAGCCAAAGAAGGCCATCATCTGTCTGTGGGGATTTAACCATGTTACAGCAATGATGCATTTTAAATTGACCTCGAGCATACTTTGGAGACAAGGAGAGAGGGGAGAAACACACAAAGTAGACGATCAATTACTATTCTGTAATTGGACAGGGCTTTAATGAGGCTGGCGGATGCAGCCTTGTGCACCTTTGTCAGCCGGAGTCACTGACGTGGGTGGCCCAATCAAAGCGTGTCCTTATTAACATATCTCCACAGATGCAACACTAGCCCCCTGAGTGAACAGCACTTCAAACAGAAGAGTTTCTTCTAGGGTTCAGTTTCCCAGCGATGACTGGCCTCTGCCCATTTTTGCATTGCATAATACCTTGCAACTGACCCAGTAGCATATTTTATCCTTAAACCCACCAAGGAACATCGTAATTACAATGACAAAAACAAAAATCCCAACAAAACTGTCGATATTAAATAAATTATTCATAGCTTTTAAATGGAATTTCAAAGCAGATGTTTAAATAGAAACCTACTTTGTTGCAGTATGTGATTAATTTTTGTCTTTTAAGCATTCACTTAGCACAAGCAGTGGGAAGTTGAAGGTAGTAATAAGTGTTTTGGTCTAATACATCTGCTCTGGTGACCCACTCAGGAATTCAAGCTGAGTCAGAGATGCTAAGTATTGCAACGCAAAATCAAAACAATAGGGTTTGAGCAATCCTTTGTTTCTGGTATTGTGTTAAACAGCTGGCACAAAATCTGTGCTATGTGTGATGTTGGTATTTGGTATTACTGTCTCACATGTTTTATTGTCACACATTAATTTATTTATATGATTATGGTTTCAATTTGCAGTACTGAGGTATACTGTATGTGTGTGTGAGTGCATGGTTGTTTTTCTTTCCTGTGTGTTCAGGGAGAGGTAGAAGCTAATAATAAGGATAGATTATCTCTGGATTGTCATTGTTTTGTGTAATGTTTGCTGTCTTGCATACTGTTTTCTGTCTGTGTGTATATACAGTATGTGTGCATCACGATATATCTTATGTAGTTATTGGTTTATTGGTTAACCTATTAGCTTCCAACCAAGGAAGCTAGTCTTATGTCTGTACCTTATCTAATGACAATACACATACACAGTCACATATTTTTGATAAATTACAGTGTGAGATTTTGGCTGCCTACCTTTGAACATCTGCAGGGAAAAATGGTGAAAACAATGTAAAACATCAGAAAGAAATATCTAAATACTTTCTGTTTCTGTCAGGTGCACATGAGCAGTTCTGATTGAAGGATGTAATTACATGGAAATGATGTAAATTAGTGCAAAGGAAGTATCCTTACTGTTTTCTCATTGTACAAACATTAATTCTAGCTCCACACTGTCAGCTGGAGGACTAAGCCTGCAATTGTGGTCCAGTCTGTCCCATTACCTGAACTTGTGGTCTTAGTATTTATGTAAGTTTGTAATTACAGTATGTGAAATAATTGTATCTCACAGCCATATCAGTCAAAATCATATCAGTTGGTAATGCACCTGGTTAGCCAGCCAGCAATACTCAAATAGATTAACATAGTTTAGGTTTATGATGTGTTGGATTCAGTGTGTATGCTGTAGTATTGGATAAATTTTTCCAAACGTATACATTAGCCACATGTACAGTATATGGTCCTGAATTTAAGGACAACATAAAGAATGTGGTGAAGGAGACATGTAGCTGTTTTTCTTGAGAGTTTATTGTTTTTATCTTGTGAATGGAGTTGATGTTGTATGTGTTGTATTTGTATTAGCTGCCATCTTGGCCAGGTCTCCCCTGAAAAACAGATGATCTCAATGGGACTTTATGGTAGAATAAAGGCTAAATAAATAAATAAAAGTATCATTAATTCAGCAATTTGGGGTTCAGACAGAATGAACCAAGGATCGAAAACCAAACCATGTGATTAGGGGATACCATATGAAAGGTACAATAATGATTAGATTGGCAGGGTTAAAGAAAATACAAGACATTCTTTGAGTGTCATAAAATAAAATCAAGGTTACACTAAATACTGTATCTGAACTGGCTAATGTATACTAAATCTGAAAAAAATGTGATAAAATCTTCAAAACTATGTTTATTATGCCTCAATTATGTTTAATTTTGAAGTTAAAATTTGTATTCTGTATGCAGGAAAGATACACAAACAAACATTTTATTTCACAACCAAAGATCACCGGTATTGATATGTTACAATTTAGCTTCACTTCCTGTATTTGTGTTTCTGTTACCCCGTCTCTCCCCGCTGTTCTGCCACCATAATCAGCCAACAAGCCATTCACTTGCTGCTCATTATCTCCTGGTTTTGCCTTATACATATACACCCTGTTTCCCCGTGATTCTCTGCTGGTCCTGACATCCGCGCCCTAATCTTTGCCCCACTCTTGCCGTTTCTTCCATATTTCTCTGCTGTTCATGCTGACTCGTTCTGAGTTTCCTCCCTGTGTGATCCTACGTTTCCCGGTTGGTTTTCTATTTTGTTGCTTACTCTGCTTTACCGATGGCGACTGTTACTCTGCTTACCCGTCTGCTTGACACCTGCTACTCTGCTTACCCGACTGCTTGACACCTGCTACTCTGCTTACCCGACTGCGACTGTTACTCTGCTTTATCTGACTGCTTGACACCTCCTGGTCCTCTGGTTCCTGCATCCCTCCTATCATCTCACCTGCCCGTCCTCCTGGTTCCTTGCCTTACCTGTCCTCTGTTGCCCGCTGCACTTCCTGCCAGCCCTGAGCCTGCTAGACTTCCTGCCACTCAGCATACCTGTTACTTTTTTAATAAACTGCTTTCTATAGTTCCTACTCCTAGTTTGAGTCTGCATCTAGGGTCCACACCACACACCCATCATAACAGATATTACATCAAGTGATGCTATCAACATAATTACTGTTGTGGATAAAATGTATTATAATGTAGGCTAGCTTGAGAAAGGAGCCTGAGACAGAAGTTGCCTGTCTCTCTTTTATTACAGCCAATAGCCACAGACAGCAACAACCTGAACACCCAACAATACATCCTGCTCAGAGGGGCATTATGGGGAATCCTGCCAGGTGCTTCCCCCCAAGGCCTCTGGGGACCCCATAAGCTTTCTTCCTTTAATTTTCAAACCCTATTAAAATGTGCCTTTCACAAACAATATTTATCACACAGATTGTGTCAAATTGTTTTGTATTTTTGTCCTACTCATTTATTTGATAAATAGCTCAGCTATGGCACTATTGTCATTGCAGCAAGAATATTTTTCTACCATTTTTGATTAGTAGTTGGTAATTACTGTTTTGTTACTGTTAATATGAGTTTATGAGGAAAAACACAAAAACACTAAAGAAGTGTTTCCTGAAAATCCACTTATTTTTAATCTTAAATTGTACTTGTGCTCCATCGGCAATTAAAGGAAATACTGTACATTACACGAGTAGGCACTAGACTATTTGGAAATACCACAAGTGTGGGCACTGGAGCAGACCTCGAGACTCTCAGTTCACTGTATGATTCATCGTGTACTCACTGCCTGCAGAGCACTCTGCATCAGTACAAAGCAGTTTGAAATGGCTCTGCCATGTTTTTACAATCAAAGTCAACATCCTGTGTTTTGTCTGTACAGCTGACGCCTCATTACGGTTAGATCACTTAAACCATAATGTTGTCTCCAGGAAAGCAGCCAAGTATTCATGTTGATGTAGCCTGCAACATAAAAACTGACATTTCAAACTTTGCAGTTTCAAAGGTTAGGCGACATGTAGCAGCAGCATATGGTTGCATGAGAAAGTCTGTATTATGGTTAAATGCCGGATCAGTATTTGAGCCTGTTCACTGCAGCTCTTCCAGTCTGTTATTTAGTTTTTTATGTATTCATAAAGGTGAACACAAAGGGTTTGAGTTATCATACTATTCATATAATCATTATACTATTAATTATAAACACTTTAACTCATATTTGGAGTTTGCTGGTCAGATAGAGAAGCCATACAGTGACATTGAGGTTTTTTTAAACCGTTTTTCCCTATCTGGTTGTTATGGTACCCATTCTGAGGAAGATCCCCTAACCTTAAAAAAAATGTCATTTTAACCCAAACCACAATGTTTTTCTAAACCTTCCAAAGTTGTATTTGTGCATAAACTCAGCAAAATCTTAACTACTGTCAGGGTTTTTCACATTTTCAGACAGCATAGACATTTTTTTTTACAGGGTTAAAATTATTCAAAGGAAATTCTAACTTATATTTATAACATATTATTTAGGTAACGTCAACTAACTAGCTTCTTTGGCTAAAGTAACTTAGCTAATTTGGTATATGTTAACTGCGTTAGCAATTTCTTGACTTGTAAAATAGGCAACATTCTGCAATGTCTACTGTTACGATTCACAAGATTTACTCCCCAGCACAGTTACAGCCTACTTCATGTATTTTTATGGAGGCTTACCTTATCGATGGCTGTAACTACCATCCTGAGTTGACACTACAGAGAAATATCCAATCAACTGTTTGATTAGCTTGGCAATGCTGCGAATCACACAAACATTCATCCAAACACAGATTGTTTATCGCTACTTTGTTTAATTTTGAGATTAAGCCTTTCTGTGGTAGTAAAAACCCTGACTGTGTTATCAGAAAACTGATTGATTGATGTTGATAACAGTTTTAGAAGGCACTGCCAAATAGTACCATCCTGCTAGAGGTGTTAGATCAGAAAACACTAACTGTTTTTGTTGGAGGACTTAGTCATATAATGATACAAAGCAAGGACAAGAAGTCAGCCAGTGCCTAGTTTGCAGAAATAATGTTTATGTACTTCAGATTTGTAGCAGCAAATGCAATTGAAAAGAAATGTAATTGCTGCCTGATTTACATTTTTATCGGCATAATGAAGATATTGTTTAATTAACATATCTTTCACAGAAAGTCACAAAATGTAATTGCTGAATGCATTAGCGTAATGTACCACCAAATGTACTAAAACCTAACTGCACACGTGTCTCAGGATGCAAACCCCTGGTCTCCACTGTCAAAGTTTTGTGCATCCAACTCTACCACATCCCTACAACTAGCGTGTAGTGTAGCAGATGCTACATTTTAGTATTGTTGCCTGTGAACATAATCAAGGCCATGATTGTAAAAACAGCTTGAAAGAAAAGAATTGCATCCATGGGTGTTTTATTTTTTTGTTATTGTCACCAGTTTCTGTATAGACCCTGAGCGAGACAGAAGTGTTCTTTGGCTTGTCCACATTTTTTATACATGGACACATGGACACATGAGCATGTGTAGTAGATTTATTAAAACATCCGTTAATTCAGTCTGAAGTACACCACCATAAAATGATATTGAGCATGCCCAAGCTTTTCACTTACAATCAACTATCTGTGCTGTACTCATATAAAATTCACCCTCTTGATTCTGTCAGCCACT
Organism: Monopterus albus; assembly: GCF_001952655.1. NCBI lineage: Eukaryota > Metazoa > Chordata > Actinopteri > Synbranchiformes > Synbranchidae > Monopterus > Monopterus albus. The sequence goes on along the minus strand of NW_018127882.1, from coordinate 4,209,228 downwards.
AATGAGGATGGGCAATGCAATGTTTGACAGGAGAGTTAAAGCATACCGAATGCAGACCCAAGAAAAGAAACCAAGTGAACAAATGCAAATCTTGGTTAGCTCAACTAGGCAAAGTCAAGACCTTACAAATCTTAACTCAATCTTCCGTTGAGCAAAAGTGGTAATCCTTTATTTATTAATAAAATCAAATTGAGCAAATGAGACGTGGTTGCAGTCTTGTCTATTATGCTGAAACTTGAAACCCTGGGATTCCATTGAGACAAATTGAAGCCACATCTCACTGCGTGCTGGGCATTTTATGGTAGGTTTAGCAGGGAAATCTCAAAGGCTCATTAGATGTCCTGCAGCTCTGCTTGGCATCGAAAGGGTATCTGCAATTTGTATCTGAAGTGGCAGGCTCCACTCAAATAAGACAAGAGCTATTATGAAACTAGGTCTCGCAAAACTTTAAGAGACACGCTACCCAAGGAAGAGGAATGTTTAATGTCCCTGCCATATTGGGGAACAGAGGTACTCACGACAATACCTCTAGCCCTGGAGCACAGTAGCCCTGTCTCCAGTTAAAATGATAGGCCACATAATTACTAGGCTTCCACACCACAGTGGATAGGGGGATAGGCAGGTACCGACAGGGAGAAAAGGTGAGAGTAGTGCCTGGGCTCAGCTGCCCACATATGCAATTCAAATACAGAGGCTTGGTGTGCTGCAACAGGGCTGTGCTGGACCGGGTACATCTGTATCTCTTCCGGCTCAATGTGGAGGAGGTAGTGAGTGACAGCAGGTGGGGATACAGCCCAATTAGAGCAGGGCTGTTGGAGGATGATGAATGGAGGTGGCTTAGAAAGCCTAGGAGAAACATAGGCATAGGCAGGCTCAAGATGCCCACAGCTGTCTCTCTGAATGAGTATAAACATGCTGAGGGGCTCCTCCATACAGAATAATGCAGCCAGCATTCGCAGGCTTGTGTGTGCTCTCCTGTCTCTTTCCACCTCTTCTTCACCGTCTCTGACAGTTATGAGTTCACCTCCTTGACTGGCATGGCCTTTAACAAAATTTAGAGAATCATGCAGCTTGACACTCACCCCCCCCGTAGATTCATTTAAAGGTGAAAGTATATACAGTGCCTTATACAAAATTCAGCTTTATGTATGTGATGGTAATGGTTATCATTGTGTGGAGAGAATGCTATTTGTATGAGGTGTGAGCACAGCTGCATCACTTGTTGCTGTAGGGGACATAGTCATACTGTATCTGCAACGTATCTGCAACGTCAAGCTATTATTAAAAATGTTTGGGAAGGGCAGATAAAATAGTTTTTAACCGCAATTTAATGCACAAATTCTACTTTTAAATATCAATTTAGCCTAAGATCTATCTCAAAAAATGGGAGCTTTTCACTTGGACACCTGGCAACAAACACAAATACAGACGGGACTTCTTCCAAACATTTCCGAAAGAGATTAGTAGAGGTTTATAATTCTATTTCATTACCACATGAAATAGGTGGAGACTTCTTGCTGGCCACCTGTCTACTCCTGTCTTTCTGTGTTATTACCTTAATCCGCTGGAGCTAGGGCGAAAGACGCTTACCTCTCCTTCTCCTCTGTAATGTAGGGTTGGTTCAAAAATATCTTTGAAAGTTAATTATATAAACTTCTCCTTTGCACACTGTGAGAAAGATATTGGTTGGGTTTTGTGCAGGGAAGGAAGTAATGCAGCAGTGTTTGAGATAGAGAGCATACATTTCACCTGTTAATTCCTTCATGACTTACCTTACCTTGCATCAGTTAGTGGCTGAGGGTGAATAAGCAAGATGATTGAAGAACAGATACAACTGATTAAGAAAGATAAAGGTGACTGTAAGAGAGGAAGGGGAAAGGAAAAGATGCTTTAAGGGATAAAATGAGGAGAGACCACATACTGTAAATGAAAGAGAGGGAGATTTTATAGTGGTGTGTGCTGTGTTGGTGAATAAACTTGTTATATTGCACCATCTGCCACAGAAAGTAACCCTTTTTACACTCCAGTGTAATCCATGACTTGAATGAAACAAAGAAAATCATTACCATACTGTATGTAGATAGCCTCGACTCTATAGCCAACTCTATTAAGGCAAAGCTAAGAAATGAGGGAGGGCGTGAAATTTACACTGCCCACGTTCACCAAATGGAAAAATTGACTGATGTGTAAATCCAATAGTTCCTCAGTTTCACAACAGCAAGTCTTATAAACACCCACCAAGTTTACTAATTTAACACTGATATGAATGGATTAATACAAGCCCTATTTCAGTTTTTTAAATTTTGTATGGAAAATTAGATATAAAGCCCAGCAGTGCAGGCATACAGAAAGTGGCACAGACAGACTTAGATAAGTACATAAGAACTTGGATGCATAAATATCATAACAAATAATGGTATTAACAAGGGCACAATAACAGCAGCTACAATATCTAGCAATGCACAGACATGCTAAAATATGGCAAATGGTGAGCTAGCCATACCACGTGCAGTGTTTGTGCACCACTATGAACTTAGGTTACTGACCATTTCAAGATGTTTAGTTTACAGTTAATAGAGAAAAGCTGTGAATCATCATGTTTGAGAAACTCAAACCAAGGAATAGCTTTGCTCACTTTAATTTTGTATTTAATTATTTGGTTATCAAAATCATTTCCAATCAATTTCTGTTGAATAACTAATTCATTAATCAACTGATGGTTTTAGCTATAATCACTACTGCACAAAATGTCTTAGATGGCATAATGTGGCTTCTCAGACAATTGGATACATAATTTTTTTAGTTTGGAAAATGTATAGGTTTTAATAAATTGAACAGACAATGTAATACATGTATTAGTTCTTAGGGCTCATTGAGATATATTATCATAAAGTTAGGTGATTTACTTTAACAACATGAAAGTATGAAATGTATAAAAGACCCTAAGACATGAGCAGAGTTTCAAGTCAAGATTGTCACCTTGTAGAGGTGAAGGTCGGGGTCTTCTCTAGGCTGACAGGCATAATCCCCCGCTCCAAGACATCTGTGTTCAAACACTAATCACCGCCCCCAGCGTAATTGACTGATCCAAGTTTGGCTTGGACTAATTTATGTGTGCAACACCGGGCAAGCTTAAAGACAATCCTGGGGTGTCATCTGTGTGATAGATCTCTCCTCTTGTGCCCTTGTCGCTGTGTGAAGTCTCCTATGTTTACATATCCAGGTTTGACAGCCATAGTGTTACAATGCAGGCTTGTAGGTATTTCTGTCCCACCCACAACTCAAAGGGCTAAACACTTACATACAGTAAATACCATGTCTCTTAATATAGGGATGTTTAAAGTTGTTAGTAATTAGGATGTTTCTAGGGAATTAACAATGGATAAATGAATGAAATGTTATAATTCTGTGAGCCTGAATTTTGGCCTTTTCTGTTATCACTCTACACTGAACCAGCAGCAATGTGAATTTGAGATGAAAGAGAGAGGAATATATAAATTACACTATATATTAAATGCACTCATGCTGCAACTGCTTCATTTATTCACATTTCATCTATCCAGAGAATTTTTGTATCATGTTGCTTTTATTTTAAGTGTATAACTTTATAGGGTAAACAAAGATCTATGATCAGGAATTCAATATATGGAAGTGGTGATGTTGGAAGCTGTTTTATATCCTCTATTATGGATGCAATCGTAGTGTGTCCCATCTATAAAGACTGTTCAAAAGGACTGTGAATAAATGAGTGTCCAACTATCGGCTATTATACAGTATAATGATCATTACATGTCTGTTCTAATATAGTAAAATTCATTCAAAATTGGACCTGGCCCTGAAAGTCATTATTGCTAGAAAGTGGGAGCTGGGACAAGAAACAGCTTGTACAGAATGTGTGTGTGTGCAGTGTTCCGATTTTATGTCTACATGGTGTCTGATTTCTTTTTATAGGCCACCAACTACATTTGCATTTAGAGCATAAGGCTTGTAAAATTCTACTGTATATTTGTTTATCATCAGCAAATTCCATGAAAAGGCCAAAACCAACAATATGTTGGTCCATCTCTTAATATTTTGGATTTTTCCATGGGTTTTGTTGGCCAATAAAAATAATGTAGAACATCATCAGAGCTACAGTATCCTTTTAAGCTTGGGTTATATCTCATTCATGTTTATACCCAAAACAACATGCCCATGAATGCATTTCAGATATAAGCGTATCATAAATTGCCATCTGTAGTGGCTACAAACACGATGGCAATAACAATTCAAGATGGAGGGTCTGCTGGGGTTGGCGTAAGGACTTGGAGATTGGGTCTGAATGTAGGGGGTCATCTGAAGGAGTGGCAGGGCTCTGTAACTGAGGTCAGACACTAAGTACTTGTTGTCCTTCTTGTTATTTGAAAACAATATTTTTTCCACACTGTACTGTAGATTTGGGAAATGCAAATATATAAACAGACAAATGCCTTTAATTTTGACCAATCTTGTAATTAGTTGTTTATGTACTGGTTTTCTTTATAAGTAGAAATACAGAAGGATGGCTGCAAAGGTTCCTTAGGTACAAAGAGGACTGTGTCAGATTGCCTGCATCACCTACAGTGATTACCACTTGTTACCAGTAGCTACAGACTCAGTTCTTTACTCGGGGAGTACAAAAATCAATTACTGTACATCAGCTACTGCTCTGAAAATTTTAAACCCTGAGCACAACATTGACCTGCCAGAAAATTGTTATTTGTAGAATTAAATAAATTATGAAAGTTCAGAAAAACAATTTAGTCTTGCATATAAAGCTGCTGTTCTAATAAATCACTGCCACCCAAAGAGAACTAATTTGTGTTGTTGTACTGTGAGCATGATTGATGAGCATGTTCTAGGTTGCGTTAAAGGAGACAGTTCAACAGTGCTGCACAGTATTTTTAAAAGTCAGAAAAAAATATCTTGTCTTTAATCTCTTCAACCACATCCATTATTGTTATTGATGTACCTGCACTTTAATGTCTGAACAAAATTGCTCTGAAGCAAAAGAATGTCTTCATCTTTTTTTTTTTTTTTTTTTGTACAGTGCTACAGAAACAAACATTTGACAAATGCTCCACCTTGAAATCATGTGCTGCAGCTGTCACTTGTAACTGTACAGTCTGAATATATTTGAGTCAACCAGTATCCATATTGCTACCTTGCTGATTCTCCATAGTTACTGACTACAATGAAAGTTGCTAATGATACCTGCCAACAAAACCTTCTGGCTGAGATCATGTGCTAATGATGCTGAGCATATGTGTATTAGCCTAGCTTGTGGTCTTGCACTTTGTTATTATTTTCTGCGTTGTGATATTTTGTGTGACAAGTGACTGCTTTGTAGTCATTTGGCAGATGTCCCCCAGTTCTTAAGCCTTCTCTACACTCCAAGAAAACTGACAGGACACATGGGCATGTGTAGTAGATTTATTAAAATGTTAGCATTATATTTTACCAGAAATACATCCCTATGTCTACAATTGTTCTGTTTCCCATGAATGTATTTGTTTTACAACATACATTTTGGGGAGCTTTTACTTTGTTAGTGTTATTTTCCATGGATGACATTTGGCTTGTTGCGGTGTTCCTTCTCTTGGACTCGCGTTACTTTTCCTGAGTTTGCTAGACGCCCTGCTAAGCCTTGCCATGTTAAAAATTACACATAATAGCACATGAGAGCAGCTCATGAGCAAAGATAAATAACAAACACCCTGCAGACATCTCGATTGATCTTGTTGTGCAGCGGTGAAGTCAGTCCGAACTCAGTGCCCGCTGCTGTCACTGTTAAGTTACGTTTTTTTCAGACCAGCACGTTTCATAGAGACATACCTTTGTTACTACCATGAGTATATACATTGTGTCTGTTTTTGCATTTTATGGTGGTTTGATCAGCTTTGAAAGCAGCTGTAGGTGGAGATAAAGTGGGTGATACAGTACTTCCACTAGCTGTGCGCCTAATCAGTTTCACCACAAATGCAGTGATTACAATATGATTTTATTATATTATTTTAAAAACAGTGGAATGTTTATAAGGATACCTGCAAGACCCCCTGGGGATTTCGCACAATGGAGGCACTTTTGAGAAAATTATGTTGTGTAATTGCTGCTGCTTACAGGACCATAGGCTTTCTTTCTTCCACACACAGACAGTGGTCAGTGATATTAGCAGACTACTGAGTGAATATTTATGTGCAGTACTTCTCCATAGTTTTGTGACTGTCAATTTAGGAATGGAGCATATAACTGGCAGGAAGATACAGGGAAAGAATGTTTCCTTTCATATATTTTCATGTCATGGCATCAGTGACATCAGTCAATCAGGTTTCCGCCCTGCTCTCTAAAGGGCATGAGAGGAGCTGGTTTGATTGGACATAAAGCCATCTTTGACTCCACCTCCTCATGATGTATTCCTCCCTCTAATAATGTATTCTGTCCTCCCCCTACAAAATGCCCCTGGTAATGCCTGACTGTGCATGAAAGCACATCTGTGGTCACCAAAATTGCAAAACACTGTTCAACACACCCATTTTTTTTTTTTTTTTTTGTGCCCGGGGTTTAGACATGAGCTTAGCACTGCGCCTTCTTGCAGGAAAATAGAGCCCTCAGTCTGCAAGACGCCCTGCTGAGGAGAGAGAGGTCTGGTGAGAGAACAAATGTCCCTCCAGTTGGCAAGACAGTGGCTGTCCTCGTCTTATTCCCACATCAAATGCATTCATATTGCAGACCCTGTTAAAAGTAGAAGTGCAGGGGCAGGCCGGTTACACATGGTTACATAATGACAGCATACTGCACAAACAAATGTATATATATCCTGCAAGCACATAAAGATGCCATCTTTGCAATAGGTAGTGGAGAAAAAAACAATGGTGGCCCTGAGTAACGCAGCCTTGTTGTCGAGTAGGGGCAGATCTGACACCACAGACATCAAATTGATATTAATATCTATGAGAAGCCTTTACCTTTGAGTTATCGCTCTAGCGGTCAAATGCCTTGCAGGGGCTAGGCACAACTGAGAACATGAATGTTTAACAAGACCGCTGCATAGTTCACCTCAATGCAAGCCGCCAGCTCTGTGCTGAATTATTAACCACTGCAAGCCTGGTCCAAATTTCTACTGAGATTACATTCATAGGTCTACTGTCAGCATCGTGTTGAAAAACAACAGAAGTTTAAATTCAAGAAATCCCTGATGTTATTTCACCCTCCACAGGTAACACAGGTGACAGTTTCATTTGCGAGGAACACATGGAACAGCAACACACTAACTACAAAGGGGATGAGCCACACTCTGACTGTATTGCAGGGCTTCTCGAAGTCTGGGCTGGAGTTTGGTTATTTGGTTTATTAAAGAAGGACACAAGGCATTGTGGCTATAAAAGACCCCACACCCTTAGTTACTATTGCTGTGGCTGTGAAGCTTTCCATTCTCTCATGGAACATAATGCAGTTTACCATGACAACACTGTCAGATTTATCACTTAAAATTCTTAATAATTCTTGAAATAATGGGTTATTGATTTCAAACAGGGAGACAAGGACAAACTTCTTCTAGCCAGTGATCTGCTACAGCTAATAAAAAAACATTAGCTCCTTAAGGTTGGTGAAAAAGCATACCTCAGGCTGACTCCTGAATCTGACGCGGCTGATGGCTGCCTGATCTTGGTACAAGGTACATAGTAAAGGTACAAATCTGCAAAAACTCAGCATTCTCACCAGCTGATAATCTATGTAGAAGGCATACAAATAAATAAACATTGTTCTTGTTTTGCAGTCAGGAGCTAATGAGTCGGAGCATTATTTCAGACGGTCTGACCTCGTTTACCTGCTCAGCTTAATACTTGTTCATATTTTCAAACAATATAACTCAATTTTAAAGTTACAAGGAAAATGCTGTTAGGATAAGGACTACCTATCTCAGGTAACATTTCTGGGACTGCTAGCTTGTACTCCTTAAATCAAATCAATAAAGAGCAGGGCGGAGCTGCTAATGTTAGCCTAAACTGATAGCACCCAGAAACCGCTTCCATATAGCGAGGTAATACTGCACCTCTGATATTGATGGATGAGGCCTTATTTAACATCATGTGCGGTAACCCCGCAAAATAATATGATTATTTGATGATGTCTTCTCCTTGGCCTTGGAAGTGGTGAGCTAGTTAGTCCGACATGCTAACATTTCTGTTAGAACAGAAAAACACACAGTAAATGCATTCCTTACACGTTTATGCTTTTGGTTTTGTTAAGACTAAATAAAAAAAACATCATTCAAACTTTTTAACTTTTACTCATTACAACTCAATGCACTTTGCTTCAACTTGTGAAGAAATCCAAAGATTGACAGGCCTGCCAGGTCTAGGTGTGGTTGCTAAGCTTAATAGACAATAACTGTTAAGGGGAGTAGTTTCAGTGCAGTTACACTATAGTGTTTTAAAAAACCAAACCAAATCATAGTTTGAGCAAGGTGAATACCAGATGTGTTTGTGTTGCATCTAAAATGAGATCACTTATTTATTATTATTTATTTTTGTGTCATTCTTTCCTTTCGCTCTTTTCCCCAAACATACACTTACACACAAACCAGTGTCCATCTGCACAGAAATGAGCATTGCAGTCTTTTGGTATTCACAGTTTACCTGCAGATCCATTACAATTGCATTAGGAATGGGATGAGGGAGCCCATGCCACCCATAATGAACAGAACTTGCACCATGTGTAGCAGTTATGAAGTCCCGATTAGAATGGGCAAACCAGGAGTTGGCCTGATTGGCAGCTGCATTGATAAACAGCTCTCTAATAGGCTGTGGATAGGAACATCCCATCCATGACTGACTCTGACAGCTATCCTGCTCTGCTTCAAAGCAACACATCCACTCTCCTCACTCCAGCACAGGCCTCATTTTCACCAACTGCCTCAGTGAAAAGACATGGATGGGAGCCATCTCAGCCTCCAAACCGACCACGACACCTACCCACTTTCTCTGGTACAATACTTAAACTGTAGTACCACTGTTTTCTGTTAACACTGCGAGTTACCTTCACATGGTAATTGCTCAATCTGTCTGAGAGGTGATAGTAATAAAAGCAGCATGTAACCTCTGCTGGACTGGAATATCATGGGTATAGTGGATTCTTTTGTACATCTGGGAGATGGCAGTGAGGTGATGTGGAGTGAGAGGCTAGCGCAGTACAGTAAGAAATCAAATACACAGATGTGACATGTTGTTCATAAACCACACATGCGTTGCCTGGTACACTGCTGGAAGCACCTTGTAGTGGAGCCTGAAATACAGTCTCCTTCCCCAGTCACTAGAGAGAGATACAGCATGTTAGTGGCTTGGCTTTTCCATCAAACAGCAGAATGTACTGTACACCCATGTGCGACAGTATATATTAAGAAAAAGGATTCCAATGGTTTAGAAACCAGTTACATACATTGTGGAATATATACTGTATTTGTCTTAATTTACTGCTATGATGGTATACAAGGACTAGGTTTGCAGCATGCTAGAATGGATTGATGTAGGTTATAGCTAGTATCAAGGGCATTATTATTAACTATATATTTATCACACAAAAGAAAATTATAACTTGTCTCTACTTCATGTGTGAAACACTGGAAAAATTATCTTTGCTCTGAGGATTAATTGATGGTGCATGTGCTGCACAAGACCTTAACTGTAGCAATGTATTATTAAGGCAACAGGTTGTCTCACCTGAAGACCCTATAGGTGGTTTGTCCTCTCTACAGCCATCAGACTGTGCCCAAAAATAGCACTTCTACAGCAGCAGGTGTATTAGATCTTCACTGTCATGGTTACAGTAATAAACACATGGAATGTGCCAGCGGTGGCAAAACAGATCATCATTATGACTGCAATAATAAACTCATTGTCAAGGTTATGGAATGTCACTGTATGACTCGTTTAAAAAGTTAACTCAGATCAACTGCATTTCACTTTAATTTGGTAAGAGATGCACTAATAACCAGGTAATAATGAGAACTAAGAACTTTATGTTGGCTTATGGAGTATATTATCTTAGTGAAGGCAAAGGAAAGCATTCATATATGTACAATATCATGTACACCCCAAATTAGAACCATATAGAAATCAAGCAGTTGGTGAAGTTGCCCTTCAAACGTCATCTTCTTTGTGGTCTTGAAGCAGACTTACAGCAGGTACAACATTATGACTGCTGAGCCCATCATGAATATGATTTGTTCATGATGACCATTAGACCAGGTCTGGCCCAGTCTGGGTTAGTTTGCGATGACATCAGCAGATAAAATCATATAGCGTATTAGAAATATAGATTCTTCAGATCACTATCAGTCACTGTCAGTTGTTCGCTTAAAGATTTTTTTTTTTAATGTTTGATATTTGCATCTGATATTAGCCATATTTAAGTTATTACTCCTGGACTACAGCTCATTAAGCAAACACTGTCCTGGAAAACCATCCACTGTAGAAAATATGGACACTGACATGTCCCAGATGTGAAGCCACTGCTGCTTGATCGTCCCCTAGTGGCTGTTTGCACAATAGGTCATAAATCCCGCCTCCCCCATGTTAGTGGATGGAACATGAGCCAAACTAAATACCTACAAATCAGATTAATTTTCCCCAGAGGTGATTTCTGTGGGGTTTTATGCTGATGTGTGCACAAGTGTCGGGTTAGCTTTAACTAAAGTTAACGGTGCAGTTTCCAACAGAGCAAGGACTATGTATTTCAACTTTCACATTGTGTTAGGAAAGGTTCTTTTGTCAGCTTCCATAGATGAAAGAAACAATTACAGTGAATAAAACTATCAATGTACACGAGGGTGCTTTAAGGTTATTTTAAAATACCTAGTTGATAGTTTGTTGAAAAGCTGGTAAAGAGTGGACAACCAAGATTAAGTGAAGAAATATTTATCTTCTCAAGAAAACAGTAGGTCAAGTATGTCAAATTTGAATGTTTCTTTATATATTTTTCAAACATTTGGCCATTGAGTCAAGGAGTTCTTGCTCTTCAGATTTTCCACTGACATGCAGCTTTCTGTTTTTGTTGTTGGCTGTTTTTCTGTCGATAAAGTGGGCAGGTCAGGAGCATAGAGTAAAATGAGTACACAGTTTGTCCGGCCTGCAGGTCGCTGCCCAACTGGGAGCTCTAAAATGAGTGCAACCTTTGAAATAACTGGGGTTTGAAAAAAAAAAAGTGGCCACAGTGGAAAACAGAGTACAAGTACTTTTTCTTGTAAGCACTTTGATATCACAACTAGGAACCTGCTGCTGATATTGCCTGTCAGTCTAGCCTAGCAAGGTCATCTGACACAGGCTTACAGAAGAATCAACCATCTCAGGTTTAGCAGTTTGAGTTGTTCTCAGCAATATGCGTTGTGCTTGTCAGTATCCCATTGTGAAAGCACATCTGCTTTTTGTGCCATGTGGGCTCTATTAAATCAAGATATAGCCTAAATAGAAAATCACCTTTATTGGCCAAGTATGTTACACACAAGGAATTTGTTTCCGGTACAGAACCGGGACAGCCATCTGCAGCGGCAACTCAACCGATGGCTCTAACCATCGGGGGCAATGGGGGGGGTTCATTGTCTTGTCCAAGGACACTTTGACTGCAGGCACCGAGATTTGAACCTCCAACCCTCCCGTTGGGAGACGACTACTCTACTCACTGAACCACAGTCGCCCCCGGAATGGAATGAGTTATTTTCTGTAAACGTCACTTGTAAAAGTTGAACCCTTGACTTTTAGATTTTTCATGCTTTGATTTTAATTGGATTTCAATTAAATGCAGACCCACAAGCATTTTGCAAATAAAGTCAATAATATGCTAAATTAGTCCTTGACTAAGAATGGAGTGAGGGCACGAATGCAAAGACAGTCACACAACTCACAAATAGGCTAGTCAACTGAGTTTTAGTATCTGTTACAAGGGACATCTTAATGACAGGCAGAGTCAAATACTGTTGCTTACTTTTAACCAGTGCTCTAAAATCTGATGACAGTGAAGCAATTTTGCCAAAGCATGATGCTATGTTTGTCATGGTGTTTAACTACTTAAAACAAAACGGGTTAAGGCAAGCGATTTAAAACTGGCTGTACGTTCACCCTCTACCCTGACCTCTACATTATTCCAACTGGCATTAAATCACTTATACAGAATGGTAGCATATTAACCATAAATTATATTGTTGTATAGAGGCTTTTGAATTTTAAGAGATTAACCACAAGGAATCTAAAAAAACATTTGGTTTACATTTTTTTTATACCTTAATTTTTAAACAGACTGAGATATGGCTACAATTAGCAGCAGATTTAATGTGTATTTTGTAGCGTTTTGTAACCAAGAAGGCTCATTCTGTCACGAGTTGCTGAGAATACTGGTGTAACTACCCTGACAGCGAGCCTATACTTTTGTGAGCCCAGTTTTCCACTTACTGTACATTCATTCATTATCTTCTCAGGCACTCTTATTTGTAGTCAACTTTTTTTTTTAAATAAGTCATCATTATCATTGAACTAGTTGTGTTTTAGCCAGTGCTGCTGTCATACTCATATTTGTTTTTATTAAAAGCTTGAAAGACAATGTGCTGTCTTCGCCCTTCACTGGAAGCGTGTTTAACTTGCTTCATAGCTGTGCTCAAACTGCATAGTGAGGTCAGATGAAGATTAGCGTTGCTGTACATTTCTCCATTAGCTATCCTTCCTCTCATTTTTACTCTTTTGTAATAAATACCTAGAATACATTTAACAGGTTTGACACCTCCTGTGTTCTATTTTAAACTTCTTTTGTCTAGTAGCTTTACATTTGTGTTCACACACTATATAAATATACAGAAACAATGAACAATTAGTTTTGACGAGCACACTTTGTAATCACAGATGGTATCTTTTTTTTAATAAATCATCAGTGTTTTTGGTGCACTTTCCCCTAAGTTTGTAAAGGCACCATGGGGGATATTTTCTAAGGTTTTGCAGGTCTTTTTCTTGTGCTAAAGTGAAGTGAAATTGCTTGTGTTCATATTTACTAAGGAGTTTGTTATAACCCCGGCCTAGAGGAAACCTGGACATAACATGCATGGCTCCCCACTCTTCCCACTCCCAAGAACAACCAGTATAGAATGATGTAAGCATTTAAGCAGTTTTATTTGCTTCAGAGGTGAGCAGTGCTCAAAACAACAAACAACAAAGTTATGTCCCTAATCTTACCTGGCACCAAGAATAAATAAAAATTCATACAGGGTTTCTTACCTAGTCTACTAAAATAAAGCATGAGGAAAAGTGCAAACAAACAAAAATGACTTTTCACTCCTACTGGCAACTACTGTGGATATGTGTTCTATATTTATAGTGAATTATTTACAATGAGTGTGTCAAAAAATCCAACAGTTTCATTAATTCTAGCTCACAGCTACAAGTTTAATTAAATTACTTGGTCTGCAGCCTTCAACACTCTATTCTATCGTAGGCACAACAGATACACAGCCATCACAAATTCTGGCATCAGTTGCTGGGAGTGACAAAGGTGGAGGAGGAAGAGGGAAGCTGTCAGCCAGGTATATATGCTGTGATGTCATCTGTTGGTCCAATCCCATGAGAGCTTTGTTTGGACCAATAGCATGGCGCCACCTGTTTTTCCTTTACCCATGCTCACAAAACACACACTAACAAACACTATGCAGAGGGGTTGGAGAGAGACCTGTCAGTCAACAGACACACAACATAGAACTGACCCAGAGTCATAACAAGTCGCAGCAGAGAAACAGAAGAAAGGCGGCACTGTAGGAATTTGCATGTTTGGTTTGGTGTGAAATCTATATTACCGCGTTCTCATTCAGGGAAACAAAAATCAGGGAGGAGAAAATGTAAATGTATTCAAAACCCTCAGCACCTGATTTACCACAGCTACAACAGAAGGAACTGCAGCTGAAATTTAATGTCAGGAGAAAGCAGGTGGAAAATTTGTGGTACTAAACTCAGCATGGCAGCTGTTAGTCATCTGAGATCTCTTCAGAGTTAAGAACATGTTTGAGGAAGGAGAAGGTATTTGTAAATTGCATCACTGGCCAGAGGAGAATGTGAGGTACTTTTACATTACTGAAGGGAATAAAAGATGATTTGACTGGCAGGAGACTATGTGACTGCCATTCCGAAAAGTGTTTGATTTCTTCAATTATATTAAAGTTTGGTCACTGCAGACTTAGACTTTCTTCTCCACTTCCTCTGTTTCCACACATGCACAACAGGCGTCAAGTAGCAGATCAGAAGCAGAGGTGTATTCAAATTGACACAGCTGCGGCCGTGCTGTTTCACATTGTCTGTTTAACAACTTGTCATCCATCTACAACTCTGTTTTGAAATCTCTACCCAAACAGTTCCACCCCGATTCACACTAGGACAATAGGCCTTGGTCCGGTCCACATGTGAGATGTCAAAGACAGGTAACAACTCTGACCGATACCAGACTCTAATGACTCAGTCTTTAGGGGACATTATTGACCTTAGCTTGTCATGGTGTTGAAGGATTGAAACCCCACCCAGTGGGCAGAACTGATGAAGCCTCTTGGATGAGAGGTGAAACGTCTTATACCTAAAACTACATCCAGATGCCTTCTTCTAAGTTTTTTTCAGCATACTGTGGGATGACTGAGAATTTGCACAGACATACTCTGGGGGTGGGAAGCTGGCAAGGGCTCTCATCTTTGTCATTGCACTTGTGACTTGTACTGGTTGCTGGGGGACCTCCTTAGACTGGAATTGGATCTGTGTGTTACTCTTTCCTGGTGAATTGTTGACAGGTGGGGAAAAAAGAGGCGGATGAAACTATGCATCATAGAGGCAGCATGTATCTGTTTACATTCAAAGTAAAGGGGGAAGGTGTGACAAACATTTTGCACTAAATGAGTCCACCTTGGTTTACCTTTGTGTCATAAACCATTTTTAACCTGCGAAGCTATAAAGATGCCAGCTGCTTCCAGACCCATTTAAATTTTCATCCACTTGCCTTCTGCAAAGCAAAAGCACGATTAAGTGTTGACATAAGCCCTATAGCAAACGTCATCTCGCAGTGTGAAGAGATTTTTTTCTTATCATCAAAGAAAATGGAGTGGAAGAGTTTGACATTTGTCAGTTTATTTTATTTATAAAAACTTCCATCAAAGATATGCACACAGATTTAATATTATCTTGCTCACGCTCACCACCAACCTGAGATGTAGTCCATCAGCTGTTCCTCAAATGTTGGATCTGCATATCTGGATCCATTTGACAGTGTTGATGGGGTGGGGGTTATGGATTCTGGACTTTCTTAAATTATTTAAGCATAAATACAATAGCTAAATGAGGGCTGATATGAAAAGTGGAGATAGATGAAAGCCTGTAGTGCGATGCCCATACCTTACTGCTGCGGGCCCTGAGGCCATAACTCCCTGCCTTCCAGTGGGAGGCAGATAGAGTCATCATTAGAAAAGGCTTGAGAGAGTGAGAGAGTTGGAATCAAACAGAGAGGGTGAGAGAAAGGAAGAAATAACAGATTTTAACTCAACTCCCTGTTGTCACTGATTCTCTTTGAACTCACAGCCAATTTTACATGCTTGTGCAGACCTATGCCTTTAAGCCAGAGGAGCCAGCGTTTCCGACATCTAACCCCCGTGCTCAACCTGTGGAGCTGACTCCCATTTGCTGCCTCAACCGCCTGCTTCAGAGCCAGGCCCATAGTTGAAGAACCGAAGTTGACTCTCCTCTTAGCTTCAGTAATCACCTGTGGCATATGCCTCTTTTTCTCTGCTACTTGTGTCAAACCTTAGACTTGTGTCTAAGTGCAAGAAAGCACATTTTGGTAAAATGTGCTGATTGGCAAGTGGTAATGCTGAAGCCAAGCCAAGGTCTAGTTCATACATAGCTATTATATTATAAGCACAGTAATGTATGCCATTGTTCTGCTGATAGACAGATTGCTTTTGTTTGTGCTCTTTCAACAAATTGCAGTTAAATAGGCCAAACATACATAGGAAATACACTTACCTCTTAATTAGTCTCCCCTTTCCATCATTAATCTCAGCTGTCCACCATCTGCTTGGTTTTCTTTGTGACAAACTACCTCATGCCTGTGTGATTTATGTGAAGTAACTGTTGCATTTTCCTTCTAGTATACTTTACATGTTTATGGTCTGTGTTATGCATGTTGTGTGTGAGTCATTTGAAATAGATTTCCATTTGATTTGGAATCTGAGTTTAGTTAATTAAAAATGGAAAATACAGGCCTCTGTCCAGCAAACCCAACTGGAATGTCAAATGGACTCTTTTTTTTCTTTTTACATCCAATGCCAACATTTTTAAAAATCTTGATTTTTCAAGACGAATAAGGTGTGGTTAAGATTAGGATGTATGTCTACAGCACGTTTGTATCCCAAGGTTCCTGACAAACCTTATCTGCTCCATCAGAAATCCCCTATTAACTCTCATGTAATACACTGAGCAGCAGGATGTTCGCCACCACCCGACAAAGCTCTCCACTAGACGCCTGTACCGTCTCCTTGCCTTCACAGTCGATCCCAGAAGAGAGGAATGAGGAGACAATCCTGGAGGTGGCACATCCCAGGATCCCAAATTAGAAGAGTTGAGAATGAGCAAGAAAGGTGACAGCACAGATCTCTGAGTCATCTCTAGGAGCCGAGCAAAACACTGTGTATTTGAGAGAAAGTAATTTATGTCACAGTTATGTCACGGCTTCAGTTTAGGGCTACATTCCCGATGAATTCCTTACTCACTGAATTCTGCTTTACCGTTCAGAGCTTGTCTTTGTTGATGTTGTTGTTGTTAGACTGGTTACATTATTTTTGCTCAGGCTAATATCCAATATCAGCCTTAGAGACCATACTCCTGAATTGCATGAGCAAAATAACAATACCATAGACTGCAGTTGAACATACATACACTGAATAAAGTCATTTTGATTGGTGCCGTGCTGTGTTCCTTTTGGAACCTTTCTGATTTTGTTGTTGATTCTGTAGTCTTTTGGCAAACGCATATTAGTGTTTATCACATTTTAGTCAAGTAGTTACTGTTAGTCACTAAAGATTTTAAATATTTTGGTCTAGTTTTCATTGTGCTTTCTGAAGCTGCAACTATCTGACATGCCATAACTAAGATTACAAATGTTCTTAAATATTTCGACATACAGTATCACACTCATAGTATTGTTGCACTGGTTGCTAGTGAATTTTAGAATTTGTAAATCCTTAAGTTGGTCAAAGTAGTAGTAGTAGTAGTAGTAGTAATAAATACCTATAACCCATTTTATTTCAGGTAAAATCACTGAATCACAGGGCTAGCTACAGTATGTGAGATTATTCAAGTATGATTATTGTCATTACTGATTAGTCTGCCAGTTATTCTCACAATTAATCAATTCATTGTTTTATACCTATTGAATTTCAGTACATAGTTACCTAAATGAAACTCAATATAATATAATATAGTAACCACATTTGCAAAGATGACCCTACCATTGAACATTAGGGTAGCTTCATGTTAACACTTTAATTCAGAGAGTTTTAAATGAGCAGAGCGGCAATTTGTCCTTGTAACTAACGTGTTGCTTAATACATCAACAGCAGAGTGGTTCAGATTGTAGATCACATTACTTTCTTACGGGACAAAAGGCATACCATATGGAATCCTTTTGACTTCCTTTTCAATCAAAAAAAGCAAACACCTGGAGGGCAGAACATCTACTCTGTCCTCTCTCTACACATCCACCCACATGTAGAGTGTTTCCTTACTTTGCCAACGTGGTATGTAGTGAAAGGAAGCCTCTATTACAAATTGTTCTATTAAGTGCCCTCAGAGGAGGATTTCTAAGTAGCCTTGTGGTAATGACGGCTCCCACCTCCTCCTCTCTCGCTCTCTTGTGCTTTTCCTCCACTCTGTCTTTTTCTTCGCTCAAACTGACCCTGAGAGCACTAAAAGACACTTGTCTCTTCATCTCTTTTCAATGACAGAGAAAAGAAGATGACTCCTCTCTCTTATTCTACCCCCTTATGCATATCTTAGGCAATTTTAAAAGGGGGTTTTCGGAGTTTAGCAGGGCCGTTTTGTATTCAGCTAGGCCAGCTTATGGTAGAGATGAATGCAGATCAGTGCTTTTACTTGAGAATGTTTGATACATCCGAAAATCCCTCATAGAAATGATTATGGATTCTGGAGGAATCTTGGGCCCTATTTGAATAGGGCAAGCTGTAGGCTGATTCCACTGCTAAGAAGAACAGAGGAGATCAGCCTTCATTGTCAGACCTGACAAGATTAAGCCGACTCGAAAAGCTGATCAAACCAAGTCAGATTCTGCGTAGCGTGGCAAGAAGTGGTGGCATAGGTGGCTGCTCCGAGGTGTAAACAGAGTTCTGACATTGACAGGGACACTTCATCTCACCCCCCCAGGGCCAGACGGAGGCCGTACCCCACCCCCACCCCCTTTTCAGCACCACAACCACCTTTTGACGAGACACGATGACCATAAAATCCTTATCTCCCTCAGTTCAGCACTTACAGATATTGCTACACAGTGGCATGGTTACAGTAAAATAAGAGGTAGTTAGGTCTATCTGTCTGCAAAGGGATGCCTCAGCTGGTTCTATTTCATTTTCTGCAAAAGTGATCATTATCTTTAACCTCATTATTCTGGTGGGCTTATTGTAAATGTTGCAGTTGCAGAGCTTTTTTTTTCTGTGTTAACTGTGGCCTGGTAATGAATGTGCTTATTAGAGGAACAGCTGTATAGAATAGTACAAACATAAATAGGAATTTTTACTCGAGCAGACAACCTATTTAATAGCATAACAGATAAATACATCCCATTTGAAACATCACCTTAGGAACCCCTCACCCATCTTCAGTTATTCTGGTTTATGTGTGGTCTCTTATGACTGGCCGTCCTAGTTGATTATAACATTAGAAGAGTTGCCTGCTCAGCAGTCGAAAGTATTACAGTCTCCACTACTGTTACAGCCATGTGTCTTCCTCTCGACATTTTCATCTCCTATGCAAATACAGACTCAATGGAGCCAGTAATCATTCATCAGGAAACTGTCTCCAAATGGTAACTGCTTCTGTCCTGCTCATTCATTATTCATCACCATGGACGGGTCAGGCAGCAAAAGGCTCCACCAGTACTACATACACAGTCAGCCTCATTCCGCTGTTTATCTCTCTCAGTCGGAGTATTGAAATAAGGGAAAAGTCCAATGTTCACTTACTTAACTCCCTGCTCTGTCAGAAATTAGGCTGTGTAGCCTGGTTCACTTCTCCTCCCCTGGTATTGATAAAACACCTTGCCCCCGCTGATGCTCCTGTTCATTACTGTGTTTAATGAGAAACTTCTGCATACACTGCACAAAAGCACACAGTGAGTGCACATTTTACAAATAAATGGGAAATGTATTTAGGAGGAGCTGAAGGCAGACTTTCACCACAAATGTAACAGGCAATATGACATGTAAGAAACACCATCATAAACAGGCCAATATAGAAAAACCTCGGTGGAAACGCAGTCATATCTATAGTTTTTC
>NW_018127882.1:4168104-4189549 GCF_001952655.1 Monopterus albus | reverse complement strand
AACCCTGCTGCTGATTCTTTCTGGTGTCTCATCTGGATCCCTGCAGGAATTTTCTGTCTGTGTATTAATAACCACTTCAAAGCGAACTACGCTCCCCTAAATGTGTTGTGCATGCATTTAGAGGTCTATCTTCCTCTTGTGTGATTCCCCTCAGCAGACTTGCATGTAAACATACCAAAGGCAAATGCACGCCGGCCTGCTGGCTGTGGTCTGTCACTGTGTAAGTCAGCTGTCTGGGTTTGTAGAATATGATTTGTTGTCAAGCAGGAGCCTATACTTGTGACAGAGGAATTCTGCATGCAGTATTCATCAAGTGAGTGATTGAGTGGGGGGTACTTGTCACGATTCAAATGAATGGATAAGACTATTTGTATAATGCTCTGACACTATAAATTGGCAAAATTAAAATTTACTTTACACATTCAGAAATCTTATATGCTTCCTGTCTCAAGTTAGCTGATAAGGTAAATTTATGATAGTTGACTTGTGCCCTTCAGCTTCAACATGGGCTGCCAGGAGTTTTAGTTTTCAGCTTTGAGGGTTTTGTAAAGTTTATAGAAAAGGCCTGGGTACATCCCCTCTAGTATGTCATCATACTTAAGTGGAGCATTGTCTAGGCCCTGCAGCTCCCCCAGATAAAACTGCCAGTGGTGCAATTTCCCCAAGACCCCTCAGGGCCCATAATTCTCTTTGTAGGTTGTCTGACAATTTGCTAAGCAGTTGAGTCAGGGACAGAGTGTTCATCGAAAACAAGGTTCTGTAGACAATTCTGCAAGGTTATGTGAACCATTTAACTTTAAAATATCATATGTAGCTGGAAATATTGAACTCTGTTTCCTGACTATTAAAAGTACCAATAATGCACATTCATGACAACACATGAGAAGTTTAAACATTTAAATAACACACCATGGTTGTTCCTTGACCTGTGATAGACTGGCGACCTGTCCGGGGTGTACTCCGCCTCTTGGCCAGTGTCAGCTGGGATTGGCTTCAGCACCCCTCGTCAGGATAAGCAGTAGAGATAATGGATGGATGCTTGGCTGTTCCTTCAGGTAGCAGATATTTGTTTAGTGGTGAGCATCAAAAGAAAAGAAAATCCAACAGATATATAGTATGAGAACCAGAAGGCAAAAGATGGAAAGGGGTTTTGAGTCCCACTCTATCTAGCACATGGCATTCTGGGCAACCCAGATTTAGTGCATCACATGAATTAATCACCCTGCCAAGTGTAAAAATTGCACCGAAGGAGGGTGTTAGCTTTAAGCTAGAATGCTATAATACATTCAGCACACATGAGACGCTTCAACTGATGTACTACTGTACATAATGATGCTCAATGTTCTCCACTTGTCATGTTGCAGACATGATTATGAGGGAAGTTTTTTCCAGTGTTTTTTATCAAGCCATCTGTAATGCTGTAAAACTAACACTATGCCATTCACAAGGACACCAGTTACACTGAGCTAATTTTATGCAAAAAGCTGTTGTGCTGCCTGTAAAGAACTTTATATTTGTGATGGTGATGACGATGATGATGATGATGATGTGTGTGTGTGTAAGTGAGGGGAAGAGAAGGACAGCAAAAGAAATCATAATATCTTTTTTCACATCAGTACAGTTACCCATGGAAGTAAAATCATATTTCCAGTCTTTTTCACATTTTCCCCTCAGTAAACCATTCACAATCAACCTGTAAGTGATTGTAGCAATGAAATTGCCTGCTACAATCTGGGATAAAATTGCTTGAGGGGTGGCATGAAGGAACTAAATAACAAATGAGAGGACAGGATGAAAGACACTGCTTTAATTCACCACAACTGATTTCATAATAAAACTCGAGTCTATTTCACAGTATAGCCAATTATGTCTTCAGTCAGTTCTGCCGTCACCGCTGTTGGAGTTTTATGTCTCACTGTGGCATATTCAAAATCGGCGTTTAATTTGTCACTTGTTGATGTATTTGGAAAATATCTTGACATATACAATTATGTGGATATTACACATAATTAAATAGCTAAATATAATTCTAATAATACCTTCCATTATTATAGTTGTCTCTCCTCTTTGAAAACTTATATTTCACAGTGAGCTCTCGACTAATTTTGCAATGCAAAACACACACGAGGGCTCCAAGGTGACATGAAGTATGAGTCAATTCTTCATGTGAAGGAAGTAATTAATTAGGATGTCAAATTCCAACATCATTGCCTTCATTTTTCTTCTTAATTGGGGAATAATTTGGAATTTGGAGAGATGGCAGATCACATATAATTAAGATTGACACCTGTTATTTCTCCATGTCCTCACCACCCACCACAGACTACACCTTATTAATGGCCATGCCCTTCTGAAAGGTTACACACACACACACTTCCTCATAGTTTGATGTGCAGTCACAAGGGTCATGTCCCGACAGACAGCGACGATTGGTGGGCTGCTGGGTGCCGCTCTTAGTGCAGACCTGGATGACAGAATAGGATTGCTCTCTTGGGTTTGACTGCTCATATCCCATGTAACCACTGTCTCTCCCAGAGTGATGACTTCATTTCAACTGCAAAGATCCCTCCTGAAAAGCTCCTTGGTGCTATTGCTCCCCTGAAATGAATATTAGTATTAACATATGTCAGAAGGTCAAATACTTGTGTTTTCACCTTTCACAGAGCGCTTTAGCTATGATTAGCCCACCCCGAATTAACGCCACCACCTGGGTGTGGAAGGGAGATTAATTGCCCTCTATAGTCTGGTTGTACTTAATCTCACGTCCTCACAGTGTGGCTATGTGCGATTAGGTTGTGCCAAGCCACTAAGCGCTTGATGCACACACAGACAGGGACATATCTGAGTGCATGCACATATATGTAAAACATAAAACACACAAAACTATGTGGATATCTGCCCCAACATACACAGAGTGAATCTGAACACATACACATGTAAATGAACACCACACACACACAGCTGCTAAACCAACTGCAAAATGTCAATCTTCAGTCCAGAGTAATTCACCAGAGACGCAGACCTGTGTCACACGACAGAGACTCTTAATCAAATCTGAGCTCTGTCAGTCCACTGCGCTCATTTTTTTCCACTCAGAACCAAATTAAATGAGAGAAGGTGGGGGGTGTGTGTGTGTGTGAGTACTTGGAGGTACTGGTCTGTTCATTGTAAGGACCAGTTTGAGTTTGGAGGTACAGCCATTTTGGGAACATGAGAACATTGTAGTCAGCCCCCACTTTCTGACTTCTGAGTGGTAGCTATGCAAACGTGTGTGTGTGTGTGTGTGCGCGTACATGCAGAAGTACTGGTCTGATATAAGAGCAACTGCTCCATCGATAGCACGACTAAATAATCATTGTTTGCATGTAGCAGATTAGCCATCTTGAAAGGGTTAAGCATGAGTGGATTAAAGCGCTGGCACACATCAGTTTCCATACTCTAATCCTCTTAGTGCCCACTCCTAATACATTTTTATATCTTTCCTATCTCTCACTAAGGTGAAATATCAGATTAGTTGCCAGGCTTTGACTATATCTTATTACAACCTTATCTAACACTGAGGGGTTGTGAGCTTCCAGTTAGGCGGGGGCAGCTAATGTCCTGGGCACCGACCATTCTGCCTTTTGTTTTGAAAATGCAGAATTAAACTTTTTTTGTTGTCCTGGTCCTTGAGATTAGTTTCTGAAATAGATTATTTGTCCATCATTCTCTAATTTGCCAATGTTTAACACCAGCACATTCTTTTATTTATAGTGCAATGGGGAAAAAAAATCACTTCTTCTCAACAGTGATGTGCCAGTTTAATGTAAATTAGACTGGGTGAGCAATGGGAATTGGTCAGAGCAAGTTAAAGCAAATCCAAGTCTTCATCTTTGCATCTAGAGCCCACTGTCAGATACATAATCTATTGACTGTGACATGTATAAACCTTGTTTGTGCACACATACTGTAGACACACACATGCAACCCATGTAATAATCCACACCTAGTGTAAATATTGCAAGCAAATAGTCTCTCAACCTAAGACCTAAATTCAATTTATATACTGCCCCCAGCTGAACTAGATCTCATACTGCTAGAATCAATCACTTTCTTGCAGAAATTAATGAAACATATAAGAGCTCAGCCATTAAATCAATGAATATGTTCTTATGGACGGGTCTCTGATGCCATATATCAGAGATTGTTCATATTTCACAGCTATCTCTAAGACAAGAAGAGCCACAGTATTTCTCTTGACAGTATATATATTAAACTTTCTGCAGTGATAATCCATAGGCTGAGTGCTTAAACAGAAAGTTGTCACTTAGTTTTAAGCGCTATGGTCAGCAATACAGTACAGTCAAGTACACTTTAACCTGACAAGGTCCAGCTGGAAGAATGAAAGGTCTCCTTTACAATGAATTTAACTGAAAGCTGCAAAATCAAGTTTATGCTGAGTCACTTTCCTGTTTGTTCTGTAGCACTTTGGAGTAGTGGACATGACCCTCTGCCTCCCAGTGGTTACAAACTTCATCAGGACCTTGTGCAGCAAAGGCAAAATATCTCATAGTTGCAGATGTAGAGGCCTTATGGTATTGTTTCTGCACACATACAGTGTTAACAGGAGTATTCCCATATTCTTCAAACATGACTCTTTAGTTTTCTAGTCACACCAATTGCATACAGTTGTTGTTAATTGAATCCCATATATTCAGTGCATAATTAACAAGTTAAACCAGATATAACAAACTGTGTAGCACTATACAGCTACTAAATTAACTGGATCAACCATAACTGTGTTAATATTGAACTGTTTTACACTGAACTGCCAACGATGTTGCCTTGGAAGAATGTTGGCACCAGCATGCTGACACTTAAACAGTTCTCCCCAGAAAGTAGGAGATATCGCAACTGTTAGAAATTTCACATTTCTCATGCCCATAATAACATCTGGGAGGCCAGTGTGACCATTTTTCCTCCTGTCAGGTGCTCAGGTTTACAGTCAGTACAATATGACATGAATGCAGCGTATAGTGTGTGCTAGAAGTTGGAAGAAGTTGGAGCTGTAAGTGGTGGTCACAAATGGTGCAGCATGTTTTAATGCTTTGCTAATGCTTCTGTTTTTATTGTACTGCTTCATTTTCCTGTTAGTCTTTATTGTTATTTTATGTAACAGTGGTAATTTCACTGTTCATTTCTTTTGTCACCACTTTGCTTGTTTTTCCAAATTGATTTAACAACAAACTACTGAATGCATACTGTACCTCTACCACCATACCAGTCAACTAACAAAGCATTATGAGACAACGTTTCACAGTGATACAATACCAAACAAAGCTCCTTTGAATTATACACTCTGCCTGCAGCGTTCATATACTGTGCCTGCAGTGCAGTGCACTTTCATATCAACACAGAAGGCACCAGTTAATCCACAGGGTTATGATAGTGAAAGTCCTTTTTTATCCACCTTAAGATGATCCTGCTTTTGCAGCCCTGTGCAGCGCAGATATTAGTCAAGAGGCGAGGAGAGAAAAAGTATGTGCTGAATGTACATTGTAAGGTCTGCAACGGGCCATGATGGCTCATCCACAAATAGTGTGGGGTTGTTCCACCTTTGTGATCACTGAGGGACACAGCAGAAGAGGAGCCAGGTTGCAGCACTGACAGCAGTGCAAACACATATTGATGGGGAAGTTTAACAGTGCAGCTGCAGGAGAGGAAGGAAGAAGCTGTTTCTAGCCTCTGTTGTTTGACTTAATAAGGTGGGCTGCGGAAAGAAAAATGGTCCATGTGTGAATGTTGGCAAGTGCATAATTTAAAGGTACCCTGTAGAGTTCTTGACCACTAGTAGCATCCTAATTTTGTTTGCATCGTGCACGTGCATGAGGCGTAATATTTCCACAGTTCTGCTGGTTGATAGTTGGTTGTGGTAACGTGCTAAGTAACATAGCAGCACATCAAAAGGAGGGACAAAGGAAAGTGCAACATGAATGTAAAAAATGCATGTGTAAAATACACTGCTCATTATACTGCTAAAAAAAATTAAGGGAACACGTTAATCACAAATCAGATCTTGATGAACAAATTATTTAAGTTGAAAATTTTTACTATTGTATATTGTATAATTTGTTCATTACAAAGTGAAATAGCAATGTCACTGAAAACCAAAATTAGCAGCCCATGGAGGGCTGTATTCAAAATCACACTGAAATTCAAAGTGAAGCCACAGGCTCATGCAAGTTACCAGAATTTCATCATTACAGCTCATAATGCGACTCAGAAGTGTGTATGGCCCCTGTGTGCCTGTATGCACCCCCGACAACGTCTGAGCATGCTTCTGATGAGCCAGCGGATGGTGTCCTGGGGGATCTCCTCATAGAAATGGATCAGGGCATCAGTGAGCTCCTGGACAGTCTGTGGTGGTACTAAATGGTGTCGGATACATAATATCCCATAGGTGCTCAGTTGGATTTAGGTCAGGGGAACGTAAGGGCCAGTCGGTGGCATCAGTGCCTTCATCATCCAGGAACTTCCTACACACTCGTGCCACATGAAGCCAGGCATTGTCCTGAACCAGGAAGAACCCAGGGCCCACTGCCTGGTGTATCGTCAGACAATTGCTCTGAGGATTTTATCCCGGTACTTCACAGCACTCAGGGCACCATTGCCTGTGACATGGAGGTCTGTCCAATGATATGCCTCCCCAGATCATCACTGACCCATCACCAAACTGGCCAAGCTCAATGACGTTGCAAGGAGCATAATGTTCACCACGGAATCTCCAGACTCTTTCTTGCCTGTCACATGTGCTCAGTGTGAACCTGCTCTCATCTGTGAACAGAATGGGGCACCATTGGTGGACCTGCCAATTCTGGCGTTCTCTGGCAAATGCCAATAAAGATGCACAGTGGTGGGCTGTGAGCACAGGTCGTACTAGAGGGTGTCAGGCTCTCATGCCACTCTCACGGTAGCCTGTTTCTGACAGTCTGGTCAGAAACATGCACAGCAGTAGCTACTGGAGGTCATTTTGTAGGGCTCTTCCAGTACTCTTCCTGATCCTCTTTGCACAAAGGAGCAGATGCTGATCCTGCTGCTGGATTGTTGCCCTTCTACGGCCCTGTCCAGCTCTCGTGGTGTAATGGCCAGACTCCTGGTATCTCCTCCACGCTCTTGAGACTGTGCTGGGAGTCACAGCTTCTTGTGACTGCACATATGGATGTGCCATCTTGGAGTACCTGTGCAAGCTGATTGGGCTGCAGGTACTGCCTCAAGCTACCTGTAGTTATAAGGACACTAGCAAAACGCAAAACATGAGAAGAATCAGTCAGGAAGGATATAGAGAGAGCGTTTGTCCGTGGCCACCACCTGCAAAACCATTCCCCTTTTTGGGGGTCATCTTGCTTTTACATCTCCATTGCACCTGTTGTCACTTTTATTTGCTTTAAAGCAGGTGAAACTGATTCACAATCACTTGTGCTTCCTAAGTGGACAAATTGATGTCCCTGAAGTTTAACTGACTTTATGTTATACTGTGATGATTAAGTGTTCCTTTTTTCTTTTTTTTTTAGTTTTTAAGAGATGATGACTGATGAAAGAATGATTTTTAGGTGTCAAAGATACACACAGTGTGGTTTGGTGAGCAACACTGTTTACAGGTCACCTTTCCTGGGTCAAAAACTGCCCCTTTGCAGAGAATACTTTTTCTACTGTGTGATAAAGCACATCAATCACAAGAGTCAGAAAATAAAAGTATTAAAGGGGAGACACTGCCGCTCTATTCCATATGAAATATCACATTTCTTAAATTCAGATTTACAATAGTCAGTGTTCAGGTCTGAGCGAGTTTCACCTTCAGTGCTGCCATTCAGAGTTCACTTCCTCTGTGCATTGATCCTGAACTGTCTTGGAAAATAGCCAGTGTGCAGGGAGCAAGAAGAAAACTGTAGAGTAGCGACTCCAGAGATATCCCCCTACTTAAAGAACTGCTGACATCATCTGCATCTTTTGATTTATACAGCTCTCATAAATTCAAATGTGTGGTGGGTTAAAACACATGAATGAGAAGGAAAAACTCAGTTGGAATACAAATAGTGAGGCTTTACAACCAAATCATGAAGTGGTTTCCAGGAAAGTAGGGCACTTGAGTGTGGACATCTCTCTTGCTACAGTATCTCTTCCTTTCTCGTTCTCTCTGTCTCTATTTCTGGCTGCAGCATGAGGCCAGCTATGGGGAAATTACCCATGAATGAAATAACTGTTGACACAAAGAGAATTATTTTTTGCCCTTGCTCCATTGTACGGCCAGTGGATTATGAAATCCTGTGATCCATCTAGAGTCCTCAGGCCTCTATAAACATTAGCTGACACATGGGGTAAAGGAATCCCCATAGCCTCAGGGCCAGATTGCCTCCTGCCGAAATAAGCAACACCATCCCAATACATAGTAAGAGAAATAATTAAGCCAAGAGGTGCCAGGTATTAAAGAGTAGTGTGCCTTGAGGTTGTATGGAATAAAAGTTGAACTGTAAAAACGTGACTGAAACAGATGGAAAAAGATATAGAATGCAACGTTTATGTACAATTATATAGTAAATATGTATAACCTTGGTACTACCTTATTTCTGTTCATACCAAGAATTTGGCCAGTGAAGACTAATCAAAGAGTGATTGTAACCTAAAGATCAAAGAAGCTCAGTTTCAAGCAGGCTGTTTGTTTCTTAAGACAGGCTGCTTGCCGGCGAGACTGCTCACACCAGAAAATGCACCATCGGTTGTTTGTTCAAATGCCAAATATGACTTATATTTACCTGACAAGAACCTCTAGTGGCCATGTAAATTAAGACTTGTCTGTCAGAAGCGATTGTACATACAGTGGACATTGTGACAGCTCCCAGAAGCGAAGACACCATAAGTTGTGGTTGGTTGCAGTATAGGTCACAAATTTCACCTACCCCATGTTAGTGGGTTGCACATTAGCCAAACTAAAAACTCAAAGTACAAATCAAATACATTTTTACTGGAGGTGGTTTCTGGAAGATAATATCACGCTGTTGTGTGTACAAGTGTTCATTTTTCTGGTCAGTTGGTTTTTAATAAGTTTTTTTGATGATATAAAAAGGAGTGTATTTCAGTTGATCTGACAACTTTGATTGGTGGTCCATCACTGTCACTGGTTCCGAAAAAGCAAGATGGCAGCCGTCGTATTCATAATATTTTGGCCTCACTTTTACTTTTACTCTCAATATGTATGTACATATCCTTATGTAAGGCAATAGCAAAGGGCAAGTAAACAATATAACAATATAAGGATGTATAGTTTAACAAACTAAACATTATATTGTTTATATTGTCAGTAAACTGGGTGACTTTGAAGCTGAGGCTGCTAATTGCCTTCCATATCCTACCTGTTTATTTTTAACCATGACTTTTCTCTAACCTTAACCAAGTAGTTCTGCCTTTACCCATGACCGTGACAGTTTCTACCCTTAATCAGGTTCTTTTTTAACCATAACTTAAAATATTTCCCCTAAAAGTAAACCTGATTATTTTTTGCAAATGTGTGGCTGTATTATTGTGAATCTCATTGCTGATAAAAGGGAGCATGCAAATTCAGTGCTTTGTTGCATAAGAAGGCTAAAGGTTCAAATTTGATCTAAAAATTTGTGTATTTACATAAAATTTAAATAAATTATATCCTTTTCAATTCAAATGCAGGCAGAGATCAGCCAATCATTGTTAATACCTATATGACCTCGAACATTGCCTTTGTTCATACAAAGTGAATCCTGCAGCTAATGGGACAAAACACTATTAATGATCCGGTCTCACACTGTTCACTGTTAAAACACACTGTACCACATTGTTCAGTACAGTTGATATCACTTCTTGAAAGAGCACCGATGTCAGTGCATAACTGGCAATATTAAGTCAGTGTGCAGCTGAGCAACACTGACCTTTACCTTTAAATATGTTGCACTTTAGTGATGTTAATGCTGTGTTAATAATTCAACCTAGACTAGAGACCAGTTTATGTGTGTGTACTGTAACTGTCACCATCTATCTGTAACACTGTCACGGAGGCTGAAGTCATGAAGCCGTGACTCAAATTACAAGCAGTTTCAGCTAGTTTCAAAAAATATTCTGCTGGCTTGAATAAACAGTTTAAATGCATTCATTGAAATTAACCTTTTGCACAGTTAAAAACACCAAGTTTATGGCGTTGGAGCGTCCATGTGTGTCACTTTGTCACCAGTCCAGAGGAAGTGAAGAAAGGAGCACAGGGCAAATCAGATTCTCTTAAATGTATTTCTCTCAGGCACAGGCTTGATTCCACTTGCCTTGGGTAATGATTACAAGCTCTGTGTTCATTTTAAAATCTTAAGGAACTCCAGCTCTTCATAGATCAGAAATAAATGTGTGATGTTAAAATACAGTCTGCTTACCCCAGACCACTCCATACCAGATGCACAATTATCTATACTAAACAGAGTGATATACCTGCCTTTCATGTGCTATTTCCTTAATCCCACATTACACAAAGGGATATGAATCTCCCAAGGAAATCAATCCTCCTGTGTCCCTGAATTTTCTCTTATTCAGAGAGCTGCAAAAGGAACTGCCACCTTGCTGTAGCACCTTACACCACCTTTAACGTCAAAGGCTTTAAAGACAGCTAATTTCCATACTAATTTCATTCTTTTCGCCCTCACCTAATTTCAGACCAGGCACATGGTTAGACATGTGTCGCTTGATCTAATGGTGGAAGACTAATTGCATTCTGGGATACTTGTCTGGAATTTGGAATGTTTGACAGAAATGCATTTGTGCAAGCAGACCACATACAACATCGGGACAATTAATAACCCTCCTTAAGGGGAGAAAATCTGGACTGTCCAGCTTCCCAGAAGACTGCACTGTTGCCGTTATTGATATCTGTGGCCAAATAAAGACAGGCCTGCCATCCCCAGGCTGTGCGACTCCACTGGGGCTCCACTGTGACTGGACTGTTATGAAGCCAACTTAGCCAGCCTGCTTCAATCATAGGAGCACAAACAAGCCCCTAATCACACTGAATGCTAAGCCAGATCAGTCTCGGGGGTGGTTTGTCAGGTTTTGCAGGGATAACATAGCATGAGATTATTTTTTTTTCTCTGTGTATCTCTCGCTCCCTCACGCTTGCTGTCTGTCTTCCCTCTATTTCCATCTCTCTCTGTTATTTAGAATTCACATCTCTCTGAGGAGAATGCCTTTTCGACACATGCTGACACACACACATACTCGCATACATACATAGCGGCGTAGACTCTAATACGCCTGTGTGCTTACACCCACACGGACTCTCACCTCCTCTATCTCTCATCAGCACAAAAGCATTCGAGGTCTCCATTTATGTGTTTCATGAAATTAAGATAAGCTGTTGACAAGCTGATGTTGAAATGACAAGACCTGCTAATTGGTGGTCAGCCTTATGGTTCTCGGCCATCAATGTGGCTGGAGCCCAGTATTAAGGTGATGAAGTGTAACATTTTAAACTGGCACAATTATAGGGCAAGTCCTCATTAGCATGAAGGCACTGGTGGCACATTATGAAAAGCTATAAACATGACACCCCTTTCATGCTACTGCATCTATCACGCAGACAACATATGGGTGCCTGCAGGGGTGGCTGTGTTTCCCCTCCTGGGGTTTGCTAACAACACTCTGTTGGTCAATATAAAAGGAAATGTCATTTTCTTAACACAACTTTTTTCACCAGCAGGAAATCAACATTTTTACAGTGAGACTAACCTTTTTAATAGTATAACTAATGTTTTTGTCTTAAATGAAAATGGCTGCATCTGTTTTGCTTGGCCTGTTTGGGAGGAAGGTGGCAGGCACAGAATGGGTGGTGTGTGTGTTGTTTGGTGGTGTGTTATCCTCTGTGAATATAACCTTGTTTCCTCATTTTACAGTACACAACTCGAACAGGCTAGTCAGGATTTAGGGTATTACCACAGCTAAATCAGCCACAACCAGTCCCAGAAAAAAAAATGGTTATTAGATTAGATAGACAGATTAGAGAGAGACTAAAAACCCCTAACAATATGTTTTCCTCTTTTTGGCTTCCCAGGTTATAAATACAAAATCAACAAACACATTTATTTAAAACTGACATATGTCTCCAGCTCTAAAATACATGGCTAACCATTTACCAGTCCAAAATCACAGCAGTGACCATGATGTTCACTGCTCCACTCCGAGTGGATGAAAGAGGTACACAGCCACACTAATTTGTCTTGACGAGAAAACAGCTGTAAACACCCCTGGGGGAGGGGCGGTGGGTTCAACGAGATAAGCACTGTGTTGTGGAGATGGTATCAGATGGCAGCAATGTCCCACCAAGGCACCACACTACATTTTCAGGTGTCCCATCCGCTATGTCGTGCCTATTAATCAAAGCTGACATTGAATAAACACAGAATCACTACCTAATTGACCACATGCCAAGTGAACAGAAACTCGTGTGTTCACAGATCCTGTCTATTGGCTCTGCAGAGTCTTGGGTGTGTGTGGCTTTTGTGTTGCTTTTATTTATGTCTTAGTTTTATTTATTTTTTTGGTGTGTCTTTATCGGCTCAAGGGTCTTAACAAAGACAATTGATTGTGCACACCGGGTTAATCAGATCAAAATGAAATCTCTGGCACAGCACTGTGCCCCTGATTACACCTATTGTGCTTCACGCTATGGAAACAGGAAAGGAATCTTAAATATTATAGTTAAACGGTCAAGCAGCCAGAAACACGTGGCCTCAAAATCTATAATCGATATAACAGACTCAGTCCAAAATGCCCTGTTTACCAGCTTGGGTTGCCTGAAGCATTCATAGCAGTAAAATGTTCGATTTCCCAATTCAGGAATGTTTAAAAGAATGTTGTTCAGAGTTCAGCTCCTTTCAAGAGGAAAAGAAATGTGTTCAAATGAGCACTTTGTTGATTTGGGAAAAATACTGTAAATAGCAAATGCCAAGAATGATGTGAGGCTCCAAACAATCTGTGAAGCATGTCCTCTCTTTAAAGTAGTGCCTCAGCAGGCAGGGAAGAGGAAATCAATGAGGGAACCAAAACTTTCTTGCTATGGCCTGTTCTGTATTGTTTTTCTGGCTATATAATTTTGTTACTGTACAGCAATTTCAAAATAAGAAAATTACACAGGCAAATTTAAATAATATACAATAAAGTGAAATGTTAGTCTTCTAAAACTGTAATTCCACTTTGAAAAGGGTACTTTAACAAATAGCCATTTAGAGTTTAAATGACTATTTATCATCCAGACATTCAAAGAGAAGCTGTGAGGGCACATTTGGCTCTAAATATGAGAGGCCTGTACACAAAGTCTGTTAATTGCCATCTAACAGCATAAATGGCTAAACTAATTATGCACAAATGGAACAAGCTTCTCTTAAACATGTTTCGTTTTAGAAGCAAATGGGTCATTGGGTTACTAATTATTAATTGTTCAAACATCAACAAAATGCATATTAAATCAAGGCAGGTTTTGATGATCAAGAGCCCAACCAACCATGCGACTTCAAACAGCCACATTCAACAATTCTTTTGTTCATTTGCATGTCCAATGTAACCGGGGCCACATCCATTCTAATACAAGACCATCTGCGTCCATTTCCTGCTCGTGTCAGGCAAAGCAAGGAGATATCAGTGATTTCATTCAACCTGAGGGCCGCTTTCCGGGAAAACTAGAACACATCAAATAAAATATGTGATAATGAAAAGCAGCTATTATGTCAGGCAAAGAAAAAACATTTACTGTATTTCCAACAAGTGCATCATCAGAACTGTGAAAAAAGTTAGTGTTTTTTCTATGGCAACACTTGAGTAGATAAAAGAAGAAAGTACAATACCCAGACTTGGCATAAACACAAATACTGCTGCTTTATTTCCACCCATGGATTCACAGAGAATTGACAGGGAAGAAAAGAAATGGTACTGAGTGGTATTAGCAGTGGCTGGGTGACACAAAGCCAAGCTGCACCCACTGTACCCTTTCTTTCTCAACTCAACCATGATCAGGGTCCCAGACCAGTGCTTTGGAGAAATTAGGATTAAAACATGATTGAATTAAAAGTAGCACAACAGCACAACACAAAAACTGTTGGTAAAGAACAGAAAAATAGCTCAGAATCAGCTTTATTTGCCAGATTTGTTGGACACACTAGGAATTTGATTATGGTACAGTGGCTCTCAATGTGTATGTACATGTCCTTGTGAAAAGCAGCAAATAGACAAGTAAACAATATAAGGCTGAGAGAACAAAAAGGAAAGAAAGAGAATGTGCAAATATGAAAAAGGAACTATATATACACACAGTTTAGATTTGTTTTCCATATCGATATATACAAAGGTGTATTTACATGTATTGCACTAAGGGTTGTCGTTCTGTTATACACTCATGGATTAAGTGTTCATTGGTGTGATGCCCTGGGGAAGAAACTGTCCTCGTGCCTGGTTGTTTTGGTGTACAGTGACCTGTAGCACCGTCCAGTGGGGAGGAGTTCGAACAGTTTGTATCCAGGGTGTGAGAGGTCTGCAGAAAGCTTTTCTGCCCTCCTTTTGACCCATGAGGTGTACAGGTCCTCCACAAAAGCCAGGCTGGCACTGATGATTCTTTTCTGCAGTCCTGACTATCCTCTGGAGTTTGTTCCTGTTTGGTTGCTGAGCCAAACCAGACAGTGATGGAAGAGCAGAGAACAGACTTGATGATTCCTCTGTAGAACTGTATCAGCAGCTCCTGGGGCAGCTGATACACTGGGGGGTATCCAGTGATGTTTTTCAGGCTTCTCCACACAAACGAGGGGTTGTTGGCTGAAAACTGTTTTTTCAGCTTTTCAGAGTAGCTCCACTTTGCTGCTCTGATCTCCCTTGCTCGTGTGTTCCTGGCCTGCCTGTATAGGGTCCTGTCCCCACTTCTGTAGGCCGTCTCTTTGGCACGATGAAGCAGCTTGAGTTTTACTGTGAACCAGGGCTTCTTGTTGTTGTATGTGCGGAAGGTCTTGGTGGGCATGTCCTCACAAAAGTTCA
Organism: Monopterus albus; assembly: GCF_001952655.1. NCBI lineage: Eukaryota > Metazoa > Chordata > Actinopteri > Synbranchiformes > Synbranchidae > Monopterus > Monopterus albus. The sequence continues at coordinate 4,174,492 of NW_018127882.1, read as the reverse complement.
ATGTATGATGTCACAATGTCAGTCAGTTCATCCAGGTCTGTAGACCCAGTCTCAAATACACTCCAGTCTGTGCAGTCAAAGCAGGCCTGTAGCTCTGACTTTGCCTGCTCGGTCCATCTCCACTATTTTGATCACAGGCTTTGCAGCTTTAAATTTCTGCCTGTATGCTGGTATAAGATGGACTATAGAGTGATCAGACAGACCAAGGGCTGCGTGGGGTACAGAGCGATAGATGTCTTTTATTGCTGTGTAGCAGTGGTCCAATGTGCTTTTGTCCCTGGTGGGACAACTGACATGCTGTCTGTATTTGGGCAGTTCTTGTGTGAGATTTGTTCTGTTAAATTTCCCTAGAACAATGAGTGAAAGGGAGTTCTTGAGTGAGTTGTCTGATGTTTAACAGTTCTTCTCTGGTGAAGGTAATCCGTGATGGGTTGCAAAAGACCAAGAACATGAGCAAAAACAACAAACACATGAGAGCACACGTTACCAAGGCAGCCATATGCAGCGCCATGACCATCCCATACATCATTTTGCTGTTGAACGGCACTTGTTGAGCCCTTAATGGTGAGCCCAGCAAATGTCTCCCAGATGGATGGTGAGACTTCATACCAAATTATGTATGATGGACAGGCACAGTGTGGAATGGAGTGGAGGGCGTATCGTCATTGACGAGTAGCCCATAGATTAAGCCTGTCAGTTCCCCTTCCTTTCTATGCCTCTGGCTAGGGGTACTCAGGAGTAATCAATTTTTTGAGAAGCTGTAAGGATGAGAACCATAATAATAACATCATCTTTAGCTGCAGCCAAAATAAGCGTGGCCATCTTGCCCATTCTGAATCACAGCGCTGCTGTGTGTCTCTGCTGTCTTCTGCAGGCTCCTCTAAGTCCATGTCTGTGCATGGGCCAAATTTCAGTGCCGGGCAGGACATAGGGGTGATAATGCCAGCATCTGTCAGAGGAGCTTAGATATTCCTTTCCAAGCAAGCATCAGGGACAGACCACAGACATGTGCTGTTCCTTGGCAGTAGAGAGAAAACTGATATGAAACAAAATCAGCCATTCTCTGTGTACTTTCAACTGCACTGGTTCAAGCTTTCCACCACAAACGCTTCAAAACCAGTGCAAGGTTGTGAAAGTCCCATGGACTTAAATAGCCTAGCTCTGTTTTCTGTCTTCAAGTTTAAGAATAAACCTCTCCACAGCCTTACAGCACAGTGCAGAGCTACATGTGTCAGTAAATACATTTACATATTGGTATCTTCACAGTAAATGAAGAAATATGCTTTGGTTGTATTTAATCTTTTTGTCAAACTATAAACCTTTGCTGATGGGCAGTAAAGAATCCCACATAACATCTTAATACAAATCACTGTTTAACTTTATACTCATTTGCCATTTATCCATTTGATGCTTGTTTTTCATTTAAAAACAAATGGTGCTGCTTAAATTAGAATAAAAACTGTGAAATACAGACACCGGTCCCTAAGTGTCTGTATTTACAAAATCACTGCTTTTCTGTGCTTTTTCAATAATTTTGACAGCATCCTTTTTAAGTGTTGAAAAGTGCCTTAAGGCGTCTGTAAACTTGATCATTTTCAATTTAATTTACTTAAGGTAAATATTAAATGCTTTGCCATATCTTCTCTGAGATTAGTGAAAAACTGTATGATGATAAGGTTAAAAAAATAACAACAGAACATAAAGTGCAGTCAGTCAAACACTCCTGAGCTTGAATAACTGACAGGTTATCAGATCAGTGGACAAGTAAACATACCACCTTCTCACAAGTGGTTTCCCTCTTTCTATTACAAATCAAAACGACAATGGTGAAAAGAGGTAGTGATGCTAAACAGTCGATGTGTCACAAAAGAAAATTTAAGGATTTCAACATAGTGTTAAAATCAGTAAAGGACTCAAAAGAACATCTCTAGCAGGAAGCACAGTTTATTAACCTAGATGAGAGAGATTTTGGCTCATAAAGGAAAAAGAAATATTTCATGGCTAAATTACTGTGCTAGAGTTTATTGTAAACCCAGCTGCTTGAGGCAGTGCTCATACTATAGTCAACTGTGTGGGGAGAAACATCTGCAACTTTTTTAACCCTCTTAGCCTTCATCATGCAGTGTAGTACCCCACACTGATCTAAGACTTTCAGGCTAAAGGATGTTTCACTCTTGAAACACCTTAAAACAGATATGATTACATTTCTGTCAGATAACACACCACTTCTCCTAGAGAATTTGCAATCACAGTTTCTTTGGTATTCTTGTTTACTTCTTTTGTTTGCATTGGAACAACACAAACAAGCCAAATGTGATACATGCCACACAGAACTCCAAAACTAGGCTGGACAGAATTATTGACGCCCTCAATTTTATATTTGGTAGCACACTCTTTTGACAAAAAAAAAAACTGAAATCAGTCACTTCCTCCAGTTTCTTCCACCTCTCTACTCTCTATTTTGGAGCACTCCTCTTTTGCCAACTGCTCCAGGTCTGTCAGATTTGAAGGGTTCCTTCTTCCAGCTGCTGTTTTGAGGTGCTCTATGGGACTTAGATCTGGACTTGTTGCTGGCCACTTCAGAACTATTGCACATTGTCTGAAACCATTTCTGGTGCTTTGTGAAGTCTGCTGTGGCTCATTGTCCTGCTCTAAGACCCATGACCTCTGACGGAGACCCAACTTTCTGACACTGGGTCTATTTTGTGCCCCAGAATTTGCTGGTAGTCTTCAGATTTTGTAATGCCATGCACAAAGTCGAGATATCCAGTGCCTGAAGCAGCAAAGCAACCCCAAAACATCAGTGAACCTCCACCGTGTTTGACTATAGGGACCGTGTTTTCTTTGAAGGCCTCATTTCATTTACTGAAAACAGTAGAATGATGTGCTCAACCAGAAAGCTCTAGTTTAATCTCATCTGTCCACAGGACATTCTCCCAGAAGGATTGTGGCTTCCTCAGGTAAGTTTTGGCAAACTCTAATCTGGCTTTTTTATGTTCCTGTGTCAGCAGTGGGGTCCCCCCTGGGTCTCCTACCATAGCGTCCCTTGTCATTCAGATGGCGATGGATAACATGAGCTGACGCTGTTGCATCCTGTGCCTGCAGGTCAGCTTGAATTTGTTTGGAAGTTGATTGAGGTTCTTTATCCACCATTCAAACAATCTTTTGTTGCAATCTGTCATCTGTTTTTTTCTTTTGTCTACATCCAGAGATTAGCTACAGCGCCATGGGCTGTAAACTTCTTGACAATAATGCGCACAGCAGACACAGGTTGAGTCCACTTCTCTCCATTTTTAACTGGCTGCAAGTGTGATTTCTATATTGCCAGAACCTGCTGATTGCTACAGGTGAGTTTCATTACAAATTAAATAGCCTCACATGCTTGAAATACAATAATTTCTGATTATTTTGAAAAGGTGTCAGTAATTCTGTTCACTCCATTTTTGAAGTTCTGTGTGGATTGTATCAGATTTGGCTTTCTTCTCAGTTTTTTTGTCTTGTTCCAATGCAAACAAAAGAAATAAACATGAAAATATCAAAGAATTTGTGATTGCAACAATTTTCTGGGAGAAATGGTGCGTTATCTGTGTATTGGACACTATTGCTCATACAAGCAGTCTAGTCAACATCATGTAACAAAAGAAGCACATTTTACTGTACACTGTTAGGGAGAACTAGCACCTGTTCATCCTACACTGAAGCAGGCAGTGCAAGCCTCTGTAACATAATCTCACACTGATAAAATTACAAAATGTTTTGTGCACTGTTGTACATACTACAATCATCAGAAATCCCTGAGGAAAAGAAAGTCCCCTGCCACTGCCTACGGTTGTTTAACTACTTGACATTAAGTATTTATAAGCTTAAAGATGTTTCTGGTGCTCATAGTGTGACTGTGTCATGGCTTGAAAAATGTTACGGAACAGCAAACACACTGCTTTGTTGATAGTTGCATGTTTGTCAAGATGTAATTACATTAAGTGAAGAGAAAATATTTTCAAGATATCACATATGAGGCTTGTAACTGATTCATTCAGGAGACTCTCTCTTTCTGGTTCTAAACAGATGGTGGTGAGTAGTTCCATTTGAGAATAACTATTCGCTTTGTTTTTGTAACCTGCAACAGTGTTCATGTACATATATTGTGAATTATATAACCAGCTTTATGGCAGTGCTCATCTAAAATTGCCTCAGTGAAGCCACTGCTCTTGATTCTTGTGTGTTTATTCAACTGTCAGAGGTTAAGTTTTGTAATGAATAAAACATAACCAAAAACGTAAATTACATGCCCATATTGCACAGCAATGACCTTATTTTCCTTTCTATACAGTTCAATCACTTCATTTTGATCGATTGGATATAGCCTAAATCTAATTCACCTCTTGGACAGCATATTAATTGTGGTCAAACTGCCGACTTCTATTCCAATATAAAGAGGAAATTGATTTGCCAGTGTGTTTCATTGGAATTCTTGTAGCACGCTGTTGCTTTTCACCGGGGTGAAGCAGTCTGGGGGTGAAATGGACCAGCTGGAATAACAAAATCGAGCTGCGGCTGCGGACGCTAGGTGTCACCCTTGTGACTTTGAAATCGGCCTGGCCTCGTCAGGATGTGATGGTGGCTGAGCGCGCAGGGAGGAGGCAGGCAGGCAGGCAGGCAGGCTGCATGGGAGGGGGCTGTGTGTGTGTGTGCGTGTGTGTGTGTCTGTGGCTGTGAGCTAGTGTCACTTCTGTCTGAATGAGAAGAGTGAGATTTCAGGGAGGATGGTGAGAATCTACAATACGTGCAGGGCTACTAGAGGAACATTCTTCAGCCCCTTCTTCACTGGCAGTGTTGGCTGATAGGAGTGACAGGAGTGAATTGTTCACATCATAAGCAGCTTCTCTATGATGTCGGCATGAATTACATGGAGATAAAGGAGAAGGGCTGCGCTGAATAAGAGCTAATAATTGATTTGTTTTGTTGTTGCTCTTCTTATGATGATTAGCGACAGACTGGAGGTCATAGTCGACCCACCTTATTATTAACCCTTAGGCCATAAATGCGGACTTCGCAGGTGACAAACAAATGATTTACTAACAGTGAAGGCAGCTTAAACATTTGGTATTATGTGAAACAGACCTTAACTAAAATGAACACTAAAGAATATATAACCTAAATCCCGAGGGGCCTCAAAGTCAGAGGACCTCAGGAACCCTTTAGGCTTTCTGGTTTCCTAGCATGCATGTTCCAACATGTTGCTACATAGAAACTATATTCTGTCATGGTTATTCATTAGTGGGAATCGCCTCACCATGGTGCCTTGTGCTGCTCCTAGTTCACATAAAAGACAAAAGAGGGCGTAAATGATGAAACACAATGCGCACAGTTGCAGCGGCTGTATAGATCAATAGACCTGCAGCTGACTTTAAAACATGCAGTGTGAGAGGGGAAAATGCTGCTTGGATCTACAGTGATGCTACTGTACCTGCTCTGGCACTGAGGCTGCCAAAATCTGACATGTCATTGAGGCTCAAACGGATCTATGCAATTCCACACTGACAAGATCTGTGTTTTACAGGGACTTGTTACATATAATTGGTCGCTGTAGCAGAGGAGACAAACAAGGACAAATCTGAAATAAGTTACCCCAAGCAGCTCTTTTCTGCCTCTGTTGTGGGAAATTAGTCCGTTACTCTTTTTTTAAATGGTACCCATGGGAACCCTCTCTAAGACCCCCATGGGTCCCCAGACCCCAGTTTTGGAACCGTAGATCTAACGATCATCTAATACACAGCCTCGTGTTTCAACTTGTACGCTGTAATTGCCAGTTGAATCGTCCATCTGTGGAAGAACAGGTAGTTGGCCGTGTTTCATTGCTGTGCTTTGCCCCACCCACCAGCAGCTCCAGCCCTCCTGTGTAACCCCTGATTGGCTGAGGGGATTGCGGGTCCTGAGACTGAGCGCTCGACTCGGAGCTGCGCGTCCGCCAGTGTGCACCAGTGAAGCGAGAGGAGCGCTTGTTGGATTCAGCCAGGCAGCCTACTGGCACCGAGTGGTGATTTCTTTTTTTTTCTGCCTCAGCCAGGCTGGATATAGGCTACTGTGCTTCTACTTTGCTGCAGCCAACATGAAATTCGTTTTGTACATACAATAGGCTCTTGTTTCGTTTCCTCCCACTGGCTTGGGGCTACATTTTCAACGGTTTTTTTTTTTGTTGTTGTTGTTGTTGCATGGACTAATTATCGGGATATGTGCAGCCTTTTCCAAGTGAGATACGAGGAAATTAATTTGTAAGTAAAAGCTTCTAGACTTGCGGTGGGAATGAAAGACTAAATCTGTTGGAAATAAAATGGTAATCGGGACTTCAGTGATGTGATGAGACACTCCTGCAATTGCGCCCTTGTTC
>NW_018127882.1:4139684-4168066 GCF_001952655.1 Monopterus albus | reverse complement strand
GACTGCAGATCATTTTAGCTTTTTTTTCATCAGGTGTGCAGTTTGAAAGCCTATAGCTGCCGCCCTGGGAGGACATTTTATCAGTGCTTCTAATATGTGACAGAGCAAGATGTTAATCCATGCGACTTAAATATTTGTAGGGATCAAGGCGGAGAATTTAACACGCACATTAAACCCCATTACTTCATCTGCACGGAAGATTTGAATTTTTTGTTTCCTTGCTCACTGGAATTGTCATTTTGTGTCTGTGCAGTCCGGGCAATTTTTTCCCCCCTTTCAGCTCACTTGAAAATGGACAGGTCATCATATGAGTCATGTGTGAGAGCAGTTTGCCGCTTGATGAGAGATGCGCGGATTTACAGGGCACTGTTATAAAAAGATTCAGCATGTTTTCACATTTCTATCGTCCCCAGTGTTTCGTCCGCTGCAGTAGCCAGGGGATGTGCGCTGCCTCAGAAGAGTAAAACAGGCGAAGGCACTTGTTAGAATCACTGCTTTCACGCCATGGTATAATTTACATGCACTAGAGCTATTCGTCATTCAAACACTTTTTCTGGACATTTCAATAAGATGATTCATTTGGAACATTTTTGCTGTCTTCTCTGACGTGCGTTCCTGTGCGTAATTATCAAAGTCTTTATTCAGCTGAGAAAAATTCAACAGGTACAATGCAAACCAAGGACATGGAATTAATACAATCAGTTGCTGTGTTCCTTCTATTTTGGGTTGGGGCTGGGGCTGTTATCAACCTAAAGTATGGAATAAACGAGGAGATGAAGCCCGGTTCAGTTATTGGAAACGTGACAAAGGACGCACTAAAGCAAGGATTTCAGATTGCACCGCAGCCCCCATACTTAAGGGTTATTTCCAATTCAGAACCACGATGGGTGGAACTCAGTCCAGCCGGAATCCTTACAACCCAAATGAAAATAGATCGGGATGTAGTTTGTCGACAGAACCCAAAGTGCATTATTTCACTGGAGGTGATGTCAAACTCTATGGAGATCTGTGTCATCAAAGTTGAGATTGAGGATTTGAACGATAACGCACCCAGATTCCCAACGAGCCACATTGACATTGAAATTTCTGAGAATGCCTCCCCGGGTACCAGGTTTCCCCTAGAGGGGGCAAGCGATCCGGACTCGGGGATCTTTGGAGTGCAGTCATATTCCATCACCCCAAATGAGCTTTTCGGACTAGAAATAAAGACCAGAGGGGATGGGTCTAAAATTGCGGAGCTTGTTGTGCAAAAATCGTTAGACAGAGAGACACAGTCCCACTATACGTATGAAATCAGCGCAGAAGATGGAGGAGACCCTCCAAAGATAGGCGCGGTCCAGTTAAATATAAAGGTGATTGATTCTAATGACAACAACCCTGTTTTTGACGAGCCCGTTTATACAGTTAATGTGATGGAGAATTCCCCCATCAACACATTAGTCATAGACTTGAATGCAACGGATCCTGACGAGGGCACTAATGGAGAGGTTGTGTACTCGTTCAACAGTTACGTCACTGAGAAAACGAGGGATGCGTTCAAAATTGACCCTAGAACCGGGATCATCACTGTCAACGGTGTTTTGGATTATGAAACAACACAGATATACGAGATCGACGTCCAGGCTAAAGATTTAGGTCCCAACTCTATTCCAGCTCATTGCAAAGTCACGGTGAATGTGATGGATACGAACGACAACCCACCTGTCATCAGTTTACTCTCACTGAACACAGAGATGGTGGAAGTTAGTGAAAACGCGCAGCGTGGATATGTCATTGCGTTAGTGAGGGTGTCAGATAAGGATTCTGGTGCAAACGGCAAAGTGCAATGCAGGCTGCAGGGTAATGTCCCGTTCAGACTGCAAGAATATGAAAGCTTCTCCACTATACTTGTTGATGGCAGGCTGGACAGAGAGCAAAAGGACACATACAACCTGACTATCCAAGCGGAGGACAGTGGCACCCCTCCTTTACGTGCCACAAAGTCTTTGGTAGTGAAAGTCACAGATGAAAATGACAACCCTCCACACTTCCTCAAGCCACACTATCAAGAGATGGTGATGGAAAACAACCTCCCTGGTTCGTGTCTGCTAGCAGTATCAGCGGAAGACCCGGACCTGGGGATGAATGGCACAGTTTCTTACTCCATAGTCCCTGGTGAGATTAAGCACATGGATGTAAACACATATGTGAGCATAAACCCTTCGGGCCGCATTTACTCCATGCGATCATTCGACCATGAATACACCAGGACTTTTGATTTCAAAGTTTTGGCTAGAGACAATGGTAATCCCTCTTTATCAAGTAACGCCACTGTGCGTATTGTGGTGTTGGACGTCAATGACAACACACCTGTTATGACAAACCCCCCTTTGGTTAATGGCACAGCGGAGGTTTCCATCCCAAGAAACGCCGGGGTGGGTTACATGGTGACCCAGGTGAAAGCAGACGACTACGACGAGGGGGAGAACGGGCGGCTCACCTACACCATCTCAGAGGGGGACAGGGCTTTCTTTGAAATCGACCAGGTGAACGGAGAGGTGCGCTCCACCAGGATGTTTGGAGAAAACGCCAAATCCACCTATGAGATCACAGTGGTGGCGAGGGACCACGGCAAGCCCTCCCTCTCTGCCTCGGCCTACATCGTGGTGTACCTCTCACCAGACCTGAACGCGCAGGAACCTATTGGACCTGTCAACCTGTCCCTCATCTTTATCATCGCCCTGGGCTCTATCGCGGCTATCCTGTTTGTCACCATGATTTTTGTGGCAGTCAAGTGCAAGAGGGATAACAAGGAGATCCGGACGTACAACTGCAGGTACTGACTAAATGTAGTGTGTATGTGGCTGTGTGTGTGTGTGTGTGTGTGCCATATGAGAGAGAGGGAGAGTGCGCGTGCGCCAGTGCGTGTGTCCAGCGATCCGTGCCTGAAACTCAGTGCATTGCTTTTGTCATGCAGCATGCAGAGGCCCGAATGTGAGGACTGCAGATTTGTATCCACAGCTGAAACTGAACCGACTGCTTTAAATCAGACACTTTCTGCCGAGGCCCTCTGTTCAGTTTTAGGGTAAAGTGATTGATTTAATCCTTCCATTGCGACCAACCGACTCATAAATATGACGGTTCAGCTGTCATGTTCAATTTGCGGGTATGCTGGCAGACAATTAAAGTCCCACTGGTTCAATAGCAGTCCCGGACATTTATTATTTAACGTCCACCATGGTTGATTGGCTGTTATCAGCTTTAATCTAGTGTGATTATGGACAGTCCTCCAGTATCATTCAGACTGACCTCTGTTTTATTTTGCACCAAGCAATGTCAGGGATAAAATCAAATGAAATTAATATTAATTAAAAAATTGCAATTTTTATTTTAGAAAATCATGTAAGTTACATCACAGGCCTTAACTATAGTTTCCTGGAAAGTAGCAGATTAATCTTTTCCAGAACTTGCATATGGAACAGTCAGTTTTATTCATCAACGTGAGCATCAGTGCTGGCTTTGATTTGCCTGTGACACATTACCACTATAAATTTACATATAGATTGGATTTGAGAATTTAACCTGAAGCTATAAAGATATTATGCTCCAAACATAACTTTGTTGATTTGATGTCAAATTTGGCTATTTTAAGCATTTGAAGCATGTTATTGCTCTGTTTTTTCCTCCTCAGTGTGAATTTGGACTTGTGCTTTTTTGCTTTTGCACTGCTTGGCAAAAATTATCATTAAGCACTTTGCTTGGGTGCAGCATTGAAATCAATGCTGGTTGTCTTTTTAGTGGCTCTGAGGAAAATCCTGTCACAAAGTATAACCCCTCCAGTTTCAAGAGTGACCTTACCTTTAGATTGTTGACAAGATGAACTCACTTCTCTCAGCAGATGCTTAAACTACACTAAAGGTGTTTGTAGAGGGAAACCACTGTGCTTACATCTTCGTCAAAACAGCTGTTCTTTATTGTATTTTTAGTGGCAGTTGTGCATTTTTTCAGAGAACAAACAACGATAGACAACAGCAAAATCAAAATCCAGAACTGCTCTCAGTTCTCGACTCTCCTAGTGTGAGCCACTCTCCCTGCTGGGGGTTTTAATCAGCACTGATGTGTTCTGCTTCTCAGTCGCCACCTCAAATATCAGGAGCAGTTATTTCCAATTTATTGCTTGTCCTCTTGTCAGTCTGTCTAACTCTGAAGATTTCCCCTCCCAGATTTCAATTTGGGCACAGAGCAGAGAAACAACATGTTAAATTGATAAATCAAAAAGAGATGGAGTATTTTCTGCCCTTGTAGCTTCCACATTTTCTTTCCTCTGAATCAAGGAGGAGCAGAATCTGGGGCGGGCACTGTTTTCAAGATGCAATCTAAAACAAAAATGAAAAAGACAAACTACTGTGGTGTTTTTTTTTTTAGCCCGTGTGATTTTAGAACTGACAAAAGATTAGTGCTGTGTTTGTGTGAAGAACAGGGGTCAGTGGGAGCTGCTATAGGAAAGACACTCCAGACAAGACAAGAGACAGGAGCAGAGACACTCCAGATATTGTAATTTTATGGGTAACTGTAGTTTTGCTGTGGGCTTTAACGGGAAATAAACCATATGCTCCATGCTGTAAGGATAAAAATGGCCTCCTCTAGTATTTGAAGTAATGCAGATTGTAATAAACATCACAAATTGTCTGGAATGTGTCTAGTGAAGTTTGTAGTCATTACTATAGAGTATATAGCATCTGTTCTCTTCTGGAAAACTGCAAGGCTGTGTGAAGAATGAATACTTCCCCCAGTCTGAGGATGCTTTGATAAAACATGGCTGTGTTGCTCATTTGCTCTTATTAAAGTCAAAATACTCATTTCAAGTTTGCAGCTAACTGAAGGCAGCTAAACGAATTTGAATCTGCAGTTCTCCTGCACTACATTTTGCTAGTGGGCTGACCTGATAATAAAAGAAAAAAATGGAATTAGTGTGGTTGTGTGCTTTGAATATAATTGCATATACCGGTAGTGCTGCTCACTACCAGTGTATCCTTTTTTTTTTTGCTTCTGTGGTTTTTAGCATGTTTGCATATAGTCTGCCTGTTTGTGACATGTCGTTTGTTGAGCATGCAAATGCAAACAAATAAAGGATGACAGCTCCATTGCAAGCCAGGAGTGGGGAGTGACTTAGGTGCACTGATCCACCCCTGGACGCAGTCAATGAGCCTTTGTCTGGCACCCATGGTCGAACAGCGCCCTAGCTGGCATGGCGGGCAAGCTTTCTGACCGTGTGGACAGGGGAGGGGAAGGCAGAACACTGCTTTATTGAGTCTGTTCAGTTTCTTCTACTTGCGCAGGGTGGCGGAGTACTCATATGGCAACCAGAAGAAGTCCAGCAAGAAGAAGAAGCTGAGCAAGAACGACATCCGCCTGGTTCCACGAGACGTCGAGGAGACAGACAAGATGAATGTGGTGAGTTGCTCGTCTCTCACCTCTTCGCTCAACTACTTCGACTACCACCAGCAGAGCCTGCCACTGGGCTGCAGGCGGTCCGAGAGCACCTTCCTCAACGTGGAGAACCAGAACTCACGCAATGCAGCTCCCAACCATGGCTATCAGCACCCGTTCACTGGGCAGGGCCACCAGCAGCCAGACCTCATCATCAACGGCATGCCACTGCCAGAGGTGAGATACAATCAGCTGTGCTCTGTCCTGAATCCTTGGCTGGGCTTCTCTGAGTGTTAGGGGTAGAAGAAGGGAGGAGGAGTCCTATGATTTACTGTGAGGGTTCAGTAGGAGAGAAGACATCATCTTTGTTAGATTTCCTTCTTTGTTAACTATTAACAGGTGTCTTTGATTGTGCTGAAGAATGGGATGTAAATAATCTTTGCTCTACCTGTCAACATATCTTAAGATCGAGTGATATTTAGCATTACATCGTACCACAGATTATAAAGTCAGTGAAACATCTGTCTGTATTACAAATGTTATGAATCTGAGCTATTTGAAATGGCACATGCATCATTAGGTCAGTGAGTGGACCCCTTCAAGGGATTTTAAGGTGCTGAGACGCTGAAGCTGACCTGAGACTGAGTGCCAAGCAGAATTTGGAGGCCTGACAAAGTGGATTATTTGACCTCTCTCGCTCCACTTGTTTTCTTTTCTTATTTGTGTGCTGACATATTGCAAAAAAGAGCAGGAGTTTGAGCACTTGCCAGATATATTGAACCAGCTGATCAGCTCCACCGCACATCATTTCAGATGCTATCAGAAAGAATAATCATTGCTTATTTGTGTGTCGTCCATTTGGCTGCAGAGTTACAGAATGCCATTGAATTACCCTAACATAACATGCATGGCTCCGGCTAAAAGGCTATTCAAGCTGACAGAGTGTATGCTGACCAGCTGATCTTTAGGATATAGATTTTCTTATGTATGAGCTGCTCTGTTGGATTGTTTGGGCAACCTCCCTCTCTCTGTTCATGACCCACTTCTCCTTGATCCCATGGGAGAGAGGGACAGTTATGTTTGTGTATGTGAGAGAGAGAGAGAGAATCAGTGGGTGCATCAGTGTGCGTTTGTATAACAATGTGTATCCTGCTCACTCTTAGAGTAGCAAATAAGCTCCAGCTCCATGTTCACACGTATACAAACACACTTATAATTGATGACTCCGATCTCCGTTTGACATTCAGTGAGGAGAAGGTGGGATCGAGAGTTTGGAAGTGGGGGGCTTAAAACAAGAAACGCGAGATGGATATTGATGTATTGACTGGATGATCCAGAGAGATTCAGGCACCCATGGATCCTGAGGGGTCAATGAGCCCTACTTACAGGCACGCTGATTTACTGTGCCTGTCTGAGCTGCTTCTGACTGTGTGTGTGTCTGTGTGAATAAAACAAGTGGAAAGAATGAGAAATGCTGTATGGGGTCATCCTGTGGTGTTATCTGGTCAGTAGAGGGGGGGATTCGGCAGGTACATGCAGCGACCCATATGCTGTGAATGTATAAGCTGGGAGGTCGTGCTGTGGAAGTCACCACCACTGCCCTTTCCTCTGGCTTCTGAAGAAATTCAACCACCTTTATAAAAATAATTTAAAAAAAACTCAAACAGCATCTTGTCTCTGTGGTTTAACCAGCCAATAAAAGCATATTTGCAGCAGGATTAGGAGAGCCTTTATTTGTTTCATCTAATGAAAAATTGGACAGGGAGACAAATAGGATTGAAGATTGATTTTGATGATTCCACACGCAAAGCTTGGAGTTGCCTTGATAGAGCTGTGTGAGGGCAGATAGCGAGATAAGGAGAGAAGAAGGGAGCGAGGGTGAATGAGTCCTAGTGCCAGGTGTCTGAGCCCCGACTACATTTTCTCGTTTTCTTAGAGGCAGTTGATTGGCTTGATAGAGGCTGGGCCTGTTTAGCATGCAGCTTCCGTCGCTCTCCGCCTTGCACATGATGTTGACAAACATCTCTTTGACCCGGCTATTGCATATTTTTTCCTGGACTGAGAAAAGAATGTGCCTGTGTGTGACTGAGGATGCAAATGAATAGCAGAGTAGCCCCAGTGTAACGACTGCAGTCACTGTTACGTTTCTCCTGACTGTGACATTTGCAAGAGATAGAAACACTACAGTAAGTTCAAATGTTGCTCTTAAATAAAAAAAAAAAATGTTTTCACTATAATTACACTGCCATTTGTAGCAGAAACAAACAGCAGTGGAATGACTGATAACTTCTTTATTACAATGAACCAGCTTGAGCTTGAAACAACTTGACTCCACCAGTCCTCAACCCATGTCCCATTGACTGGCTAGGACACATGAGTGGCTGCACCGTTGTGATTACTGAGGCCGCTTTGTCCCAAAAATTGCTTTCATCCTAAGGGCAACCTCATAATTATCCATGATTCATTTATCCTCAGTGGAAGAGCTTTTTGTTTTTCCACCAGGGCATAGTGATGTCTCTCTGTTTGTTTATTTTCCAAACATGTATTTTAAAAATATCATAGCTATCTGAATGTGGATGGGAGGTCGTATTTGGTTTGCTAGTGTAGAAAAAGAGGATATGGGCTCATGACCAATTAATGTTTATGACTGATGCAAAATTCTCCTCTATTGTTGGTTTATGTGGGGCAGTGAGCATCCTGCTTATGTTAGAGCAGCTGGAGTCAAGCTTTTCCTGCTTCAGACAAAGCGCACTGGCGCACACACACACACACAGCAGACCAAGATAACAGTGACAGGTGTCCCCAAAGGCCTCATACCTGCAATTGCACTGTGTATATTGTATTCTCCCTTGTGAGAACATGTACCCATATATACCTCCCTGAACATTGCTGTCCATTGTTTTGAAAAGCACTGGCGGTGAGATGTTTGTTAGACCTGCCTGTGGTAGTACTAATATGATCGCTCACAGGAGAATAGAGCTGTCTTCCATGGCTTAATTATAGTAAATCACTTGGTGGGGAAGACAATTATACAGTAAAGGAATGGCCTTTGGCTAGAATGTGTTTTTGAATTTGTAATGTGTACTAAGGCTTCTCACACCTGTGATTCCAGATAATGAGCATAGCAGCAAAATAAGTTATCTGACTTTATTGATTAGCCTTATTCGGGTAAGAGATTGTAGATTTTTCTTTTACACAAGTGATATATGAATAAGAAAAAGGCAATAGTGGAATTAGACAGAAGGGGCTTGACTTTGCACTACATGGTGTAAAGTGTTCAGTAGGCTTTGCAGCGTGCGCTTCACAAGTTAATTGATATTCGATGCAATCATCCTCGAGACGCTCTCTGCACTGTTTCCTTAAAGATACTGTAGCTACATGAGTCTCAGTGATACTGTATTGTGGTGTGTGCTTCAGTGTCATTCTGACAAAAGAGGAAGGGATTTACATTTTGAGTTTGTTCAGTCAGTCAAGTGAACCTAAATGAGAAAATGAAAGATACGACATAACAGCTGACAATCTCAGTGTGCCAGCCTTGCTGTTTTTCTCTGTTAGTAAGGAAGCCGCTCTGATACCGATGTAGGAGAGACAACAGGGAGTGGTTCCGGAGATGCTGTACATCCCTCGCTATCACTTCACATCAGGACAGCATGCACGGGAGCGTTCAAACGTGTCATATTGAGCAGACAAAGTAGATGTCACGCTGACAGCACATACTGCACAGCTGTTGAAACTACCGGTCTCCCCCCACACGCATACTCATGAACACATGCATAATATTTCATATGGAGGATCACATTTATGTGAAATATGGGCTGTGACATTATCATTTACATCATTATGACCGACTGAGAGAAGGAGAAATGGGAGGCTTAATCCAATATTTTTGATAATCATATATTGATGTGATTCTGCATTTAAAGTAGTCTTTTATTGTTGTAATATTGTCATCATTCCCTGCTGTTTAAGATGTGGTTAGCTATAAATGCTGCTAATAAGATTAGTTTTATGTAGTTTTGTAAGACTCAGTCTCAGAGTTTATAGAGTAGTTCTGGTGTTACATATTCATCACTGTTCCTCTTTTTCCTCAGTGCATACATTTGACAGTATATGATATAATTATTATTCCTCTTTTTCCTCAGTGCATACATTTTGACAGTATATGATATAATTATTATTTGTCTTAACAGCTTTTCAGTTTTTAGTTAAAATATATTAACGTTTTGAAGATCTTTTTAGTCAAGGGGATGGTGCAGATTTAGAGTGAGAATTCAAGCATTTTCAGTTTGTCCTTATAGGCTGTATTTGGCATAATCATTTAGCTTTGTTTGATGAATAGACAAAAAGCAGAAAGTATTGACTATTGGTTGAAAGTGTAATTGTGATAGGACAACATGGAAAGTGGAGATTTCCTCAGTGGAAGTAAAATCTGGTCTCTTGTTCCAGCTCTCACACTGTTGCTGCATACGTGCATTACTGCAAGTGGACACTTTGGCTGGGACTTCTTTCTAATTCACTGCCTGATGTTAATGAAGCCCTGTCTGACAGCTTCGTATTCACAGTTTTTAATTCCATTTGAAGCGAAGTGATAGAGGTGAATGAGTCTGACATTTTTAGCAGATTAATTGAAAATCGTCCCAGTCGTGGTCTACATATTGTAAGGTAGGCTAACTTGAGGAAGCAGACAAAAGTTGCCTTTTTCTCTTTGATTTTCACACACACATGTGGCCAAACTGCACCAGCAACCAGAACAGTGTATCATTCAAGAAACGAAAGCATATAACATTTTTAAAAATGTATGGGGAAAAAAGAGAACCTCTTCAACTCTGAGCAGTTTGTCAAAGACTAATGGTGGGAAAGAAACAAAAACAGATATTGTGCATTAAAGGAAGGAATATATAAATGCTTGATGTTAAATGTCTGTATTTTTATATATTTGTGATGTGATGGAAGAGTGGGAGGTGTATGTAGCATTCTTTTAAGTCTCCTCCTTTCAAAAGATTTGAGAGAAAATCGTTTCATCTCCAAAGGCTTCAGATGTGCGCTGATTGAGTGGCAGATGAACCTGTTAATTATTTAGAGAGGTTATTTGTAAGGCAGAGACTTCAGAAATGCTCTGCTTTTCAAGTGTCAGTGTTTATAAGGTGAAGTAAAGCCTTGTCTAAAAAATAAATAAATTAACAGTGTGACAGTGATGTATTCGGTGCCTTCTTATTTCCTCAGCTGGCTCCTCCCATTGTGTTTAACACAAAAAAATGGTGAAGCTGAATTAGTCATTTAGTGACATTACTCAACAGGATGGTTTTCACTTTATGCACGGCCAGGGCTAGTTGGGTTTTTAGAGCCTTGACCCCAACATGCAACACCCCATCACTGCACGTCATCCATGATGTTGGAGAGGTACAGTGAATTGACATAACAAATACAGGCAGCCGGTCAGAAGCATCCAGGCCCACCGGGTCGCCACCCACTCGTCAAGATCAGAGCGCCCGGCCAAAAGATCTTAAGAGTCAAAACACATGAGTGACGGCGTCTGATGGGCACATGTCTCTGTGTGTGTCTGTAACCACTGTGACTAGTAAGGAGCACACAGAGAGAGCCATGCTACAAGGCCTTGCGAAACAAGGATTGATAGAGAGGGAGACAGAAAAGCTGGTGGTTTTCTTTTCTTGTGCAAACCATATCAACCTTTACAGAAGTATTTAAAAAAAAAATCTTGACAGTTTATAGTAAGATCATCAAATGGTTGAACGTCTTGAGAGCATCAGCAAACAAACTTTTGTATGCTGTTTTATACACGAGTGCACAAACACGCACACCATTAGTGTATTCAGATATAAAAGTAAAATCAAGTGGTACTAATCTACTTAATCATTCATCCATCTTTTGAAATAATTTTCCTTGGTTCAAGATGAGAGCACTGAAACGGAAAGTATATTTGAAATAGCTTTAAAAGCTTTAACACTGTGTGTGGAAAGATTTAATTTTCCAGTAAACCCATTAACACAACAAAGTAGTCACATAATGGGATTAGCAGACCCCCGGTTTATGTTAAAACTATTTTACCTATATGCAAAAAGGGGGTATAATGATGTTGGGCTTATGGTTGATGGGTCCACCCATTATTGAGAGAGGTCTAAATGGAGTGATGGAAATGGACATACTGATGATGTTTATCGCTGGGGAAGAGACATCATTACGCACCTTGTTAAGCCTTGCAAGCAATCCTGCGTGAACGTAATTACACATTTAAATGAGTTTCCTGTGGCGTTGGGGTTTTTTTTTATTTATTTGTTTTTTCTCAAATTGAACTTTCAGACACAAATATGCCGCATTGCGTTTTGCTTCATGGAAATCCTTGGACTCTGGAGTCACAACATTGGTGAAAAAATGGATTTGTGAACAGATTTTGAAGCGATCATATACGGCCTTGCACACATTTCTCTATTTGCCAAACTCTTGCAGTTTTTAGAAACAGGTGAAAGGAAAACGTACAATAAGGGACGGCTCCCAAGAAAAATAACTATATTGCTTTCTGTCATTAATGCAGATTTTGTTGCCTGTGGTTACACTAGTATGGGATAGAAAAGGTCAGCCTGCATATTTAAAAACACAAATGATAAGACTTGTTTTGGCTGGCAGTGAAGTCCATGTGCTGTGGAAGCTCACAGTGCTATTTGCTCAGTCATTTCCAGTGCATGTCAAGAGGAATGTTCCCACTTCTGTCAGTCCACCTTAGGAATATTAAAACAGCAGTGTTTGTACAAAGTGTATTGGTGTATGTAAGAAAAAACTCAAGTCAACTCTTCTTCGATATATATAGTATTTGTCCTTTTGTAAGGATAACAAGAGACTCACAGTCAATCTATGGGTAAGTTATTAATTGTCTTTAATGATCTGTTTTGTAAAAACAAGACCAGTATGTTTTTGACCAAGTAAACGAAGTGAGAGAAAAGTCAGAGGAATTCTCTAGTAATAACTATAATAATTTGAGTCCTCCAAAATACCATTTTGTTCAAATGTGCAGAGGGAAAACATAATTAAAATTCATGGCTGTCAGGCTTGTGATTTAGTTTCACTGTCCTGTCTTAGTTGAACCACAGGTTATACAGGTTACATTGTTAAGAGAGTTCCCAGGGCTTTCTTCCTAGTGAGCGCTGAAGCTGTGCTTTTTGAGTGACAGGGAAATGGGGGAGGGATTCTGTGAACCATAACAATACTCACTGTGAATGGAAACTTTTCCAAGCAGCCGGCTCTGACACCAGGGAAGAATGACCTTTCCAAGTGTCCGGTTTTTTCCCCTAAAACAAAGAGGGAGCAGAAGGATGTTATTTAGCATTTCCCCCATCAGATTAAATGTCAACTTCTGCATGCATAATTGTTGAGTGGAAAGTAGGAAGACTTGAAGTGAACCAATTTGCTGGTGGATAGATACGTCCTGAGCTTAGTTATTCGCTGCATTGCAGATATTGTCATGGCATTTTCAGTGTTGTCTGCTTAGGCTACACTTTACTGTTGTGATTTTAAAACCTTGATCTGGATGTTAGCTCTGCTCCTGGCTTTAGAGTAATTGAAATTTAGCTGAAAATAACAGAGTTATTCCTTTGTCATGTACACCTTTTTTAAAGTTCCAGAGAACAAGAATTTAAAGAAGGCAGAGCAGACAAAAGGGAGCAAACATCATTGTATTGCACACACAAATGCTGCATTGTACCTTTGTTTAGTTAGTTCCAGCAGAGGAGCAGCCTGTCCTGTTTCTCCCCTCCTTTCATTTCAGCAAATTCATACAGCGCTTTTGTTTCTAAGAAATAAACCTGGATTTTCATTAGGGAGTGCATGTATGGGATGTTTGATGAGCACAGAGGATGTTGGCAGGCGAGCCACTATAGCAGCAGTATTGGCTGCCTCAGAGGCAGCAGCACTATGGCTAGAGGAGCAGCAGGGTAGCGTAATTGTGGGGGTGGGGGGGGGGGGAGCCACTATAGCAGCAGTATTGGCTGCCTCAGAGGCAGCAGCACTATGGCTAGAGGAGCAGCAGGGTAGCGTAATTGTGCATTGTTCATCCACAGAACAGAGGCAGAGCATGTAATGAGCTGTAGCATTTTCACCCAGCCAGCCTAATGGGCTATGACCGAGTATAGGCCTCTCAGAGCCCTCGCTTTCCCCTGTGCCCTGTGTGGCCAGTATCTTGGGCCTCTTCTTTTCTTTTCTCCCATTCACCCCCCTTTCTTTTCCCGATCAGCACCAACCATTCCATCACCCCTGTTATCCCCCTCCTTTATCTCCACTCCCCTACCCATTGTCCCCCTGTCTGAGGAGATTGTGGGACCCCTAATGTGTGCACTGTGTGGCTCCTTTTCTCATTCACAATGTCTGTAAAACTCTAAACAGTGAGGCTGACAAAAACAGGAACAGCTCATTGATGGAATGCTGAATGCGGCGCGATTACGTTAAGAACCCAAACACAGTATACAAATAAAAGTTCAGGAGGAGAATTTGCTGATGTCAGGTGTAGGGGATTTGTTGTTAGAAGTCGGCTCATTTTTCTGTCAGAGGCTGTTTTGCATTTTGATTATCTAGTTTTCCTGCAAGCAATTCAGGTGGGCCTGTTTCGCTCAGGTTTGTTTTCCTAGGATTAGGTCTTTTGAGAAAGAGGCTAGGCATATTATTTACACCCATATCTAGTTTCCAGGGAGGCGGGAAACCATTTCTTTGCTCAAGTGATACCAGGTCAAGTTGGAAAGGTAAGAATGTGTGCCACAGAATAGATTAGATATCTACTCTGGGCTGAGAGTGGAGGATGAAAACACCACTAATGATAATAGTTGTGATTGCCTTTCAAGGGAATTGATAATGACTTCAACCGCCTATTTGTGCTCTCTTATGGCATCAGAAAACAATATTCAGGGTTTAGATTGTGTCTGGCTGTGGAACACAATGGGACATGAGTTTTGACTTTCCCCTCACGTCCACCATTTGACATGCCGCAGCTCAGGCAGCCAAATAAATGAATGAATAGTACTTGGCCTCTGTCGCACTGCTCCGAGTGCAGCTCCGCCACAGTAACCTCCTTAGTTCAAGTTCTGTACCTGTTTTCTATTTGAGAGCTGTTCCCAATTCAGGCTTATGGGGAGCTAGTGAGTAGGCAGCATGTCTGTATTAGTTAAAGGAAATATTGGTTATAATCTTATTGCTTTAATAACAGATTGACAGCTTAGTCAGGGAGCCTAGCAGAAAGGTCACTGTAGATCTGATTTTAAGTGCTCTTATCTAGTTCAGGATTGTAACATCACAGCAGGCTGTAAGCACTGTTGATGTGACAGCATATATAATACATGCACATACATTTATGCACACATGGGAGCATGAACACAGTTTATTTAAACACTTCTTTAGAAGATTTTCTGTGAACCATCAAAGGAGAGTAAAGAAGAGTTAGATGAGAATATTACTTCTCAGAATGGTTGAATATTTGCTTAAAGGAAACCGATGACAGTTTGTCCTAGATTATAAATGTATACAGAATAAGTTCTGCAGGAATACTTTATTTTTTGAAATATGCTTGTTTACGTTCTAGTCGAGAGTTACATAGAGATATTGACACCACTCTGATATGCACAGTATGTTTATTCAGTATGAAGACATCTTGGTCAGAAGCAATGAATTTCCATGCACTTTTTGTATGAATGAAACACAAGACATACAGTAGCATGTTAATTACTAAGCTTTAGTAATGCCGGTATGTGGGTGGCACAGTGGAACAGTGGTTAGAGCTGTTGCACCACCCACAGCAAGAAGGTTTCGGGTTTGAACCTGCATGTTCTCCTTGTACCTTGATGGGTTCTCTCTGGGTGCTCCAGCCTCCTCCCACAGTCCAAAGACATGCAGCTTAGGTTGACTGGTAACTCTACCAAATTGGCCATTATCCAGAAGGGCATCCGGTGTAAAACATGCCAAGTTTAACGTGCGCATTGTCAGTTCGGTGGGGACTGATGATTCACTGTGGCGACCCCTAATGGGAACAACCGAAAGTAGAAGAAGAGTAATGCTGGTATGCAGATATTTTTCCGCTGGGCAGAACCGAGCTAGCTGTATCCCCTTGTGTCCGGTCTTAATGGGATGCTAAGCTAATTGTTTACTGGCTCCAGTCTTTCAGACAGTATTTTATGCACAGATATGAGGGTTGCATCAATTAGCCTATCACACAAATAAGCATATTGCCTAAAACAGGGAACTATCCCTTTAACTTATTGTTGCTCAAATTTATATTTTCCTTGGATAAACTGTATATAGAAAAAGGTGAATCCAGCCATGTTTTTCTTTGGGTTTTCATTATCAAGCCAAAATGTTAAATTGTAGCTGCCCCCTTTATGTTTGTATGCGATAGGACAGAAAACAAAATACCAACAGTCTTGGGAGTGGTATTCAGATTTTTCATTTGTTTGCTACCCAGTAATGATTATTTTAGCCTCTAAGCCTAAGATTTGGCCTTGTTATGCTGTGGGAAACAGTATCAGTGGGGACACAGCAGCCTTACCATGGCTGAGAAGCTTGTCTGTGCATAGGCCGGTTGGCAACAAAATTCAGGTACACAGGTATGGAAGAAATTTTGAGCGTAGTCACAGGGGAAGTGAACTTGTCAGGTTTTGCTGCTGTGGTACCTACATTTATTGGTGGTTGAGTGAGACTGTTTTCTGTTTATAGATCTCCATCGTTTGCCTTGTTAGTAGCACTGGTAACAAGCCAGTTGCCAGCTTACATGAGCAACTGCAGAAAGCTGACTTTTGGTTTAATTTGGAAGACTAGCTATAATCCAGACTAAGTCCCTTAAAGCTGAAGCCCTCTCCCTCCTCCCACCACTGTTGGATTACGCGAGTGTCTTTAAAAGGATAAGGACCTGCTTATCACTGCTTGCCTCAACACTTGTTCAGGGCTTCAGATGTGGGGGAGGATGGTTTTTCATCACCCAGTGTGGCCCGTGTGGATATGAGTCATGGAGATTAGGCATCTAACCACTGAGATCAGTGATAATCACAGTATAACCTCACAGTCACAAAGGCATATGGATCGTAGCATATGCCTCCTCCCCCATCCCAGTGACATTCATCAGTAAGTTGAATCTAACCAAATAAAGCGTCTGAATGAGATGACCAGCAGCACTTCGTGATTGCAGTGCTTGTTGCTTTTAATCACATTTAGTAACTGTTTAATGCGGTGGCTTCAGTTTTTGTTGTGGAAAATATGGATTCAAGACCATGTGAATATCAAAAATCATCTGACCATGTGCCAAAGCTACAATGAAAGGAATGTGCACATTTGGCTATACACAATATTAATTTCACATTTTCTGTTCACAAAGTGAAATTAATTTGCGTTAATATCTCCAGCCCAGTTTCTAGTTTCAGTGGAGCTCTGCTAATAATCACTGACACACCATACTAGTAGATCATCATACTGAAGGTTTTGCATGTATTTTCTAGTTTATTTATTTATTTATTTATTCAAAATAATAGTTGGTATGTTTTGAATTTTGTCCTCGGTGTGAGGTTACCAGGCAACGAGCAGCAACTCCAGGAAGTCACTGCTCCTTAACAAGGAAAAGTCCAGTGTACAGCCCACCTGTAAAACCATCACTTGTCATTTGATATAATTTAATAGTAAGCTTTGGATGTGCCGATAAGCAATTTTTTTGCATTTTTGTGCAGAGCCAGGCTAACTGTTTCCTTCTGTTTCAAGTCTTTATGCTAAGCTAAGCTAATAGTGTCCTGGCTAAGGCATGGGCATATTCAATCTTTTCATCTAACTCTTAGCAAGAAAGTGAAAGTGCATTTCCCAAAGTGTAAAACTATTCCTCTAACACTACAGAAATGACTCTATGCCAAGAGGGCAGGAAAGCACATGAAACATCCAAAAGAAACAATGTATGGCTTTTTGTTTCCTGTAATGTAAAATTCTTCATTTGTAATAAACGGGCTAAAACACCGGTTTGATCTGTTAAGCAGCTATGACACAGATAAGATGCTTGTGACAAACATGGGTTATAAAAAAAGGTTTAACAAGCCAATTCAGGACTGTTTGTATCACTGCTAATGAAGTGTTGTCGAGGGTTGTGGGGAAGGGGGGGGTGTCAGTGTTGCAACAGGGAATAGAGACCGGTCTTGCTCATGTAAGCATATGTTTTGTTTCAGATGCTATATTTGAGTGTGAGACTGTTACTTACAGCATCTCATCGGGGTGTAATGGTGGTGAGGTGAGGGAGCTGAGTGAACCCCTAGTGGATCCAGGTTATGAACCCTGAGCGCTATGCTTAGATGCACTCTGGGAGTTACAGAGCGTGCCAAGCCACATGGGTGAGTGTAGAAATAGAAGTTACCTCAGTGTGAGTACTTGTTTACCTCAGTGTCAACATTTTTGACTCAACTCATTAACCTGTGCGCTTGGATAAAGCAACACATCTTTCATTCTCAGCCTCTCTCTCTCACACGCACACACACAATTAATAATGATAACTAAGCAAAGACACATTCACACATTCAAGCCAGATGCAACAACAGGGTGACGGAACAGCTATCACACCTCAAAGGCAGTGAATCGATTTCAGCAGATACCAGTTCAGAGATACACCCTGTAGCACTTTCCTCAAATCTAATCACGGATCCATTTAAACAGTGTTAGCTGAGACTCCACTTGCCATTAAAATGGGGCTTCAGTTTCAATTATTTTGAGAGCATTGGTTAAAAATGAAGCAAGTACGGAGGTAAAGTGACAACCGTATGCCTTCCCTCTCTGAAAGATGGAAGAGCAGAAGTGTCTCCATGTTCATCCAAGCTCTCTCCTCCTCTTGGCGCTCTCCCTGTTTTCCCATTACCCATGCAGCCGACATCTTCTCTAAATTGTTTTGCATGACCTTTGCTACAGTAGCTCTAATTATTACCATCACACAGGCCCTGTAAGGCATACAGCTAATTATACTGGATGTATCTGATGGGACATTGGTGCCACTCTTCATAGGCATGGCTTCGCTGCCATCAGTGTGGTTGATCTAAATGCGGAATAAGGTTAATTTGGGTAATACAGTAATAGTAATTAGAGTCACAATAATTACATGTATAGATGTAATAACAATGAAGACCAGGCTATTGGTAATAGGGATCCAAATGCTACATATATGTAATACCATATGTAAGAATAGCACTGACAAGAAAAAAAAGTGAGGGTGAGAAGAGCTGTGCAATATCCATAATGGCGTTATTACAGATCACGATTACTGCCGTTTCCTTCCCATTGTTCTGAATTGATGTTTGACAGTGGTAGTTGAAAGATATCTGTTCAAAAGCACTGTGGGATTACCCGTTAATGTAGGTACCAGGACCTCTAGTCATTGCATCTTATAAAGAGTTGTTACTAGAGGAAGCAATATTTTTCAAAGCTCCAACATGAATGAAGAGGGGCAGTTGGAGCCGTCGTTTGGCTGGCGGGCAACTCATGTAATGAGCCTAAGAGGGTTCCAATTATTCCACTTGCGATCAAAAAGGAGAAGGCGATTACTTCTCTTGCCTCTTTTTTCTTTGACATTTTACACAGTAACATCTTTTGATAGGGGCTGGGGGAGAGAGGAAGAAACGACTGCTAGTGAGCGCCTGATAGTCTTGAACAGGCTCCAGCAGTACAGTCCTCTCTGTCTTGCAAAGACAAAGCAATGCTTTTCAGCTCACACACATAGGTTTTTTTTTCTTTATGTTTTGGACATGTTTGTAATAAAACTACTTCCCCCAGTGTGTTACATTAGATTCGTCTCTGACTATGTCACCTGCACAAAACAGAAAGGAAGCTTTCATATGATCACAGGCTTTGCTACAGCAGGCTTAATCGCTGATCGCTGCCATATTTTTCCACAGAGCTACTGTAAATTGTGAGTGAGAAGACATGTTTGGTACTCACTCACTTACTGCAGTTGTTTTCCTCCTCTGCCTAACAGTGTAAGTCATGTTGCATGGAATACAAAGGGGAGTTGAATTATTTGACTGTGTACAGATTTTTCATCTCCTTTTCATTTATTAAATTCCCAGATTACAAGTAAAAGCACATGAGATGACTGGAGATAACTAAAAGGATTTCTCCACTATAACCTATCACACTATATCAGCCTAGGAGAAATAAACAGTGAAAAACTAAATACAAATAATATTATGTACTGCTGCAGTGAGACAAAGCAAAGTCCTCCAATCTGCATCAGCACAGATAAACATCCACCCCTAAGATATGTTCTTGGTAGATAACAGCTTAGTGCAACACACACACACACACACAGAAACAGACACACAAAGCAGAGCTTTGATAAGCACAGAAAATTACTACATGTTGTTATGGTGGCAGAACAAAAGGATTCAAGGTCTTCATTTGAAGAACTCAAGCTGTGGAAAGGTGGATGCTGTTCTGAGATGCATTTCAGCTGGAGAGATTTGACTTCATAATATAGACATAATTAGGTGGAAACAAGATATGTGCTTGAGTGTGTGTATTTGTCTGCATCTGCGTGTGTGTGCCTGAGGTCTGGGAATACAGTTCCTTACTTTCCCCTGTGGATCCACTGCAGGGGTAGGAGGCCGTCTGTTGCTGTTTTCCATGACCCCATATATCCCCCCACAGTGAAAAACGATGTTTGCCCCAAAGACGGCCCTAATACAAATTAAATTAAATGAAGTCAGTGCAGCTAATCCTTATGTGTTTCAGCTGCCGAAATACTCCCCCCACCCTCACAAATGAGTGGGTCAAGCCCACTGCATCTGGCCCCCTCTCCACTGGCCCTGCTCTCAAGCTGCTAGGCTCCCAGTCCCTGGTGGAGACAACAGCAGGCCCCGCTCTGCCTTTCTCCCTCACTGCAAGCCTATCTGTGTGTGCGTTTGTGTATGAACATGTGTGCTTCACTGTAAATTTGTGTTATTCCCTTTCTGACTCACAGTGTTTATTCCCTTTGCTTGTTTTGCCTGTGTGTCTGCATGTGTGCATTCCTCAAGAAAAATGTACTTTTGTCTGTGACTAGCTTATGCTTTTCACACATACTTCTTGTTTTTGCTGAGGTTTAGATTTTTTTGTAAATTTACAGTTAAATATAAAGTATAGAGAATTCCCATCTTCACATCTTTCAGACAATATCCTAAACAACACTGTAATGAGAAACAAACAGTAGCATCTGACCGCAGAGCAGCGGCTGTGTTTTGTTCTGCCTGTGCCATGATGGCAGCCTGTCAGTCCTGTTAACAAGCAGGATTTAGAGATGCTGATGGTGATGTGCAAGCAGCTAATACTCTACTGTCATTCCCAGTGCTGAAAGCTGACTAGAAAGACCATCCAAAATATTAGCACCAGATGTGCTTCACATTGAAGTGCTGGCAAACAGGATCAAAAAACTAACTAGGCTTCCATAGCTGGATCAGCGATAGTAGCAGCTTTGTTCTGATGCAAACTAAAAGATCTCATATGCCCATCTGTTTAATAAAAAGCCCCTTTCTGTGATAAGTACTTTGGCATAGAGCCCAATCACCCACCCCTGATTTGCGCACCACCTCTGACTTGCAAGACAAAGTGCATCGTCTGAGTTTTAGCAGCTGGTGTACACAGATATTGTGTTTAGGGGGTTATAGGTTAGGAGGGCGGGTGGGTTTTTGATGAGCTAGAGTCTGGAGTGCATGTTTGTATGTGTTTGTGGCCACAGTATATGCATTTGTGTGTGTTTGTTGCATGTCCGCGCACCTGCACACATGCCCATTGAAAGCTCCATCACGTCTCCGTCCGGCCAACACACAGTGTAAACATGGTTTGTTTGAGTGTATGGCCTGGGGTAGTTGGATTAATGAGCGCTGATGAAGTTCCACTTGTATCCAGGGTGCTGCCTCCATATTTGCTGGAGTGGCTGTGATGTGGTAGTGTGTCTGGAGGCAGTGGCTCATTCTCTTTACCCAGTGTCAGGTTAAGGCATGTCAATAAACAGACCCACTCAATCCATCTCAGAGTGACTGCATCCGCTCACAGAGCCTCCCAGTCTGTAATGAGCTGCTGCAAATCTCCATCTAACTAAAATGTCTGGAAAGATGCCTTGTCACAGTGAGCAAGAGAAAAAGCAAGAGAGAGGGAGAAAGAGAGAGAGACTACAGCGGTATCGATGTGGCTGACAGCCACCTTTAAGCTGCTAATAGAAAATGTACCACACTGTGCTTCACCATGTTGTAGAGTGCAAGTTGATCAGCTCCCCTCACAGATTCACACATCTCTAAATTTTGTCGTCCTCTTGTGCACTGAGTTAATCAAAAATTAATTCTAACTTTTCCTGATCCCAGAAGTGATTCAAAGTTTTGCTGTTTATTCAGCCACTGCTCTCATGTATGCATTTAAGGGAAATGTGTTTATATAATCTGCAGTGTGTCTGAATGTTTATTTTTAAGGCCCAGTCCAGGGGAGGTGGGAGAAACCTTTGGGAATTTCTTGTGCGCTACTTTAGCGTGCCCCTCTTCGCCCTCAGCACTGGCTAATACAGGGCTCAAACAAGAGGGGAAATGGTATCTAGTAATTCTCTCTGAAAAATTTAATGGCTACTAAAAAGAAGTTTGTAATACTTATTCCCAGAGGTTCTGGAAATGACCAGTTCTACCTGGATTAGATGTTATCCTCAACATTTCCAGAGTCTGTTCAAAAATAAAATCCCCAATTACTTCTCCCATGTGGCGCCACACACACATTAACGGATTTTGGGATGAGAGGAGTGCGAAAACTTTTTGGTCTGACATCCAAATTAAAGAAAATCCCTCCAGACTTGCCAAAGAGGAAGTTCCCACTATTTGAATTTGATTGGGCTCCACAGGCTTTAAGACATTTAAGCCGATTTCTGTTAGGGAACAGTGTAGATAGTCAAGAGTTTTTCCTTCCTCCCTAATTTTTACTATGTAAAACCATGAATCATAATCTCATAGAAATTCTCAGGTTTTCCTTCTGGCTTGCTTATAAAATAAGTCTGAAAACACAGACGTCAACAATGAACAGGTGTTAAATGAAACCCTTTCCCGCCTTATGTTCGCCTTAGTGACACATTATAGCCCTATTCATTTTGAGTGAACGCTATAGCTCCATCTGAAAAACTTAAAAGCACCAGGCTCGTCTCTTAAGACAAAGACAAAACAAAAACATTGACCCTGGGAGCCACACAGACACCAACAACTTGAAACATGTTGGGCCCGAGCGCCGATTCCCTGGTAAGACAGCAGCTCTGACTTAAGCCTCCTTAGCGTCAGCCGACTCCGCTGGAATGCAGACGTCTGCAGAAGGGGGCCTATTATTTAAAATCTTTTCATCATGCTGAAAGGGAGGGAAATAGCTTTGACGTTGAGAAGCTTATGAATAATGAATGCTGTTTCTATCAATGTATGTATAATTAATCACATCTCTACTAACTGGACTTCTGTGGAGCCTGTAGGCCTGAGTGACATGGAGACTGCTCTGAACTATTGTCTCTGCTTTAGAATAAAAGACAGACGCATGATCTGCAGTTTCCTGTGTGGGGGGTGAAACACACAGAACCAGCAATAGTGTCTGAGTGCTTCAGCTGTTTTCCTCACTTTATGAGAGCAGGGGGCAATTGTTTTGATTAGAATGGGCAAATATTTGTTCAATTTCACACGGGAAGCCAAGAAAAATGAGAAGGAAATGCCAAGAGGAAGTTGTGTGGTGTTTACATATCTGTTTCATTGTGTTTCAGAGAAGCTGTTACTTAATTTGCTCAAACCATACTCAACACTTAACACGTGTACAAGGACACAGCTGACCTCATAATAGCATATGTCGCCCACTTTGTTGTTGTTTTTCTTTTGTCTAGTTTCAAAGCCTGCAGAAATGCGCGGTCTACGACGATGCAGTGAAGCTTTTAAAAACCTTCTCTCAACAGAATCATTCACTTTTGTAACATGATTGATTCCCAAAAGGGCCACTTGGTTTGGGGTGAAATGATGGGTGATGAAGTGAAATGATGCGGAGAATCTGGCAGGTTATTTGTCACACATGCACCCTTCTGTCACAATTGATTGTGTATAATTTGAGTTTGCAGGGGAGCCAGTTGATATTAAATGGTAACAACTCTCTGTATTCATCATGGCAGGCCCCCTTTAACAGGCAGAAATAGAAAATGTAATCTCATCCACAACCATGGCTGTGCCTCAGGCACTCTTTCACCCTTTTTACTGCTGATCCTCCCTTAGGGGCCCTGCCCTCTCTACAGGAAGAGGGAAATCTATAATCTAGCAGATGGGAGAGGATCTATGGGAAATTCTATAATCGGGAAGAAGGTGGTGATGATGGTCCTCGGGGTGGAGAGCAAACGGGTGGTGGCGGTGGAAGCCCATGGCAGCTCAGGGGCCCGAAGTGGTCCGACACCAGCACAGGCTGTTTTGTTGGAGCAGTGCTTTTGTAGAACAAGTGGAACAAGAGTCTGTGTGTGAATGTGTAAGAGGTTCAAAGTGAAGCTTTCTTTTCATAGTCCTAGACAAAGTCGCTTGCAGACACACACATGCTCCTCTGCATTCTCACTGCCATAGTACATGCATCTGTAACCAGTCAGTTTCATACACTGACCTTCTTTTATCCAGGGGAATCTTTGCTCTTATTTCTTCCTCTCTTTTACCCTTTTTACCATCTACTACTACTCTGTTAACCTAACCACAGTCAAACTTGGCTCGATAATGAAGCCTTTTTGTTTTCTAATTGACTTGCCCTGTAACCCGCCCCCCCCGATCTCTTCCTCCTCATCCCTTCCTTTAGCAATGGGATATCAATAATAAGACACATTATGTGTAACATTTCCTTCCGGGACCAACAGGAGTCCACGAGTGAGCTGCAGCAACAATAAACAGAGACTGAAGAGCAACCTCAGACTGCTCGAACACAGAATGCAGCAGCAAAATTAGATCTGACAGTTTAATTGATTCTGTTGATTCTATCTAGTCTGTTGTTCAGCATGTTTAAACTGTGCATTTTAATGTGATAGTAAGAGCCTCGTGTGTCCACAACAAGCCTGGATGGTTGTTACTGTATTTCTCACCTAAACTGATGACATTAAAGAGTTGCATCCATGACAGACATGACAGCCCCTCCCTGCTTAAATACCTTCTGTTTTTAAGCAATTAGAATAATATTTGGTAGTCACTCGGCTTAAAAATTTATCGGATGCATTTATGTTTAAGCAGGCTTTAATCTTATTCCACTGTAATTTAATACTGCTAATTATTCCAGAGAAAGATACAGCTTGGAAATTCACAGAACTCCGGTTTCATGTCAGTGCTTTTTAAACTTGTAAATGGAAATGAAAAGGGAAAGCAGTGTCTATAAATGAAATCCTTGACTAAGAAACACATTGCTGATGGCATCATCTTGTGCCTCCTTTTTTCAGAATAGCATATTATTGGTGTATGTCGCTACATCTGTCCATATTTTTCCAGCTTGCTTCATTATTTAAATGTTTTATTGTGCTGTATCAGCCTCGATAATGCAAACAGTACGGCAGCTGTGTGACATTTTTTTCTCTCTCTTTCTGTGTGTGACATCTGCTGAACTTGTCGGGTGTTTACTGGTGTAACAACTGGTGTCTTCACTCCCCCACCCTTCCTCTTCTCTCCGGTGCTCCCCATGCCCCCACACAATGAATACACTTGCATCCAGACTACAGAACCAATTGTCACGCTGGGAGGAAAGCAAATCAAATCTTATGGCAGCAACTAGGCAAGGAGATTGTTTTTCCTCTCAGTGACAGAGAAGTGAGGCCATCACCCCTTTAGCTCAGGTTTTACTGGAGAAAAACAAGCAAAAGGTGAAAAAGGGGAAAGTTACTGGGCTGCTGCATCTGGACTGCAAGTCTCCCACAGGTCAAGTCCCACCCATTTCCTCCCATCTTCCCCTTCTCTCTTGCTAGTTCCTTTCCACTTGCCTCCCAACTCATCTTGACACTACCTATCAGTCACCCAGCAACACTGGGGGCTATATTCCTCCTTTCAGTCCTCCAGATGAAACGGAACAATAATTATGGGGATAGAGTGGCTCTGGCCAGCAAACTGGGGCCGCTCAGATCACAACAACACATTGTCCAACCTGATTAAGTAGCCATTTGTGGCGTCCTCACTGTAGTTAAGCAGTCCTCATCCTCTTGCCTGAAACTTGACCTCCCAGCAAGATATAGTGACATGCCCTCTAATTTGAGGTCAGTCAGAAATGTGGGGGCAGGCATAACATTTTTTTACAGGAAGCCTGGGCGAATGCATGCGATTCTTCTTCAGAACAGGCAGTCTTGAGTGGCACATAGAGACCTGAGGTTATGCCCTCACATGCTGGGTGGGTGTTTATTTCCCCTGAAAATTTGATACACATGCAGTGGCAAATGTGGTTATCACCACTGAATCCTTTAATTAATGAGAAGCTGCTGCACTGAAGATGAGCTGCAGTGGAAGAGATGGCAACAAAAAAACACTGAAAGGCTGAATATTATAAAGAATTTCCTGGTTGTACCTAGTATACACTTAAAAGGACTCCGTGTAAAATCCTAAGAGATAATTGCATTAGGGAAAGTGCAGTTCCATTTTAGGACAAGAACAGCTCGAGAGCAGGAACATACTGCCTTCCTCTTCAGGCCATGCTCACAAAGAACCTGCCATCCAAACCAATTACAGGCGGCAGCCAGAGTGACATTCACAAGAAATTTTCTATCTTGTCTTTTAAATGAAGTTTCCCCTTGTTACTCATGCCTTGCATTTTCATTAGTCTCACAGTGGATGCGCAGCCACTGTAGAAGATGAGGCAGTTTAATTTGTGTTCACTGGGACCACAGTGGAGCACAGGTGAAACACAAAACATATGCATATACTGTACAGTACAGGTCTGTTTTAGCGTAGAAACATTACTGCTTTATAAATGAAGTGTTTGTATATCTATAAATCCTTCAAAGGAATGATATTTTTCTTTGATGAAACAGCCTATATGTTTCTAAAATCTGTAGTCTAATTTATAAATTAATTTAAAGTTTAATGAAGTCAAGCTCAGTGGGAGCAAAAGCAGTCGGGGGTTACACAAGA
This sequence comes from Monopterus albus, assembly GCF_001952655.1. Taxonomy (NCBI): domain Eukaryota; kingdom Metazoa; phylum Chordata; class Actinopteri; order Synbranchiformes; family Synbranchidae; genus Monopterus; species Monopterus albus. Next base: position 4,141,553 of record NW_018127882.1, on the reverse strand, counting down.
GAACAAACATGGTGTGCTCCAAATTAAGGGCTAATAATAAAATTTTAATTAAATTCCCTTTTATGAATTATCTTCTCTATTGTAATGAGTTAAAGTTTAATTACGGGTAAATGGTAAAAAGGAGATGGCACAAACACATTGCATCATAATTTAGCAAACCCCAGTCAGTGACCTGTCCTTGTAAAGCTGGTTATCGTTACACAATTCAAAAATAATTAGGAGTAAAGGAGGTGAGATGGCAAACAGCAGCTTATCTCCTGATGACTGAAGGCAGACCTGTACACTTTTGAAAACAGATAACTACACCTCTGTATATAGAAGCTCTATTACAGCAAGTAAAGAGACAACAACAACACCAGATGATAATGTTGTACAACCTATACGTTGTCTTTGAAGCCATAAAAAAATGGCATCAATACCAAGAATCAAAACCAACAAGGACGTGCATTTGGTAGCATTAACAAGCGCTTACATTTTTCATTTTTTCATACACTGCGCACAGGTCATGAGAGCCATTCACCAGAGGAAGACACTGGACATTGGCTGCTGTGATCTGCCAGCATCAGTTTTATTAATTTATGCATTAATTAGTTGATTTATTTATCCCAAAAGAGATCCAAGAAGACTGGAACTATTGTTTGACATATCCTCTGCTCCTCCGTCCTCACTGCTGTTTCTCTTCCACACAGATGCTGAAAAAGTTCAAAATGTTCAACCCTGTTAACACCTAATAAGGAAAGTGTACACATAGTCGCACGCTGAGCTTTAATCCAGGACTGTTTGGTCACCATGTATGACGGCCGCGCAGGGCCAATGCTACCTCAACAGCAGGTCTGTGTCAAACATGTAGCTCGCTTGATAATCAGCAACTGTTCTCCAGTGCCTGCATTAACCTTTCTTATCACAGGGGTGACTTTTTTCAACAGGCCTTTGATATTGGGGCTGTAGACTTCCCTCGGAAGTGAGCCATTGACTAACAGCTTTTATCGGGATACAGTATCTGCGCCGTGGAATTTTAAGTGAAGGCTCTGCTTTCTGTCTGCAGAAAACACCTGCATCTTATCAAATCTTGCCGAAAGAGTTATATCCTGGCTTTTCACAGGACCGGGAAAGTCCTTTGAGAGGCTTTGATACCCTTTGGCCCTCTGACATCTTGCCTAGTGTGAGGAGATGCTTGGCAGATGCAGGAGGGGCTGCCTGCCCAGTGTACACTGACTCCTCTGTCCCTGTGCTCTTACATGTTAAACATTCCTCTTGCTGAATAAGTGTTGAAAAAACTGAATATAAGATGTCTTTGAACTATGTCCTCTAATACGGGTCAGAGCTCTATCATATACATATTCTGAACACCTTTTCATCTGCAATTGCTGAGTTAAGATTCCCCTGGTACACTCTTAATTTCATCTACTTCTCTTGCAGTTATTTATTTAATATTTCTACATTAATGTCTTCTCAAACATGGTAAAAGTGAAGAGTTCAGAGAAGAAAAAAGGGGAAACTTTTCTTCTCTCTCTGTCTGCGTGATAGTCTGTCCTCCCTAATGACTACATTTTAAAGACAGTGGGCTGACTGGCAGTGGAGGGAGGGAGCATGGGATTGAGCAGGGAGGGTGAAAAGGAGAAGAGAGGCTGTGCTCACTGCAGCACTCTCCTCAGCTCTCAACTCCCAGTCAGCCGCTGTGTGTGTGTGTGTGCTTTGAAAGAGAATAGGGTTCAGCCCTTTGAAAGCTGAGGCTGCTCACCAGGGCCTTTGTGTAAAATAACATTTCTACTGAAAGCCAATTACTGGTAACATTATTTTGGTTGCTCCTATTATTAAAAGTACCTCTCCCTGTTGCCCCCTATCATCCTGCAACCACAACCCCCCCAC
>NW_018127882.1:4116903-4139602 GCF_001952655.1 Monopterus albus | reverse complement strand
GGAGAATTATTCCATTGACTCCAGTTACGTGAACAGCAGAGCCCACCTCATTAAAAGGTATGTCTTGATTAAGAATTGTTACCAGCACCTCGTTACCATTGTAATCTGTGATTGTTTCATCTAATGAGCGCACTGCTACCGTTGCAGCTGTTTGCATGTGTTCCGGCGTGTTTTTCACTCAGTATAATTGCAAAGGGAGAAGAAGATTTTGAGATAAATAGCTTTACTCCATAATGCGTTTAGCAGATATTTGTTGAAATGAGCCACAAATATATACTGTCAGATTACTTGATTATGTAGAGCCACTGTATCTGCAAGTAATGATTTTCATATTTACAGATAACAGTATTACTCATCTCTAATTTATTTTATTACCAGATTAAAATGTTTATTAAGTGATCAAATAATCCAGCAATTTCTTCGCCTTTTTTCAAGACAACAGCTTCATGCTCTTCTTTTTTCTTGTGTGAAAAAGTGAAGCATAAAGATTTTCATTGTGCACTGATATTCAGACCATCTGAACCACAATTCTAGATAGGGTTGGGGATTAGAATGGGGAGGCCCTATAATAACTCCATCCAGTCATAGTAGATTTTGGAACCAGGCTCACTTCAAAAACTACAGTACTCCATTCTTACCTGCAGCTAGGGAGCATTCCAGGCTTGCTTTTGTTTGAGGCCATCCCAGTCTTTTGAAAACCCATTATGGCAATTTCCCCCTCAAAAGATTCCCTGCATTAATGTAAACAAAGAGCATTCAAGTGCGGGCCTCTGCAGCACACTACAAAGAAATCCCCTTAGGAGCCAGTGAGCCTATGGTCTGGGACAGGTGCAATTACAGTGATAACATCAGAGAACCAGCATTACCTCCACTGCAGTTGTGTCTCCCAGGCTGGAGAATGTGAGGCTTGAGTTAGGGAATGCGGCTACCTTGCTCTGTCCTTCACTTTCTCTACCTTTTGTTTGCACACTTTTGTTTACTCCCATTTTCTGCTGCGTCTCTTCTTTCCTCTCCTCTCTAACCTCTTGTCTCCCCTTCCATATACTCATTGATATATTTTTTTCTCACTTGCAAGAACACATGTTCATATATTCACCCCTATTTAGTGTTGTTTGTAAAGCAGAATTTGTTCCAGTGGGATGGAAATCAAATGAAGGGAAATCATGCTGTTACTGTGCAGCTGTTGATTGTACCCCCCCATCCCACCCTCCTTATTGACTGTGAGCCCCAAACAAGACAGATGCTCAGTTTGTATGCTTCCAGCGTTTCCTACATCCATCTTCCTTCCAGGAATTCCTGATTACTGCAGTATTTGTTTGATTGTAGTGAGTGACTGCCTCCTGTTTGTTCAGTGTGATGTCCTTGAAGTCAGTGCATCCATCCAAAATGTTCCTGCCTGAAACACCCCATAGCTACCATTCTATTTATGAAGTAAAAAAAAAAAAAAAGTCCAATCTGAAAAGACTGTCTACAGATTCAGACCGTCTTATTTCATGGTTCACTGCAAGTGTTGAAGCTGAAGCAAGGCTTTGTTCTTTGCAAGAGTGCAGTGTTTAAGATTGATCATAAAACAAATCACTATTCCTGGAAATTGACCACATAAAAGGGCAAAGAATTCAAAGAAGGGACATAAAAGATGGCAAGAAAGATGGACATCTTGTCATGAAGTATCGCAAACAAGAGGATGAAGGAGCGCATGCAAGAGACGTTGATGTGACAGTTAATCAACATTTCCGTCTCCTCCCTCCTGGCCCCCGTGTAGCACATCGACATTCAAGGACCTGGAGGGGAACAGTTTGAAGGACAGCGGACACGAGGAGAGCGACCAGACCGACAGTGAACATGATGTCCAGAGAGGACACTATGTTGACACGGCTGTCAATGATGTACTGAACATGACTGTCCCCCCCAATGTTTGCCAGCTGCCAGACCAAGGTAAGAAAACCTGTGCCTGTACTTGAGTTTGAACAACATTTGGAGTATGTTTTTTCCTGTTTCAAGATAAGCTCAGTGCATATCGTGTGTGTGCTTACCTCTGCCTATATGTACCTGAGCATCTTTTAAGCTGCATTTTGCCCATTGCAGGGCTTCAGATGTGCACGTATGAATGACATCACAGTTTTTTTTACTTTGATGCCCTAATATGAGGGATCTCTGACAGCTAAGGCTACCCTTTGATACAGGCTTAGGCAATATTATTGACTGATAGTAACCATGTCTGCTCTTGAAGTGGGGACTTCAGATGTGCTTGAAAGGCAGCAATTAGGCTCACAAAGGTAGGAGGTGGAAATCTACATATCTCCGTGTGCCCTCATCCATTATTCAGCGGGATCATTTAGCAGGGAATTAATGTTGCTGTTTCATTTCTGACTCACCGTTTAAAAAGACATCCACTTGGTTGGCAGAAGTCAGTGTAAGGGTCATGTTCATTCTTAACTACTGCCAGTCAGACTGAGGAAGAGAGTGGGTCAGTAAGAGGGAAAGCGAGCGGGGAAAGCAGGATAAAGCTGCGTGAAGCAGACCAGGATGTAACTATATGCACCTGAGGGTATTTACTGAGCTCAAAGGAAACACCACATGCACAGGTGCAATGGCTCAGCAGAGCATGAGAGTCAGCGTGTGTGAAAATTGCAGACATTTTGGGATTGCTCACATTAGCAATTTTATTCTGAGTGAGGAGGAAACTCCGGACACTTTATTTTAAAAGCACACTCTTGAGGACAGCACTTAGAAATATCGCTCGCTGTATCTGAACTCTGCTTTTGCGCTGTGCTCCAATTTGGGAACTTGTGCCAAATTTATTTTTTCCCCTCAGTTAACATCGACATAATTTTGGTTCCTTATTACTAACACTGCCCTAGTAAGGCAGTCTATTCTCTCTCTACTCTGCTTTCTTCCTCCTCAGTTGATAGATAATAGAAATCTTAATGAGCAAGAGATAACAAAAAGGAATCCTACTTTAGAAAAAGGCACAAAGGAATGAAGATTAGGTGATTTTTTTTATGATTTATCTATCCATTTTTATCAGTGGACTCTGAAATGTGTGGGTGTGGTTGAAGAAGCAGTAATAGTCGTGCTTTTTCTTGTCTGCACCATGTTTAACTAACCAGACTTTATGTTAATCAAGGAGGGAGACATACCACTGGATGTGCCTTTATACCTGGAAGCCCATACTTTTTAATGACTTGGCTGAGAAATGCAGATCGAAATACAGTACAGTATATAGTGTCAGGGAGCATAGTGACCGTTATAATCGACTTGTACTGTGTCCCTCAGTAGCATCAGACAGTAATGAACAAGGAAAAGTAAATTTGCTGACTGTTCCTCAAAAAAAAAAAAAAAAGCCACAAAAAATCTTGTGCTTTTAAAAAATGCAGGCTGACAGGTCTGCTAGTAGTGGGGTTTCATTACTGTGACCATTAGAAATGAAATACATGAAGAATATTACAAGTGGGGAGGACTCTCGCAGGCAGTTCGTTTTTTCATTAACACCACCAATGATTGTATCTGTTTCAGCAAAGTAGATACATGCCACCTGAATGTGTAATGCAGCTCCACATTTGCTGGTAAACAGAGCAAGAGGCTATTTCACAGTGCTGTCTATTCTTTTGACCAGAACGAATAGATGATAACAAAGTATCTGTTTGGAATAACAATTAGATTGTTTGTTATTGGCTTTTTATTTTTTTTATTGCGGTCAGCTAGACTCACTTTTGGTCAGCAGTTTTCCTCAGTAAGGACTTAACAAAATGGTTTCACTGCAATCTTTCCTTCCTTTGTTTTGAAAGTCAGTCAGCATCAGTGGTCACACCAGAGAGTAATGAGAGGCTGTTCATAATTATTAAATGAATTGACCAAAGATCCTTACACGTGCAGAAATGTAATGACATAGCAAATGAAATCGTCCCTCTATTACCATCTCAACGGTCTAATTACATAGTTAAAGGCCATGGTGGGCTGACAGAGATGGGCAGATTCAGCATGACGCACAGTTGAATCTGTCTCTCCTGCCGTATGAGGGTTTTACGTTGTCAGATTTTTTTGTGCATGCGGCTCCTCAGGAGAATACTTGCCTTCATTTCCCTGCTTCATTTTCCTTTGTGCAAACTGACTTGCGAGCAAAGGCAGAAACGGAACAGTTGAGGTTTGTATAATATGAAAACCGCAGTGGTTTTAGTCACGTGATGAAGTGGTTTTACTTTGAGCCTGTCTGTCTTAATTGACAAAAATGGACATGATCCACTAGTTCTATTGCTTGAATGGGGGAATTGTCAGAAAACAAATAGGCATGTTCACTAAAGACTCTGCTGCTGAGATGTCTTCTGGGAGTAACTGCTGTATAGTGTGCCTCTCCTGCAGCTAAGGCAGAAAACAAGTTGAGAGACTGCAATTGCCAAAGGACAACAACACACACACGCTGAGTATAAAGGGCCTTGTTTTTTGTGTTTTTTATTGTTCTGTTTTCTTGTGTTGATAAGTGCCGAGAACAAAAGGAAGCAGGAAGGGGGAAGGGGGGAAAGGTTAAACTCTCAGGCCTTTACAGTGCAAATGTTTACCATTCTCAGTGCCATGTAAAGGTGACGTTTGCCCAGGAGACAAGCCGTTACCTTTTCATGAAGACCCTGCATCCCCGTCAAGTTGTGGGCTTTCATCTGGGAATCCCTTTGTGTGATGAGGTTTAGCTGCTAACTAACCCGTGTCACAGTGGGCATTTTGCCTCTGTATCAGTTTGGGAGTTTGCTATTTGGCTTTTGTCCATCACAGTTATGCCTTTGTCTTCAGTGATGCCACACTGTAATATTTAATATTAGTAATATTTAATATTCCTAAACCAACCACAACCAAGGTAACTTGTGGAGATTTTAGACTTTTAGACTCTGAGCGAACGCCTCCTTGTTGAGTCCCTGCCAAGAATCTGAAGAGGTGTGTGTACTCTTTTCTAACTCTGACCTGAAATATCTACATCTAGTGGATTAGACTGGGGAAGTCTGAAGAACAAATTACATTAAATCTCCTAAAATCTATAAAGGAAAAGCTATCTTTATGTAATGGCTTGCTCATATCTGCCAATAGGATAAAAATGGATGATATCACTGTAACTATAAACTGAGAACAAGAGCTATATAAAATGAGTTTTTCTTTATCTTTATAGGCATGTCTGTGAAGTTAGGGGGATTTGGTTGAATTGTGCGACATGCTAGTTTTGGCTCTGTTGAACCATTAGTGTCAAGGAAGAAGCGAGGAACAGATTCCGAGGGGGCTGGTGACAAAGAGAGCTAAATTTATTATGTCGACTTCCCTTGATTGTCATAGCTCACGCTTTAATTCGTCCTGACTATAGAGGTTTTTAAGAATTAAAGTTTGTGTGTTCTTAAATTGCTCAAGTTATCTCTGCGGGAGGGAAAGGGAGAGGATGATGTCATTTTACTGTGTCAGATTTGTGGGTTTAGAGGTTTCTGGTCTTGGTTTTGGAGTCGTTTCCAGGTCAATATGTGAGTGTTCTTTTTTTTTTTTTTTAATCCTTTCTTTGGCTTTATCAGAATCAAAGGGATCCAAGACTGCTCAATTAGCCAGAGCAGGGAACAGGCCTCGTTTATTTCTGACATATTCTTTGGCCTTCACCTCTGGAGAATATCTCTCATCTATCTGTTAACTCCCTACGGGTGTGTGCCTGAAGCTGGAGCCCAGGAATGGAAGCCCCCTCTATAAGGCCACGAATTTCTTCATATTGCCTTCTTCCATCAGCAGATCCACAGGGTTTCACTGTTCTTAATTGATTTCAGTTCTCCCCACCCCCACTCCACCTTCTCTCTCTTTTCGTCTTCCTGCATATGCCTTTCTGTGTTTCTCTTCTGTTTCCATCTACTGACTGCAAACATCTCCAGCCCACATCTCCCAACTTCGTGTCAGTCAGGCACTTCCCCTTCCCCTGTTGAATTAAAGAAAGAGTAAAGGCACCTCATATGTTTCTGCTGAAAAACTTGCCCTAAATTCAACACGGGAACATTTCTAGTTTGCAGTTCTCTGATCTGCTAACGAAAATGCTGACAGGTGTCAGAATCAGGAAGGCAACAGGAACAGGGCTGTGCTGACAACACAAGAGAGGGAGAGGGAGTCTGTGTGTGAGGGAGACAGAGATGGAGAGATGAGCAGAGAGTCTAGTAAGCAGTCTTAGTGAGGAAGAATAAAAAGAGGAAAAAAGGAAACAATCTCTTTGACAGGTAGGAGTGATTTTTACCCCCCTTTCGCTCTCATTCCATGATAACTGAATGTGCCAGAGGGTTTGACTGATTCTCAAACAACCTGTGATTGAATTAAGCATCAAAACTCTTCTTGTGATTCGGGCTTGCAACAACACTTGTTGCTCTATAATACTTTATGATTAGGTTAACATACAAACTCTGTACTGGGACCATCCATTTTGATTAGGATTTGCCTAATCTAATGTGGAACCCGTGGTGGAGGTAAAATGGCTGACAGTGACAAAGAGCCCAGTGCAATACAAGCATTAAGGAAGACAGAGTGCACACACACTGCATGCTCACACACACCAGAGAATGCTTGCAGCAGGTGTAGTGAAGTCTGTAATGAACAACCGTGATGCAGATTTTGCCTCTAAGAGAGAGAAAGAAGGAAATAAAATGTTGTTTCAAGCTGTGTCCATCTGGCCTCCTCTTTTTTATCACGCTTACATCGCTGAATGAAATTGTGTGACTCAGTGAGCTGTCTGGCTCTGCCGTATTGAAATTACACCTAATATAATGAAACAGAGCTGACCAATATTAATTTTGCACCTGGTAAAGCAGACAAGAACTCTGTTACCTAAAGGAAAGATTTGATTTTTACATATTACATTGTGTAAAGCAAGTCTGTTTCTGCACAGACCACATTGCTTTTCTATCAGTTTTTTTTTTATGTCTGTGCCATCTTGGTAGTATTTGTTTGCACTACTGGCATTATTAAAGCAACAAATTCTTCAGTTGATTTCAATGGGGAATATGTAAAGAGATATGAAGAAGGAGTTAAACAAACACGGGATGTTTTGATCCTCTGTTACGTTTTTACAAGCATCGCCTCTAGCTGTTCTTCCTCAACTGCACGCAGACACAAACAGAAGTGCATGCAAAAGGTCTTCATCTCCAGCCTAGACTGAAAACATATAGTAATGTTATAATACTATAATGGCATCCCCTGAACCCTCATTCTGCCAAATCTCTCCTGAATATACCCAGTGTATTTAATCAGCTCAAGAGGGGACTGCTTATCTCTCTGCACTTGTCATGGATAGCGTATTGAACATATCAGAGAGTGAAATGGGAATAGTTCATTATTTTCTTGGGCTCACAATGAGCCTGATGTATCTCATTGCAGGCCCTCCGCTGACAGCTCATTTTCTAGACAATCCTGGCATTCAGTTCACAACGTGGCAGGGCAAGAGAAACAGAGAGAGGGAGGAAACACAGAGACAGAGAGAAAATAGGGCTCCGGATTTCCATTGCTTATTCATGACGCTGTGGCATGCTAGGTGTGTTAATAATCTCCGCAGAAACCAAGTGAATCACAGTTGTTTGTTGAACACCTAGCCAAGTTGGGCCGCAATTGACAGCAGATGGGAAAACAGGGGGATCAGGATGATCCCAGACAGAGGGAGAGAGATTAAGAACAGGTAATGTGGTGAAGTTGATGGGGGCCGAGTGTGTATTAAAGAGAGAGGAGAGTACCTGAATTTTAAATGGGTCTGAGAGTGTGTACACAATGTATTGAGTGTGTGTGTGTGTGTGTGTGTGGCTGTGGCTGAAGGTGTGTGTCTTTAAAGGTTAATCAGGGAAGTAGAAGAAAGTAGAGAGAGAGAGTGAGAAAGATAAAGAGATAGCACAAAAGAGAAATACTGTGGGTAGGGGTAAACAGAGTGAAATTCAAGTAGCAGAGCCATAGGATTGTCTCCAGTCTATTCGCTTTTTGTGGCTCCGATTGATTCTAGTTCTCGTCTGAGGAACTGAGGCAGCAACCATTTTTCCTTACCGCACCATTGTGTTTTTAATTCTTTGAGGTCACCGCATACACATAACCCCTTCTCCACTGCAGTAGGCAGCGGGCAGGAACAGGACAGAGGGTCGTATCAGTGGAGGGACTGCAGCCCCATTTGTACTGAAATTACACACAGACCTGTGTTGTGGAAGTTACTCGGAATAATGAATCTATTTATTATTACCTATTAATCTTAATAAGACAATTTAAATTTAAATAATAAGACAATTTCCCTCTGTCGCCTGCATCGCAAATTTCTCTCATATTTTGACATTCTCACTGTCACAGTAGGTTTAATGGGACGAGGTTCTTGTACCGTCAGTTTGATGTGGACTCACTGCCGCTCTAATCTGAACCCAATTTACATTTTACTGTGGTAATCTCATCTACATGTGATGTAAATTCAAACTAGTGAGAAGCCTCTTCTGCCATTGTTTGCTTTATTTACATCCTTCCCATCCACAAACAGTGCAGGTTCAGAGGCTGTTGCGTGCGCCCATATCAGCAAAAGGGACAGTGAGCCAAGGCAAATAGTTTTTCATCAGCGATACTGGTGCATATTTTTATTCACTGTGTTGTAACTGTTGAAATTCTACCTGTAAACCCAACCCATGATGTTTCCCTGAACTTAACCCTGCTGTGCCTAGTTAAGTTGTATTAAATACTCATAGATAATGCACCAGAAGTAAACATATTACAAACATAATGACATCAAACATTAACATTGTTTATAAAAAAAAGAGAATTGTGACAACATTGCAAGTTATATTACTCAAAATAATGTAGTCAAATCAGTAAGTATAACAGTTATTTATAGCCAGGGGTTATAAATGTCTTTCCTCAGTCTGTGATATTGATATGATACTGTATATTTTTAGTTTTCTCATTCTGTTTGTAATACTGTTACTTCTGGTCATTGCGTATAAAGAATACCCAGGGTAAGCAGTGCGTTTTCACCTGACCTTCTAATTTTTAGTGTTTTAACAGAAATGAAGGACCAACACTGCTACACCTGTATTACCTTTAATGGCTGCAGGTCAGCTGAGAGAGATATTTTATGACACAGCCAAGGGAATGCATCCCCATCTGATTAGCCATTGTTGTCTGAAGTGTCAGGAATGCAGTTTGTGCTCGTAACAGTAAAGTTGGCCACTGTACCCCTAGGAGAAAACATAGCAGAGAATGCCATACCCCGCCCTGATTCTCTGGTGACAACTCAAGTTCCTCTCATGAGTCCCTAAATCTCCCTTACAAATGCTCGACTTACCTCGGGCTTTTTGCTAAAATGGTACGACTATAGACTGATTCCATGTGGAGTAAACAACCTGATGAGGACATACTATACACATAGATTACCTCAAAGGAGCTTCTGTGTGTGGCTGGAAGTGGGCAGGATAGTCACCGAGTGACTGCCAAAGCAAGGCTTGTATTACAGGGATCCCAGGATATCAGACACCAGGCGGCCTGTGCTCCCTCCAGGCAGGCCAGAGTCTGGCAGCTGGCCCGTACCCCAGATAGCTATAATCAGCTCCATTACCTGTAGCACTGGCTCCCGTTTAGGAGCCCTCATAGTGGAACTGTGGCTATACTGCAGGGTTTTAGGATGCTGTGAAATTTAGGGAAAGTACAAATTGCATGTAGTTGCACATGCTATACTATAGCTACACCTGCTGCAACCACATACATTGAACACACTGGTAGCTACGTGCAACACAAACGTGTAGCGAATGGGGAGACATTTTCTGGGCATTATGTGTCTTGGCACAAGGCATTTGTTTCATCTCATGCCTCTGTGAAAGGAAAGATTAAGAATATACTCTGCTCTGTTTAAGGGGAAAATCAGCTGTCTTCTGACAAGTACACTATAGCCTGCAGTTTTCTGTCCAGCATACAAAGAGACATTTATCACTGCAGCTGGGGCAAGGGGGGAGGGGGGGACTCCTGTGCTGCACCACTGTGCATTTCTTTTTAATCCTATTACTTCCTTCATGTGGGAAAAACATTATACCATCCTTTTTAATCCGTTTGAAATGTCCTATGTTCAATTTTGCTTTCATTTCATAGTGTCCCCCAGTGCCTTTGTCATCTCCATCCTGTTTTTTTTATCTTAGCTCTCATCACCTTGTTTCTCCTGACATTATAACGGCAATGGAATATGTAGCAGTAATATGTAAAGTTATGTCGGCCCTCCTCAGTTGTGGCAACAAAAGGTTACTACCTCAGGCGTACTGCTATAATATTTCCATATTTTGCTCTCTTCATGTATATTCAGTGAGGAAGATTTATTTTGTAACATTTTAGAGAAATGCAGCGTTTCAGAGTTTCTCTCTCAGAGGCCGTGCATATACTGTAAAGCACCGCATGGCAAAATGTGGTCTTTGGATTTGTGCTCTGCAGAAGTTAAACAGAAATCATTCAAACTACTTCTATCACTGCTATGTTTCATTCACCAATTAGTGTCAGTGTTCCCTTGCTGTACCTTATACGGCCTTGCAGGAATGAGCTCACTTTGTTGTACTGCAACTTTTTCACTGGGTCTCAACAGTTGGGGGCACACTGTGGCTGCTGGTAGCCCAGGCTATAAACTATTGATGAGTGTGAAGGCACAGTAACAGACAGGAGGGACCCGCTGAAGTGTGTGTGAGCCCAGGCAGCCTGACCTTTTCTTGGCCACACATTAGTTCTTGCTTTTTGTCTTTCAACACATCTTCATATTCAAGAGCCTCCCAGTCCTTTAAACCTCTGTGCACTCTTTGTTCCTTATTCATTGAATCAGCATCCACACTAGTAATTCACATTAAGAAAACGTGTTGCTACTGAGCTTAACGGGGTCAGCTTAGCTGAATAAAGATCAGAATTGTGAAGGGCATCACCTCAACACCATAGAGTTTACCAGTCCATCTGGATTGCTGCACTGTGCATGCTCTGTAAATATATTCAGCCTGTTTTGACTCTGTTCATGTGTGATAAAGGTCAAAAGCTGAACAGGATGCGGAGTGATGTTTCTCCATTGTGGCGTAGCTGGCGGTGGCGGATAATCAAATTAAAGTAAATTCATCAGCATTAAAAACAGTATTCACAAAGGCCCTCCGTTTTTGTGCGGTGCTGCTAATGACATGCTTCCTTCAGGCTACCACACATTTTTCTGGGCATTAACCAAATTATCATATCACATTAAGATATTATGTTAAATCAGGTTAAATACTACAGTACCTGTTACATTTACCTGAATATTTACAGAGATTAGGCTATAGTAGGCTGTTGTTCCTTCCATGTACAAGTGACTGAGGGACAAAATTCACTCACTGCATGCGCATTTCCAGTCAAATGTGACTTTCAAACCCCGTTGTCTCCCACCTCCTTAAAGGGGAGGATAAAAAAGGTAATGGGAAAGGTCGGTTGTTAAGTTTAATGGTAGGCAGGAAATTCTCCGAATGGCTCTTTTTAATGATGTGCCTGTTCTCATGCATCCTTGTTAAAGATGAGGCCAGATCGCAGGCAGAGGACAGGGAGGGAACTGTGGCCAGACCCTGCATTACCACCCCCCACCCCCCAACATTTATAAGATCTGCTGTGGGGGTTTGAGGCTCTTTTGTTTTGTAAGACTCTTTGGTTCTTCTTATCATTGCTAACTCTGAGAGACGAGGCAGTCCAAGTAACTTCAAAACAGTGCTGATTTATTCAAAGGATCACAGGTAAAATTAACATTACACGCTCAGGTATCTTGCACCTCCAAACTGCTCGCAGGCAGATGTAAGATGAAAGACCCTGAACCCACCAGGCCTATACATTATATCACCTCGGTTGGGCTAGCCCCATACTACACAGAAACGTCAACCGAGACGTCTCTCTTACCAGTTTTGCAGCTGGCCATAACAGTAGTCAAAACATGAAGCAAATCAATGTGCGTGTGTGTGTGTCTGTTGATTAAGTGGTGTGTAGCTAAAAACATTCTCACACGACCTCTAGTAACATGTCGTGTCTTAAACATAAGAACATATTATGGCTAAGGCTACAGTTCTACACGTCATAATAATAATATTAAACACCCTGTCTGCTGACAGTCATCAACTCTTCTCTCTAGTTATCCTTGACCAGATGTACCCTGTAGAAACTCATAAGCATGACTAAGCATTTAACAGTCTAACTAGACATCCTATCTCCACTAAACATTTCTAATACATAAAGTATCTAACCAATTTCTATCTGACTAAAAATACCTAACAGTTTTCTCTAGCACATCGCACAAATCATGTGCTTCTTCTGTATTCAGTTCACATTAGCATCAGAAAATAAATAAAGCAAGCAATCAGGCCATGACCTCTTATATCTGCAGTGCTGCCAGCCCCCCCACCCTCTCTCCTCCTACTACTCCTCCACCTCCTCTGCGGTACTCTACATAGGTTTAACTAGCCTAAATTTGCAACTGAATGTCAGGCTTGGTGTTTGGCTTTACCACAGGGCAGGTTGTTACTCGGCTGTCTCCAGAGAAAAGGAACTCAAGGATCGACAGGGGCGAGGGAATTGGATCGTTGACACCTGTCACTTCCACTCTGCTGCACCTTGCTCCTTTGCCACATAGAAGGACTTTTCATGTCACAGCTCAGTATGTTATGAGTGGGCACGGGGCCTGAGAAATCCAATTACTACCAGTGTGTCAGAACCCTGCCATCATCCTTATGCATGCTATAGTCATGTTCTTCAAATCAGGAAAGATGTGCCTATTAGTCCCTTCTCTTTTCTTCAGACCAGTCCCCCACATCCATTTCAATCTGTGTGTCTTTGATTGGAGCTGCAGCTCCTCTCCTGGACTGCCTCGCTGCTGACAGTCCTGTGTATGGAGTAGCACTGGCTGGTAGGTGGCTAATGCTACGGACATTGGTTCTGACTGTCTGATTTTAAGTGGTAACATGTTGCAGACTTCATTGCAGTGAAATAATGGAGAAGCTGGGAGAGAATCAGCATAGCTCCCAGCTGCCAAACAGAATGGCCTTTGTGATGAGGCGATAGAAAGCATTAGAAAGGCATCCTTCTTACTTTTCCTCTGCCCAGTAGGTGTAAATCTAATGCATCTCTACACAGCAAGGGCCTCGCTGTGTTTTCCTTAGTTCTTTAATTTGCTTATTGTCCCCGAGTGACACTGTTGGTCTGGTTCAGCCGGGATCAGGGTGACTTTCTTTTTTGTGACACTGTTGGTCTGGTCCAGCAGGGAACAGGGTGACTTTCTAAACCATGATCGGCATCCCAGGGTGGCCCCCACCCACTGATGCTACATATGTTTCTGCACGCTGCACTGAACCTGCCAATCACACTACAGTACATACAGTACCACCACGCTCACTATAGTGTCCTACTTCCAGAGGTTGTTAAAGTTGTCATTCCCTTTTTAAAGAAAGAAAAATAGAATAAAGAAGGGAAATAAGAGAGAGCGGGAACTATGCTGGTGCTTCTGTGACAAGATAAAATGGAATATAAAACACACAGTCCTGGCTGGCACAAAGCGAACATGACTGAATGAGAAGCCACGTTGTATTAATTATGTAAGGCCACTCTTTTAAGGCAAAGCAGAAGCTCACAGAGAAACAGGAAATCCTAGGATATTAGTATGCTGCTGGGCGTGCCATCCCCAGTTGTTTGGACCTCGACACATTGACAGACACTGAAGTACTGTGTTTATTTCCAGTGGCTAATAGGAATGGCACTTGAGGATGGAAAAAAATCACCAAAAAGAATAACTGAGAAAAATCTTTTTTGTTGCAAATGTGAGAATTTAATGGTTTCTTTCTCTGGGGTGTTTATGGGTTATGGATTGTTCAGAACCATTAAATCATAAATTGATTTCCTCTCACTTGATCAGTTGTGTTTTTTGACTGCAGGGATGACAGCGTGGATTCACGAATAGAAATCTTGCTTATTTTGTCAGGGACTTTTTGTTTATTAAGGAAAAACTCCATGCCACACAACACATTGTTTTTCCCTGATATTTGCAGGTTATATTTATCCCCTGCCTATTAGAATTTCTGAGACCATTACACTTTTATAATAGGGATTAATTCCAGCTCATAGCACACCTATAGATTCAATTTAGAAATATCTATTTGTCACTCTTGGTTTACTCAGGAGTGACGCCAGTGACTCACCTGACACAAGTAGTCTGAGTTTTAACATCCCTGATCACAGTCCATATAGCTTTTGTCTACCCCCCCTACCCCATTCACAAATGTAATTTAAGAGTCTGTTTCTGTCCCCCTTGCTTCTCCCAGACTCAAGGGTTTAGGAGAAAATTAGCTTGCTAGCTCGTTCAAGCTTAAACACAGAAATGCTGCATTTGTTCCTGAGTATTTAAAGATGTGCTCTGCCGACGTGTTGTGGAGGAAGCGAGCCAAGCAGACAAAGGCAGGCAGGCGGTCTGGCTGGCTCGTATGGCAGAGTGGGCAGGTCTGCGACTGGGACACCAGCGGCCTGCTGTGCTGGGTTTTGGGAGCGTATTGTACTGTTGTTATGGGCCAGGAGCACCAGAACACAGGTTAATTTGAAGCCCATCATTACAAGGGCAATTTGGATGCTGAGAATTGACAAGGGTGGCATTTGGTGTGTCATAACTGTGAAATATATCTCATCATAGCACAGCACAATCGTTTTAACTACTACCTGGATCAAATACCGTTGGTGTTGCACCACATTTAATTCAATTAATCTGTAAATGTTCACTTATTTAGCATCTTTTGGTAACTATTTGTAGCCTTAAGATCATTAGGATCTCACATTTATTCACCCTGCACAGTATCTGTATATCAAAACTACTGCAGTTCCTTCAAGCCATGAAAGCCAAAATTATTCATCTGGAATAAATACAGTTGTGCCTTCGGACCCTTTTTATTATATATGATCCTCTTCTGTCTAAGTGTGTGTAATCTATTAGCTATTAAATTCCAGCCTCACAATTGCAAAAAGGGCTTGTGAAGGTCGAGAAAGGCTCAACAAGGCACCAATACAGCAGTAACTGTACACACAGTTCCCCAGACATTTAAAAAGCCTTGGGTTTGCTATTTACAACTTGTGTTGTAACTGTGGAAATTAGTTATAAGCAACAATAAAGTATCAAAGCAGATGTTTTAACAAAAAAAGCCCCTTCAATCAAGTAAAATCACCATTCTGTCCCATTTGCCTTTGGAGCTTGTCAGTGATGGCTCCCTGCATGACGTGACACCACAATTTGCTGTTTTAGCTACAGCAAATTATGTGGGTAAGATGAGCTCAAGTTCCACTTTAATTTTAATTTTAATTGCATTTTCTCATCCTGTATCTTTCATGTTTTATAAGTATTTTCCCTTTAAAATACTTCTAACCCAAAGATGGTTTTCCTCACTGAATTACATCCCTGATTAGTTTTACTTGGAAATGTTATATGTGGCCACAGAATGATCTAATTTACTACCACAAAGCAGATATCTTGTTCCAATGACAGTGATATGGTTGGCATCACTGTCTGCTAACAGAGGAAAGCACAAGCATATTGCAGTTTTTTTTATTACTGTATGTACATAAACCTAAACCATTAACCAAATATACTTAATGACCCTCCTTCATCATCACAATGCACTTGCAAGGAAGAGATAAATAAGAGAAACAGCTTGATTTGGAGAGCCCCGCGATGTCGCATGCAGGGGAGCGCCATCTTGGAGAATACTGGAAAATATGGATTTATCTTCCATCAGAATTTACTCATTGGTTTCTTGTTATTTATGAACATGTGACTTGACTAAAGTGTAACTACAATAATGTTGTTTTAGCCCAAGTACTTTATTTTTTCACAGCCGCCCAACACATCAAACTGCAAAGCCACATCCCAAAAGTCACTTTTTAAAATCTGACTCCTTCTGAGTAGAAAAACTCTTTGGGAGGGGGCAACAATGTAAGTAGCAGTGACCAGCATTTCCACATTCAGTAAAGAACATTTCTGCACCTGTAGTGTGGTTGAATAGTTGAACACTTTTGCAACGGACATAATATTGATCTCTTCAGAGGCTTTATGGTATTTTGTGGACATATATGCATGTTGCATTGGTGCCACTGTCTATCTTTGAAACCCTTCTTTTTTTCTGCTAGCCAGGCTTAGCCTTATGAAGCCAGGTTTAGGTCTCTGTGCCTCACTGCCTGGGTTCAGTCCAGTTTAGAGCACCTGAGTTAAAGAGTTACTGGCTGATGTAATGTATGAAAACCAGGGCGTGAATTATGACATTGGCTAATCTTCAAACCTCCAAGCAGACCAGCGTAAATCCTGCCCCTCCAAGTCATGCAGATGTCACGAGAGGAACCAAAGCTATTGGTTCTAGTGTCTGAAAAGCTGCTGCCGACACGTTGCTACCTCTAGGAGCCAGTGATGGTGGAAGCAGGGCACAATAAGGTGATAGAGTTCCCCTCGCATAATAGTATTTGTTGCTTGGGCTTTGAAAGCAGTCCACCCACGTATGTCATCATGACAACCAGCTCGCATTGTTTCCGCTACATCAATCAGTTCATTGGCTTATGGTCCTGCTTCTGAACAAAACCGTGCTCTGCAGTGACACAGTGATTTATAAAGTAGTATAGCGATTGCTTTTCTCCCTCCCACTGCT
Organism: Monopterus albus; assembly: GCF_001952655.1. NCBI lineage: Eukaryota > Metazoa > Chordata > Actinopteri > Synbranchiformes > Synbranchidae > Monopterus > Monopterus albus. The sequence goes on along the minus strand of NW_018127882.1, from coordinate 4,122,956 downwards.
GTTACACAGCTGTTAAACAGATGCTGTTTGTACCAATTTAGTAGCTAGTGCATTGTTTGTCAACACCGGTTTAGAAATTCATTCTTTATACTAGGACCTGCTATAGAATGCACAACATGGGCGCGATGGAGGGGAAAAAAGACAAGTAAACATTTGCAGAAGTTGGTTTGAACTGCAGCTTTTTAAACAATTATTTAGAAAAGTAGTGAGTGTATGACTGGTTCAAAATGAAATTAACATGCCATTTTGCATCAGATTATGAGAGGACACAGACAGGCCTGGTGAAAGTGACAAGCTGTCAGACGCTCTCCACAGTGCTGGATGGATTAGACAGTGAATTTGTTCTTGATAAATTGACTGGTGCTAATGCTCAGAAATAGAACCAGGGTCACATGAACCCCTGGTTTCACCAGCCATACGACAGCATTAACAAGGCTGCCCAGTGAGTATAATTTAATCGACGATTAAGATTTGACTGGTAGAGTGGAATGAATTCTGGTCAGATAGGCAGAAACGAGAGGAAGAGATCTTTGAGTGAAAGATTTATTTAATTACACAAATGTATGCGAGACAGCAGTACTGATGAGACGAAAGAGGAGGACAGAAGGAGGAGAAGCATAAAGGATGGGCTTGTGTTGGGAGCTGCGAGGGATGAATCTGGGAATGTCAGGAGGGATAGCTTGATGTGACTGAACCAGATGCTGTGGGGAGAAGAAGAGGACTCGGCGCTGTGTAGAGAATGATGGCTTGCATGGTGCAGTAAGGGTGCCCCTCTACTGTTTGTAAAAACAAGACCATCACACTCCATCTTGCCGCTCCCGCAGGAGCTGGGCCTCCAGGCTGATTTATGGCCCACAGACTGAATTGGCTGGCTGGGATGACAGCAGTACTTGGACTCTCCCCGGTGAGTGGTGTAGGAGGCTGCTTGGCCAGGTCCCAGCCTCAGCTGGCCGTAGTTAGGGCAGGCTAGATGTTAAGCTCTTTCCCCATCGTTAGCATCAGGCAGGGCCAAGCCTGTTAGGTCTCGAGAATGCTTTGGACACCGAGCGCCAACTAACCACAGATAGTCGCCCTCTATTCAGCTGGTGCCATGTTTTAGGAATTTTCCTTCCCTGTGATACTGCCACCAGCTTCCGCAACACAGGCTCCATGAGGAGTCTGTAGTCACAATTTGGATTTAAACAATCTTTGCCATGTGACTACCAGGATGGAAAATTACTATGGAGAGCAATTAGAAAACAGCCATCTCACTGTCAAAGGTTCAGATAACAGAGAGCAGAAAAGAAGGTGGCATTTTAGTAGCAAATGAAAACCTGCCCACCAGTCAGATGGGGCAGGAGTGCTGGCTCCAAGGCTGTTCTCAAAAAGGGGTCATCAGCAGACCATGGTCACATTTGTCAGAATCAGAATCAGCTTTATTGGTCAGGTGTGTTGGACACAAGGAATTTGACTCTGGTACAGCGGCTTTCTTTTTGTTGATTGGTGAAATTGTTTGGACTTCATCCTAGTCCTCTCACACAATTATGAAAAGAGACACAAAATATAACAGAATCACTGTTGAGTCTCTCAGTCACCAGAGCTGAATATTTGTCCTTTCAGACAATAAACAGGCCATATTCGATAGCTTCGCTGCAGTGTTTTGATTGGTTTTAGTATCAAAACTGTTGAGGAAAGAACAGGAAAACAAGGGAAATCAAAGGATGTTGGTAAAATCAATGTAGGCCAAAATAACTAGGTTTAAATTGTTCTCTTTCCTAACAGCTATATAACAATAACATCTACATTATGTGACAAACAGAATCAGAACATTTTGTTGTTACTTCTACAACAAAGAATATCTGCATAAACAAGAAATACAAAGAAGTACTGTAGTTTAAGCCAAAAGTGGCAGACGCTCATTGTAAAATGACTTTTCAGGCCACAGTGCTGTTCCAGATTCTTTTCAGGGTTCATTGTGCTGTAAAACCAACCTGAGTGAACTGTCTTGTACTATATGTAGCATCCTGGTTCCAGATAAACAGAGAAGTACAGAATGAAGATTTTGTAACCTGAATCTAGGTTCACATCGACTCAGTCCCGTCTGTGGCCCTCCAATGTATCCTTCTATTTCTGGGGCTGCTTACACTCATTTTACAGGATTACATCATTGTTTGTAGCCTCGAGGCTGTGTGCGCTACTTTTGGAGGGAAAAGCAACGCTGTTTTCCAAGGCAGGCTGTGTGTGTTAGCCAGACAGGACGCAAAATAGCTGGCAAAAGCATAGGGAGTTTTTCAGGGAGTTGCCTCTCTCAGTGAACATATCCATTCCCTTTTGTGTCAGGGGATTTTAGTCCTCTGCCGATTCATCTTTTTTTGCTACATTAGCAACAAACAAATAGCACCTCCAGCTGTATGACATGAAGGAATCATTATATGCCGTGCACAAGGGTAAACTGAGCAATGAGCTTGTCAAGTTGTGGAATCCCCATGCTGAAGCTGAAGATTGTCTGCTGTAATTTGAAGTTAAGATGCCTTGATCTGATTGAGAGAACCCGACAGGACTGAATCGGCTGCTGGCAGGTTACATATGCAAGATGATATGACAGATAACGTGAGAGTTTTCTCCCCATGCCGATGAAAAGTGATGCTACTCCAGGTAACTACAAGCAGACAAACATGGCCGGCACTATGAGGAGAAGGTGAATATTTATTATTTCCCACTGTCCTGTGAATCACTATATAAATATTTAAAGTGCTCCCTAGTGCATTTGCCAGTCTTTGGACCTAGTGTTGGAGTGCAGTATGTCTGATTTGAGAGCAGTGCTATGCCTTTTGGAGTTTTTTTTTTTTTTTGCCTGCCTTGCCATTAAACTGTTTGTATTTCCCACTGTCCTGTGAATCACTATATAAATATTTAAAGTGCTCCCTAGTGCATTTGCCAGTCTTTGGACCTAGTGTTGGAGTGCAGTATGTCTGATTTGAGAGCAGTGCTATGCCTTTTGGAGTTTTTTTTTTTTTTTTTGCCTGCACTGCCATTAAACTGTTTGTATTTTAAATGTGGAAGACCAAAAAATACAGGCAGCCTCTGCTTCCCAATGGAGCTCCCTCAGTAATTAATAGGTATTAAATCGTAGATAGGAAGTGTTCCCGATGACATCCTCCTCTGTACTGTACTTTAAATCTGTTCCTGGAACTGATTGGCAAGCTTATTTTCCTGATGACTTTGAAAACACATTCACAGCAGGAGGCGCCTTCACCGTCTTTTCTGTACGTGTTGACTTCCAACTACGGCTGTAAAAGCCATTAATTCATCTCTTAACATTACAGTTTGCTGTTTCTTCTTCTTCTTTTTTTTTGGGAATAGGAGGAGACTGTTTTGTTAGAGGTCGATGGTCTGTCACTTTTTTATTTAAATTTTTGTCTCCTCTATTTCTTGTGGTTCTTTTAGAGCGACATCTGCGTTTTACGAAGCTCTGAGCAGAGGCAGGATGTGTGAGTGTTAATGGCACTTGGCTTTCATAACAATGCCATTTACAAGCCAGTTGCTCTCCCATAGACCCCTAAAGGAAAGGAGAGAAAATGGCATTCACTGCATATGCATGCACTGCTAAGTAGAGAGCATACAACTTGTGTATATTTCTTTGTGCCTCGAGGCTTTTCATGCTTTAGAAAGTGCTTCAGGCTACAGAAAAAAAAGCAGTTAGAGGAAATAGTATTCATTACCAAGATGCTTGTAAATCTTTAATCAGTGGAGAAAAAGACCTACTTTGTCAAACGTTTTTGAGATTACTAAATGTAGAGCTGAAGTCTGCTATGTGTGTGCGAGTATGAAATTTATGTTACAACCTTCAAATGCACATTGCATGCAGAGTTTTTCATTACCGGCAAATATTAAGGCATAATATGTCCAAGTACATGCTACTGTGACTGAAGTATTGATTATCCTGATTGTTAGCAATCTGTCAGAGAAAGGGCATCAAGGATATACATACAGTGGGACTTTGGATTACGAGTATAATTCGTTCCGGCAACGTGCTCGTAATCCAAAGCACTCGTATATCAAAGCGAATTTCCCCATAAGAAATCATGGAAACTCAGATGATTCGTTCCACACCCACTTATCCAAATAAAAATGATTACAGTAATAAAAATACAGTATAAAGTAAAAATAAAACAAATTAACCTGCATTTTACCTTTGAAAAGAATCGTGGCTGGCGTGAGGGGCCATTGTTGCAGTACAGATATTGACTATATGAGTGAAGCGCGAGAACCATTGGCTCAGTTGTGACGCCCGGCAGACAAAGCGTACGTACTACTCGTATTGCAAGACCTCGCTCGTATATCGAATCAAAATGTTTTGCTCGTCTTGCAAAACACTCACAAACCAGGTTACTTGCAATCCAAGGTTCCACTGTATATTTAAATATGTATGTATGTATGTATGTATGTATTTACCCTGCATTATGTTCTCAGTATCTGGTAAAGCCTTCCCATTGATTGCATTATTACACTCTGATTGGATCCCTTCCATTTAAACAAAACCTTGTGCTTCATGCCTTTTGTCTCCTTGATTGCCGTCAGTACATTCCTTGGACTAATCAGCATTCATTCAAATTTACATACATACTACAGTGCAATTCATGGAAAAAAATGTAATTTGCTCCTCCTTGCTTACTGGCCTCATCAAAAGATTTTAACCGTACATAGATTTTATAAAACTGCCTGTTTAGACTGCAATATAGTCAGTGTGGATAACAGTATGTAATATTGTAATAATATCCTGCAGGATTTAACTTGTGTGTTTACATTTGAGATGCGTATTACAGGAAGTGAATGTCTGGTTAAAATGCCATGTCTCTGTGAGCCAGTGTGTCTGTGTGTGTGTGTGTGTGTGCATTTAGACGCCCTCAATCAAAGGCAGATAATTCTGTGCTGCCTCTATCTCAGTGTGAAGCATTCACGTGGACACGAGGTCACTCATTGTCTGCATTCCTGGAGCTGATGTAGATTTTTTTTTTTTTTTTTGCCTTCAAGCAAGATAATTACTCCAGAACTCCAGTTCCCATGTGTGGGTTCAAACAGCCCATGATACCTTTTACTCATTCATTCACTCATTTAGTCACCGTGTTATCTGTCAGTCTCATCAGATTATACTTTATGAGAGACAGCTCCGGCATATCTGGGCCTGAAAAGCCTGTCTCCAATCTTTAAATATTGATCCCCAGGGCGTAAGCACAGGTCCCCCTCGTGAGTGCAGGCAAGGAGGGAGAAAAACAGATCATTAGTGATTTTAATTAGGTGATCTGTCAAGCTGCGATTGCCAGATGTAAGCATATTCATTTGGGTCGATAGCAATCCCTCTCACAAGCTGCTCTTGTCACCTTGGGCCCGTGGAACAGAGGATTGTTCTTACTAGGAGTTAAACAAGCAGTAGGGGAGCTCAGAAATGTGTCATCTCGTATCTGGGTGCCAGGTTCTTTCTCAGGATTTGAGCTGGTGGAAAACAACACTGGTCTGCTAGAAAGATTTTGGAAATTGAGCTGATACAGTTTTGAGACTTTATATATTTTTTGGAAAGGGGTGTTGTACGGATGATGAGATTTGAAAGATTTCTGAAGTATGGCTCTTCGGGTAATTCATATGTATATGTGAATTAATAACAAACAGTAAAACCAAAATGACTACATTTCAGCTTTGTTGTTGTTGTTGTGATGATGTAAAAATTGCCTTGAACGTCCTTCCCATCCAACATAACACACTATGAAAAACTGCAGTTCTACAGACTCAGACAAATCTTTTTTTCACTCCAGCGTTAAACATCATTACATATTTATAACTCGGCGCCAGATGACAGAGAGGGAGAGAGAGAGAGAGAGACGAACCAGGCAACAACACTGCAACTCGTCTGGTGTCTCTCTCTGTGAGATATCTGATTGCATTGTTTAAACCTGCCTTTTATCTAGTATTGCTACAGAAAATCCAATTATACAGTACAAGAGCTGCCAATGCACTTTTGATTTAACAATCCGTAATTAAATTGGCATATTAGAAGTGCCCCAAACATCCAGCTCTAG
>NW_018127882.1:4034315-4116831 GCF_001952655.1 Monopterus albus | reverse complement strand
TAATGTTTAACTTGGGCAGTTTTAATTAAAACAAACGCAGAGTTGTTTTTCATGTATTTCCTGGCAGGTGTGCATGCCAATCAAATAACTGTCATTTGGGAGAATTTAAATGACCAGGCGAGGTGGTTTCACAGACAAGGCTAACCGTCATGTTTTCCCTCTGTCCCTACAGATCCCAGTGAGGGCTTTCACTGCCAGGACGAGTGCCGCATCCTCGGCCACTCTGACCGTTGTTGGATGCCTCGTGTCCCAATCCCAGCACGTGCCAAGTCACCAGAGCACACTCGTAATGTCATTGCTTTGTCTATCGAGGCCACTACAGTGGATGTGCCCCACTATGAGGATGGCACCACTAAGAGAACTTTTGCCACCTTTGGCAAGGATGGGCCTGAGGATGTGGAACGGGGAGAGCTAAAGGGAAAACGGACTCAGGAGTCTCAGGTGTGTAGCCCCAAGTCCAATGGAGGGGCTGTCCGTGAAGCTGGCAATGGGCGTGAGGCAGCCAGCCCCATCACTTCCCCTGTGCACCTGAAGAGCCCAGTGTCCAAGCCATCGTCTGCCTACAACACACTGAAATGCCGCGACGCAGAGCGAATCGCCAACCACAGCCTGCTGCGGCAGCCGGAGGGGAAGGACAGTGAGCCGGCTGTCAGGGAGATCAACACGCTTCTCCACGATGGTCGAGACAAGGAATCCCCCAGCAGCAAGCGCCTGAAGGACATTGTGCTTTAGCGAGCTTCTCTGTGATGCACACCAACATGCATATACACATATAGAGTAAAGTCACATATATATACCCCGCAATAGCTGTGTGTGCACAGAAGAAAGTCAGGCTGTGGAAGTAGAGACACACCCATCTGCAGTATACAGAATCGGCTTGGGCTGAGGATAAAGAGCTGCGTTACCATGCTGCAGCTAGTTGTGTGGTCAAGGTAGTGGATGTGGCTTTGTTGTAGTCGCAGTACTTTTTCCTTGTTTGCTTTTTGTTCGGTTGTTTTTGTCCGTCTGTCTGCAGTGAGTGGACAGGCAGGTTGCTGTTGACTGCATGGACATGGCCAGTGAGCTCTCCAGCCCTCGCGCCAAAGCAGGACCCTACTCGTTTGGACACCTGAGGTGCCAGTTTGTCCGTACAGTTTTGCCTTTTGAACTACTTTTGTATCAAAAACGGATCTTTGCCTTTTTTGGTTTTGCGGTTTGTTCTAACTGCCAAAATCGCTCTTTGTTCCTTTGTATAGTGAGCTCCATCAGTGTATTAAATGACACAGAAACAACACAAACAGACACACACGGGCTTCGTCTAAAAATATCCTCCATTTACTCCAACAGTTTTCAGTTCTTTCAGCAGAAGGAAAGGGAGGCATCTCAAGCTCATCGCCCCCTCTCCCCATCTAATAAGAGAAACTTTCTCTGCGTGTCCCTGAGGACATCCTCGTGTCATCAGACTGTGAGGTCTTTACAGTATTTATATTTTATCAAGGATGGAGCTAAATGAACTCTTGCTATCTGCCCGGCCGCTTTGAACACAGTGGAAGCAGGACAGACATATCCTTGTGTTCAAATTGAGGTGTATGAAAAGAGACTTACTGCTTTTGAAATCTCCTGTTCCCAACCTTGATTGTAGCCAGTGGAGCACAAATTAGAACTTTGTGCTCTAGTCTTGTACTTTTTTTGACTTTTGACTATGGGGCTAGGATAGAAGGGATCGTCACTCATGTCTTGCTATGTGAAACTCTGTATAGGGTTTACTATTATCATTTTTAATAACCTGTTGTTATGTGACAATCCCTTTAATGTTTTGTTTCAAGAGAAAAATCAAATAAACATTGGTGTTCAACTGAAGCTACAGTAGCGTTTGTTACACAAACACAAAAATTAAAAAAACATATATGACAAAATATATTTTATAAATAATTTAAAAATGTATAATGAAAATATTTAATGCTGTGTAGTTATTTTATGAGTAAGTTATACTTGAAATTAACTTGCTTTTGTTCATTTGTCTTTTGCTTTTATATTGAACCGGATTTGTTTTTTTATTTTCAAAATGAACTTGGATTTTTTTTTTTTGTTTCTTTGTTTGTTTGTTTATCGTGTGACCCCTGGCAACTGTTGACTTGCAGTCTACCTTGTTGTAAAGAGTTTCTTATTGGTCAGTTCTTGTGCCATCAAGTTTCTGTGTGGGCTACTAGAAAATGTATAAAGACAAAAAAAAAGAAAAGAAAAACAATAACAACAACAAAAAGCAATTTCAGCACCGACATTAGTGTGTCAGTTCAATGAGCTTAGAGTGAGATAGCAAAAGAAACCAAAAAAGATGCAAACAAAACCTTAAAGATTGCCGGATATTGCTTAATCTTCTTATCTGAGGAGGAAAGGAACCAGCTCCCAGTGTTTTTCATGCTGGTAATAAGGTTCCACCTATTTTATCTGTCTAATGAGTCAGCTTTCCCTTTGAGCCCAATCAAGTTTAAACAGGACTATTTCAGATTCAGCTGAAGGCATTCGGACATGACGACTAGCTTTCCTCAGCACTGCTGTCACCCTGTGCCATCTGTGTTCAGCTGATCTCAAAGATGAGGTTGAGACCAGAGAGGTATAAACAGGGCTCCCCCTTCCTACTAGCGCCACACAGCAGAGTGGGTGGAATCGGGTTCGAACGAACTAAGATCTTGGAGGAATCGTGTTGCACATCAGCAATGAGGTTTTATGTTGCTTTGCAGTAAACTATGTACAATGTGGAAAAATATGAATGAAAATGGACAAATTGCATACAACACAATAGATCTTGTAGCTGAATGTTTTGCTGGTCTCACCCATGGCTTCTGGCAAATGAAAATCGGAATAATCACTGAATGTATACAGCAGCTTATAATTAAACTATTAAATGTTCTCTGCTTTGTTTACTGGTCTTTTCTTAAGTCAGTTTTAAAGTTGAACTGAAATTCTCCTCACTTTTTGTGTTTTGTGTGTAATGATGATGCAGCTGTTGTGCGGATTTGTCCGTTCTGGGGTGGATTATGAGAAACTGGGCCCCTGGGCACCAACATGTAAAAGGCCCCCCCCCCACCCTCCTACAGTGAGACCTTCGGACTGAAAACGTTTTATGCCTCTTTTTTATTTCTTTTGCATCTCTGTGGTGGTTTTGCTCTTCAGTTTTGTTGTTTTGTGTTTGTGGTTATCTTTGTTTATTCACTTTGTATTTATATGTAGTTGTGGCCATTTTGTACCTTTCTATATTTGTTTTGCAACTCTTGTTGGTTTTTGAGCCTTTTTAGTTATTTTGCTTCTCTTTTACACCAGTGGCCATTTGTTTGATCCCTGACTTCTCCAGTCCACATGTTGAAGTTTCCTTAAGCAAGACACTGAAGCCCAAGTTGCTCCCAGTGGTTGCCCCATCGATGTGTGAGTGGCTGTATGGCAGCTCGCCAGTCAGGTGTGAGTGAGTGTGTGAATGCATGAATGGGCAAATATAGTGTTAAACTCTTTGAGTTTACAGAATACATAGAAAAGCGCTATATACAGTAATTGTCTTTTTGTCTATTTTACCATATTGTGCACGTGCATTGTGCTGCACAATGTGGATACTATTTTTTTTTTTTTTTTTTTGGCTTATTTACGCAGCAAGCAATTATCATTCAAGTGAACAGGTGCCATCTTTGAGTCCAATATCCAGTTCTTATATGGTAAGTGCATAATCAGTTTCTAGGCTGAGGTACTCACTGGAGCACATTACAACTCTGTACAATGTAATGTTGATACTAATTGTGTTTCACCCTTTTTTAACAAGCCTACATAATATGATTGATGAACCATTAGCAATTCAAACCACTGACTTTTTCTTTAAAAGTGGAAGTTAGCAGCCTGAGCTAACTAATAGCATTAGCCTGGGCTGCTAATGTTAGCACAGAGCTTTCACACTCAGTGCCATGCTCATCCTACATTGTACAAAGAAAGAGGGGCCAATCTAACCTTAGCTGTCAATCTTTCAGAGCTTATAGATGCGGTAATGTCAAATGATGTTACTATTAACCTCAGAGTTCTGTACATTACATGATTCAAACTACCATGTGGAGTAATGTATGGACTTTTCAAAACACTGGGCCTGAGTAATGGCTAACAATGTTGTCCCCAAGTTGTTACCTGCAACTTGTCGATATACAGTATAAAGAACGTGGCCAGTGGAAATTAATTGATTTGATGGATTGTGTTTAGTGCCCGCCCACACAGAGATTTCATCAGTCAGAATACATTAATGTAGGAAGCACTGTCACAGTAGAAAAATCTATAAAACTTTAACTTTTCTCCCTTTTATTAGTTGCAATTATGACCAAATAAGTATGCAAATACTGGTAAAATAAAAAGTATATATACTGCAGTATATATAAAGTATATATACTGATTTCTTAACAAATTTACAGGTGTGTTCGATATGCACTGAAGTGGCCATTAATTAACTTGATTTATAAATATGCAAAGGATGTGATTGTGTGCTTTAATGTTTTCCATTTTTAAATAAATTTAGCCCTGAAACTTAATTGATTAACAAACTCTAATATGATGTGTTTGTTTTTGAAAACAGCATGCTAACTCATGGAGTTATGTTCATTCTATTTGTAAAGTGAAAATTAACAGTTTGAGTTGAAGCTGGCTCCAAGTCAGCATTAATATTCCATGTTGTTCTTTCTCATTATTTCCAAAGCAGACCTTTGGGAATGGTCCAACAAGTGAGGTGAGCGTGTGCTAGAGTCTGTTTCTGATGGTAGTGCTCTTTTCATTTGCTAGAGTGGTTTGCACATGTCATTTTTGAGACATTTAACATCCTCAAATGTCTCTCAAAGCACTACAATACAGACAATGATCAGGACCGTGCAGCTTGTCATTGAGACTCACATTCAGCTGGTGGGTAACGTTCTTTCATAGCAGCGCAACAGTATGATGTCATTACAACACCAGATCCAACTTGAAATATTGATTTATTAGTCGACTTTGAGTGGAAGGGTATAAAAGCTATGAAATAAGTTGAAAGGCGGGACTGAGAGCCTGAGTCTTTCTCTGCTATTCTGCAACAATTTCTATTACATTTTCACTCAATAACAACTCCACTTTGCACCTCCCCCATACGCAGCAGATTCTTTCCTTGAGTAAGTCTGTATAGATTTATGAAGAGAAGCAGAGAATAGACGCTGAACAGGACACATTCCAGCACAGTAGACAGAGATGAAGAGAAACAAATGAGGGGAGCCGCCACACAGCTGCCCTCTATGATAAGAAAGGGAGGTTGGCTTCATTTTTATAATTAATTTGCCATTCCCTCTACACCCTCTGGTGGAGCCAACATGAAAGCTGGTCTGAAAGCCCTCTTGCTAACACATCCATTAGTCTATAAGGAGGATCTTGTTTCTTCCAGCTAAGTTCTCTTCTCTTGGGCACTACCACTATTCTAGCCCTGGCCCACTTATATGAATTACTCATGGCCTTTCAGAAGTGTTTAGACCCATGGGTCTCCATAGCTAACTAATATGTACCAAAGCTACAGTCCTGCCTCAGACTGAAGGGCAAAGTATGCATTTAAAAATCCAATTTTTAGGAAATCAGTTTCATTATCATTATCGTAAAAATGGACTTAGTAGCACAGTATTGCTGTAATTCTTTCTAATCTGCTGCATATTCTAATATCTTCCAAATCAACAGTATTTCAAACCTTATTTGCAATGCAGGAACCCTATTTGTAAATCCCCAAAATGATGCTTGTCCACAAATATTTAATTACTCCTGATTTATGGTGGTCAACACCATTAGAGTGAGATTTATATCAAAGGTTACCAGGATGCACATCCTATTAATGTTTCAATTATCATTTTTTGCAAAACAGTGAGGGGGGAATCAGAGATCAATTAAAATGATTGATTTCTGACACAGTCATGCATTGAAAACGATCTGGAGGAGGGGCTACAGCCTTGCATTCCTTCAATAGACAATAGTTAGTCAGTTCTTTCGACCAACCCCCAATCAGGCGCACTGATCTCTGTCGCTCTAGTGACCTCATTCTATCAAAAGAGCTTGCAGCTGCTCCTGCCTCATTATGACCGACTACTCCATTCACTAACCTTCAATGAAAGTTCACTGACATCAGGTGGCAGACAACGACATGTCGGACACAGTGATGTAACCCTGCACTGCTTTGCTGCGTGTTGCAACCTTTGAATATTAGAAGATTAAAAAGAAGGATGATACAGTCAACATACATAGTCTAAAAAGTGAAGTTCTTACGGGCAATTTAGTTTTTATTGGCTATTTGATGTGACTGGGAAGTCTAATGGCACCATATGAGGTTGTTTATTTCAGCCACTGCTTCCACAAATACACAATCTACAGATGATGATTTTTCTCTCCCTGGTCTACTGCAGTATGCCAAATTCATTTTATTTCAGGAATGCAAATGAGACTGACTTTGGGCACTTTAAGCTTATATCTCTTATCTAATTTTCTTGTGCTGAAAGGCAGGTGAAGTGGTCGAGACTTTAGCGTCACAAGGTAGAGAAGTTCACTCGCACATGAAAAAAAAAAGTTTTTACTCTTGACAGCTGGTCTTTATGACCCTCCCCCAGCCCTGCAAATTTAAATTATTATGCATCTTCAAAAGAAATGTGATATTATTTTTTAACCTGTGGGCCGTTTCGCCTGTCGTGTACTTTGACATCCTCTCTGGGCCACTTACTAAACTGATAATGGTTTTGTTCCACAGATCCACACCTATATGCAAGACGATTATCATCACTGCTGGATAGAAATCGTCAGCCCAGAGCTGGGTGCACCTTGCTCTGTATGTATCCTTACACCACATCTGCACAGCCCTCAGTCTGGGCCTAGGTGGAGATTTGAGGTCCGTGGTGCACTGTGGGTGACAAATTCAGACTTTGCCGCTGTGAAGACTTTGCTGTAGTCACCGTCAGTTGAAAGTGATGAGCTATAAGAATGGGATATTAGCTCGGAGACAATAGTGTGAGGCCAGAGAAAGTTTGTAAAAATCATTTAGACTCTCAGGGACGTATTTGTCTGGGCCAAAGACAAGACTATCCACACAAGAAGAAAAACCTTTTGTTGTAGCGTTATATTGTATTGAACAGGTTAGTCTTTGTCACACTGAGAATTGGGCTGGTCATTGCTATCAGTAAGAAGACTGATTACTCTCTCCATCTCCCTACCACAAGTACATATTTAATAGGGCTGGCCAGTGGCCACTTCCCTTTGTAGTATTCACAATAGAACTTTGATCGCCACTGAAATGAGTGGCTCAAACAATGGTCTACATTCAGTAAGCATTCCACATTCCTGCAGCAAGCTTCAATTGGAAGTGATGCTAGACAGATCATATCATAATCATTAGTGATGCCCAGATAAAACTGACCTGGGAACTGCTCTGTATAGCCTCTTTGTCTGAGAAGGGTCCAGTGAGCCCTAGGAACCCTCAGTCTGGCATCTCCAGCAGCAATCAAAGCCTGACCTCGGCCACCTCTCTCAGCCCTTAATGTCCAGGATGCTGGCTCTGGGGCTGTGGAACAGGGGCAGTTGACCTCCTCCTCTCTAGAGGATGAGAATGCTGATAGCAGGGACTAGGAATTAAAGACTGTGGCCTTTGAAAGACTCCATTATTGTCAGCAGGAGCACAGCAATGAATCTCACCGGTCCTCTTCATTATCAGAGGGCTGATTTCTTTTTACCTAAACTCTGTGCTTGCCAGTGATTTATTTTACCTTGGCACAAACATGGTCCCTGACCTCTATGTGCTTTTGTAGGATAAAAAAAAACCTGAACTGCGTTGAACTTTGGATCATAAGCAATACAAATGTCTTGAGAATGTTTTATGAACCATTAGAATTTATTTCTGAATCCATCTGAAATATGTTTTTCTGTTTCTGGGATGAAGCATTTTACAGGAATATGCAGGGAACAGCTGATTGCTACAATAATTCAGAAAGCTGGACCGTAGTCCAAAGTCAGTACAAAGTGTACTATCAAAAGATAGAATGAAAGGAGCATGTCGCTTTAAATCTCCTAGTCAGTTGTGATGGTTACTGAGGTACAGTACCTTCACATATTCAGTACCTTCAAACACCTTTGCAGAAGTAAGAAATCTTTGTTTTCTGAGGTTTTTCTAGCTGTTGTTCTGTTTCCTGGCATCTCTTGACATTAAACTTAGGTGCAGCATGAAGATTTTGGACAAAATATAATCTGAGCCAAAGTGTTTTTCAACCCCACAACACCTTGCATCTGTGTGTCTCGTATTGTAACTCAATTTAACCTGCTTTATTGATCATCTGCTATACATTTGATGACATATTGATTTTAATCTTTTTGTTTGTCTGCTTCTGTATAACTAATGGTTTTAAGCAAGCTGTGCAGTTTACATGGTTCAATGCTTGGTTCTTGGAGTGCCAAGAGACACAATGCTTCCACTGTGTGCATGTAAAGAGGAATGCAACAGTGAAGTTTCTTTGTAGGAAGGCCTGGAAAGACCTTAGCACTATCCAAGCACTAAGCTAATAGTGAATGAAGATGAGCACTTCAGAGGTATTGTGCACCACATTCTGCAGTGCGTCCTGCATGGTTGACTCTAGCTGGCCCTCATCAGCAGCTGCACGGCCGATTCAACATGTTGAATTGAATAGTCAGGGGAGGCAGTCAGTGAAAGTGAGCTGTCTGACTGGCCCGTAAAACAGCGACTTCACCTCGCGTTCACTTCTGCCTCTTCTTCCTCTACAAGCAAAAAACCACCAGCTGATCACACCAGTTATGATTTTTTTTTTTTTTTTTGAAAATTAAACTGACACGCTGTGCATACTACGAAACAGATTAAACAGATTCAAAGTAGCATGCTAGGCTAATTTGTTTAGCTTGTCTTACAGGTCCTTCTCCCACCCAGAAACAGAATGTGTGTGCATGTTAGTTGTCAGCTTCAGCTGGTCACTGGCTATTTTCCCTGAGGGCTGATCAATTGCACCTTTTACACTACAACTGAGGCAATGGAAAGTCTGCTTTTGTTGACACCGGCTCTTTATTTTCAGCTGTATGTATCAGCCACCCCCCCTCCAGTTAAATAACGTCTGTCATGTTTTTAAGTGACTTGCAGCTGGGGGGTTGGGAAAGAAACTGCCTGAACATAGATTTCAGCTATAGTGGCTGTCAGCTCTACCACAACAGCAACTGTAAATGGACAAACACATATATTTTCTGTGGCTACAGTCCTTTAGCTTACTTTCCCAACATGAAACACTTCAAATACTACAAAAAAGATAGTAAAAATGTGTGTAATAAAAGAGTCATAAAACATATGTCATTGCTTTCTCTCTTGTGACCTTGCATGTCTGTTATGAAGGAAAGTTTGTTCTCTTCAACTTCAACACTGCTGCTTCAATATGCTATTGACAATTACAGTATTGAGTTTCCCATTGAACCACAGTCCTGCATATACCCAGATAGCTATCCTGACCTACTGTGTGGCTCTCAGGGAGAAAAATAACATTTGTAGCAGAAGGCTTATGGTGCTTAAAGAAAGATATACTGTATTTTCCTGCTGGCAGAGCAAACAAAGTAATTTAAACAGCAGAAAGATAAAAGGCTGACAGCTGGAATATAAAAACCACTTGTTTTGTCCTGCATGTCACCTAATTAATTTCGCTGTAAAGTCCCATTGTGACAGAACAAGGGTGTTTTTTCTGAGCTGCAGTAGTGAACAAGAATGAATCGAGTCTGATCCAAAAATGCTGGCTATTAATAAATTATTCGTTTTTGTTTTTATTAATAACATAAAATGTTGAGATAACGATATCAGCTTTTTGCAGTTCAACTGTATTTCTAAGACCAACAGAAG
Source organism: Monopterus albus (assembly GCF_001952655.1). NCBI lineage: Eukaryota > Metazoa > Chordata > Actinopteri > Synbranchiformes > Synbranchidae > Monopterus > Monopterus albus. The sequence goes on along the minus strand of NW_018127882.1, from coordinate 4,106,960 downwards.
CCATGGAGGTTTGTGTTAAACTACTCTGCCACACCATTTTAACTATCATATGATGATAATTACAATGAAGGAATCTTAACACACAATAATATCTAGAAAACATGAAGACAGTCATACTGTTCCTGGTCAGCTGTGTTCTTGTGCTCCACCCCTGTCCACTAGAAATGACATTTACTGTATATACTACTCATTTGGTTTGACAAATATGTGTTGTGCAGATGTAATTCCTTCCCATGTTTTTCCAACAAAGGACGTTTTACATTTTTGTAGGTTGCGGTTGGTTTTGGGTGCATCAGGCACAAAGCTTTGACACCAGAGACCAATGTTTGTATTCTGAGTCCGTTCTTAGATTCAGGCAGCAAATATTCTTTAGTTAAGGATAGGGAAGATCATGGTCTTGGTTCAATCTTAATAAAGTAAAAATATCCCTTTTCAACCAAGATCCTTCCTCAACCTTGACCAAGTGCTGTGAGTGTTAAGCACAACCATGAAAATGTTTGTTATACTTTACTTGCTATTATTCTATTGCACAAAGGGAAAACATGAAGATCAAGATCAAAGATTTTTATTGTCAATTCACTATATGTGCAGGACATACAGAAAATTGAAATACCGTTTCTCTCTCACCTAGTATTGAACGCTATTACCATTTAGGAAACTAAAATAGAATAAAAGTAGAATAAAAATGGGGGAAATGGACAGCGTTCAGCATCCTCACAGCCTGGTGGATGAAGCTGTTTGTAAGTCTGGTGGAGTGAAGACTGAAGACTCCGATACCTTCTCCCTGAAGGCAGGAGTCTGAAGTGGGAGTGTGCGGGGCGGGAGGTGTCATCAGCAATGCTGATGGCTCTGCAGGTGTTGAAGATGTCTGTGAGGGAAGGCAGAGGTGTACGGATGATCTTGCTGGCTGTTTTCACTATGCATTGCAGGGTCCTTCTGCAGGAGGCAGTACAGGCTCTGTACCACTCAGTGATGATGCTCTCAGTGGTGCCCAGGTAGAAAGTCCAGCACCCAGTTGCAGAGAGAGGTTTTGAGTCCCAGGTGTCCAAGTTTTTGTATAAGCTGCTGGGGAATTGTGTTGAATGCTGAACTAAAGTCTAGGAACAGCATTCGCATTTAAGAGTTCTTTGAATCTAGGTGGGTGAGGGCTGGATGGAGACCAGCAGTAATGGCATCCTCTGTGGACCTGTTTGACCTGTATGCAAACTGAAATGGGTTGTGAGAGGGAGGAAGGATGGACCTGATGTTCTGCATGACCAGCTGCTCGAAGCACTTCATAATAGTTGAAGTCAGTGCTACAGGCCGATAGTCATTGTAACTGGTTGGGTGGGGCTTCTTTGGAATTGGAATTATTATGGCAGCCTTGAAACACGTGGGAACAACTGCTTGGCTCAGAGAGATGTTAAAGATGTCTGTGAGGACATCCTTGAGCTCCTCAGCACAGTCCTTTAAAACACGACCAGGTATGTTATCCGGTCCAGCTGCCTTGCGTGGGTTAATCCTGAAGAGGGTCTTCTTCACGCTGGCTGCAGACAGACACACAGCCTGTTCACCCGGGGGAGGGGTGGTCTTCTGTGCTGGTGTGTTGTTCTGTGTTTCAGTGAAGTCATTGAAATACTTAATGAACATTTTGCTGACTTTGTAGCAGCGCTCAGTCATGTGGCAGATATTTCCGTCAGTAACATTTCCTAATTATGTTTCAAGAAGACATCATTTGGGTGGTATTACGTACTGTAGCTTTCAAAACGTTTCAGTTACTTGCTTCACTTCATTCCACTTTATTCTAAAGCCTATTCTGCATAACAAGCAGGTTGTGCATCAGCTTCCAACCAGCCAGTTTGAGCTCACTACCAATGCAGACCTGATCAAATACTAATTAGTGTTTGTTGCCTCTAGCAAATAGCCAATCAAACATTTACAAACAGTGGAGATGTTAGGGAGCATCATCTGTTCATGTATCTTTTCAGTATGCATAGATACATAAACATGCATTGTGCATACATACTGTACCAAATATGAAACAATTTGTCAAGCTAATTAAGGACATTTATGCAAAACAAAACATTTACCATATGTATAATATTTACAAAAACCGCTGTAAATAAAGTTTTTGTATTTCTTAAAAGAGGCATTGAATGGATTTCACTGATCTGCAGAGAAGAATGAAAGATTACAAAGGGAGCAGAAATTGGAGCGGTGTGTTTCAACGCACGCTGCTCATTGTTCTCTGTGTTATTTAAATCTCAGTAAAAAAGTGAATGGATCGCCTGGAGCTTAGACTACAGGTGTGTGTAGCTTCTAGTGCAGCTGGAGGAAATTGGACATGGTTTTTGTTGAGCCTAAGTTGTACAAATTGCTTGAGACAGATTTCTCCACATCACAAAAGAATGTGAAATAGTGTCTGGAATAAAGCGTTAGAATAAAAGAAATGTGCTCTGGCCACGGTATCAAATAGCTGCATCATCACAAATACATGTTCACAGATTTCTTGTGGGTGGTTTATATAATTTGTTACTCGACACCAGGATATTCAGCACAGCAGTGTATATATCTCTGCTGTGAGTAGTGTATCGGCAAACTCCTTGATTTCAGCATATAACAGCTGAAGATTTACCAACACTTGGTTTACCACACCTTCTTGTGCATTTTGTACAAATAGTTGTTGTTCATAATTGTCCAAGTGGTTTCAGTTGAAATTCAGTGCGGTGACTGAATTCAAATTGATGTGTAAAAGCAATGGTTGTGCTGCTTTTAGAAACCCTGAAGGGTAAGTGTCAGTGTGACCTCATGCACAATAGGTAGCCTGGTGTGAGGTTTTCCAATGAAACACAACAATGGAAGGCTTATGTTCAACCACCAACGTTTCAGAAGAGGGAGACAGGGTGAAAACCTACTGTGGATTCACAACCAGAAACTCCACTCCCCTTGTCTCTGGTGGTTTCCTTGGCCTCGCTCCTGACTCACTAGAGAGCTTTATCTCACATTCAACAAGATAGCTTCTAATGAACCTGCACCTCAATTTTCAAAGCAAACTAGCATTTTATGGAACAGCGTGCCACCATTAGGAAAGGGTGCTTAAGGGAATTTGAGGAGTCTGTATTACAGCATCAGTGGTTCAGTTCTTTAGGATCAACACTGTATAAGCAGGCTATTCTAGTGGAAGAGAGGAGGTTAATGGTAACAGCAGCGAGGGATAGACCAAAGTTTTCTGTTGTCATTCTTCACTCACCTACTCGTTCTCCGACAATAGTGTGACAGTAATTGAGCTTCCACGTTTTTGTTTTAAATAATGAAGCAACTGATTGTAACTCATCCTCGTTCAAAGTCGACGTCTTTTGTTCGAGACAGATTTGCTGCGCTCTGCATGACACAATGCTCCCCCCGACTGAATTTACAAACAGTAACTGAGGCAACTCAAGACCAGATCCATATCACCTAAGGGTTGCACTACATTCAAACAAACACGTTTTTTTCAGTTTGTAGAGCAACAATCTGTCAGTCAACATAACATGACATATTACAGTCTGAGGCCGCAACAATAGGCAACAGAATGATCATCAGACCTGCTGCATCAAGAAGGGAAAGCACTATTTTTTAGCCACAAAACAACAAATGAGTGCATGAATAAATTATACAGGAGATAAAAGGTCAAGCATAATTTGAGGCAGTATTTTCAGTCGCCCAACCTCCCACTATATTTTCTCCCAAACAGGGGATGAATCCTAATAAGAATACTTTATTTCTTACAAACTCCACATCTGTGAATATGGTTAAGCAATGGAAAGATAGGACCCCTACTACTGCATAATGTTGCCATAGATTATTGTAATAATTATAAATCAAGCAGCGACCAGCGTCCTTATGTCACAGTCCTTCATTGCTGGGATAAGAAAAAAAAAACTATATGTGAGCACCCCAAAGGCTTTATTTTCTTCTTCCAGCACCTTACAAAGATCATGGGGAAAGAGCTAATGGCGTGACAAAACAATTTGTACTCTACCAATACTTTCATTAAATCAAGCAAGAAATGGCTTTTAAAACTTGCAATATCAATGCCTTAAACACATTTCCCAGTCCTCCCTTGCAGCGTGGAAACCAATGATTAATTCAGTGTTAAGACTTGAGCAAATCACCTGATAAATATCTATCAGTGCAAAGTTGCCAGATTTTTTTTTTTTCACAAATTAAGAAAGATTACAGCCAGTGCTTTTCAAGTTTTTATAATTATGGTTGTAAGTAAATACACAATATGAGCCTGCCTGGACAGTGTCATCAGGCTGCCTGTCAGTGAAGTCAACAGCAAAGCTTGTGACCATGAAAACACTCCTGGGTGAAAAGAAAATCATCACAATTATAAAAATCGCATTCTGGTTGTGCTGCAGCTTCGCATCCTTTGCCTGGAAACAAAGAGTGTTACTGGGCTGATGTAGGCATTCATTAAAATTGGTATTTGGCATGATTGATGATACTCTCAGTTCTTAGGGAAAAGTACATTCTTTGTTGAGGCGTTGTGAGGAAAATTGGACTCCATTGGGCAAAAGGGTGGGTGGTCCTCACTCCTCTCTGTGGAAACCCACTCTGTCATGTTGTGCTGTGCTGCAAGGCCTCTAACTCTGTAGAACACAATGACAAGAGTTTCCTTTGACAAGTTGTTTCTTAATTTTTTCTTTCTTAGTTTTTCTTTTTTTTTTTTTGACCTGATCATTATTTTCTCATTTTGCATTCGTTTCATCAGAGATAATTTATCTCTGCCTGCTTTAATGAAGTGATAATTCCATGATAATTAACTTAATCCTGCACCAAAGCAAATTTGCCTAATGACTGTTGTTTTGATAGTTTGAGTCGGTGCATGGGAGAATGTCCACAGTGGGAGAAACCGAGACTCTGTGCCAGACAGAGGAAACGGGAGAAAGCAGTCTCGGGAGCCAAAGGACGGAGAAAAGTACAGAATTTTACTTTGTGACCTTAACTTTCCATGGTGGGTTGAAGGGACCCCTAGCACTTTTCATTCAACCGTTCAAATAATAGGGTGCTAATAGGTCAGCTCTGTGAAAGAAAGCCTATTTGGTCTGCCCTCTTATGTCCGACTACAAATATGACTGCCTGGAGATGATGAGCAAGGTGAAGCAGGGCTTGGGCCAAGGTATTGTCCCTGACATTTCATTTGTTCAGGGGTACCAACTTTGACATTTCATTTGTTTGATATTTGTTCAACTCACACAGCAGAAAAGTTAACCTTTTCAAATCCTGGATTAAACATCCACAACTACTCCCTTTCCACTCAAGATAAATAGATTAGCGCCGGATAAGGGGACAACAATTGATCGTGGCATAAAGATGTGCATGCGTGACCTCTTACATATACAGCATAGTAGACGGTTATTTTCAGAGATCAGTAATGGTAGGCAGTACAATCCTACCTGAGCTGATGACATTACAGATAAGTATTCCAAGTATTCATCTCATTAACACAACAATGAATGCATCCTCAGAAACCTTTATAATTGTAATGGATGTTTTTCCTCTCAGAAGTTACATCTAGGTTAATCACCTTCATCAAGTGTCATATTTGCCAGTATATTGTAAGTGCATACATGTAGATGGATATACAGTACAGAGAGATGGAGAGACAGATAAATGAAAAGAGAGACTCAACTCTAAATGTGTTCTGTATAGACCTGGCACTTGAACCTAGCTCTTCACATTACTTATATACTTTAAATGGACAACAATAGAGGTTGAGTGCATAATTCACAAGTACAGTGTTTACACTTGGCATGAACCTAGAATATGAAACTAGATTTATGTAGTTTTATTTAATTCCATGACTTCTTTGTTTTAATTTGATTTTGGTTATTTGAGAAGAATGTATAAAAACACATGCATTTCTGTAGTTGCAGACAAATAGACTAAATCCCATATAGCTTTTTTAGTTGAGCTCATGGAAAGGTAAAGTGGAATATTTAAATATTATACTTCTGGGGTGTCAGATGTAAATTTACCCAAGAGTTTGACCTTTACTGTGGGCTGCATAAATTATTTTCTAGATCATTAGAATTTCAGGTAAGTTGATTTATTATTTTGCAGTTTTCACATATAAAAAAACATATACTAGAGGAACGGAGGATTCATAATGATTATGCATACACCTCATTAAAATGTTTACAGGCAGGGACCAAGCACGTATGGGTTCAGAAGTAGAGCATTGCAAAACCCAACATTCTGTGAAAATGACAAAAGTATACATCATGTTTTGGAGCCACAAGCACATGAAACAGATTGGGATTTCATTACACTTATGCCAAGAAACAACAAAGCGAAAGTGTAAAGACATGCCTGGATTAATGGCTTTAAAGTGGAAGTAGAGCTGGAACATCCAGCTGAGGTGATCAATCCACTGGCTCACCCTGGATGTGGGGAAGACTGGCAGCCAACAAGTCCCCACCATGTTTGTGTGTTTTACATGATAAAGTATATGGAGAGAGCATTAAATAACCCTTACCTTGCTTGACAATTTGACAGCTGCAAGATGCCCCCCCTTGTCTTGTGCACATATTGACAGGAAGCATTTCCATTAAAAAAAGTACTATTTATTGACTTAAACAAAAACATCAGCATCTTTTTGTGAAGTCTCTGGCCTCTGAATGCCGCCTTGATCAGCAGCCTTCATCACTGTACTGCTAGAGTGACTGGTAGTTAATATTAGCAGATGAATAAAAGTGATGATCATTATCATTGAATTATTAGCATATATATACAGATTTTAGCATTATACAACACATGCATCATTATAAAACACTTCAGCTGTAGTCACACAGTATATCAACAGCATTGCAGCTGCCCATTCTAATTAATAGATGGAGGGTTTCCAGGTGAGCCCTTGCACATTGCTCTGCATTTAAGAGTTAAAATACTCTATTTATCTGCTAAAGCCCAATAAAGCTGGCAGGGTGGAGCAGTGATTAGTGCTGTCGCCTCAAGAAGGTTCTGGGTTTGAGCCTGGGCAGACCCGGGGCCTTTCTGTGTGGAGTTTGCATGTTCTTCCTGTTGCCTGCGTGCGCTCTCTCTGGGTACTCCGGCTTCCTCCCACAGACCAAAGACATGCAGCTTAGGTTGATTGGCGACTCTAAATTAATTAAATCTAGGAGTGAGTGTGAGTGTGAGTGTGTGTGGTTGTTTGTCTACGTATCAGCCCTGTGACAGACTGGAAACCTGTCCAGGGTGGACTCCGCCTCTCACCCAATGTCAGCTGGGATTGGCTCCAACCCCCCCATGACCCTCATTAGGATACGCAGTATAGATAATGGATGGGTGAGTGGATGAAGCTTAATAAACAACAGATATAATTTTATAAATGTTGGTAGGTACAGTTCATTAATTAAGTGGTTTATATGTAACTGCAGAGTGTAGAACAACTGACAGATATAAATGTTATTTATCATAGAAGCGCAGCCAAATATGCTGTGAAATTTATTTATTTTATACTGTTGGATACAAGTATTATCTCCTTCAAAAACATTTGGGCTTAAGGAGATGACACATCCATGGTTCATAGTCAACAAAATGCCCTTTAGATATTGACCTGACTCTTATTTTACTAAAACCAGGGGAGGATAAAAGCAATCACAGCACCCAAACCACCAGGTGTGCACTGTATTTTGGCTGAGGTATTTTTGAGCAATTGTTTCTTTAAAGACATAAAGATTATTTTCAAAAGTGTAGCAACTATGCTGTTATGTGATTACCTACACACCAGGAACCTTTCATTCTGCTCACTGTTTCTCTCGGGTCAGTGGTCTCTCAAGTCCTTCAAATGTTCTGTGGAGGAAAAAGATGGAGTACAATTACAGTGTAATGTCTGAGGCAAACAATATTGATATGATACTGATGAGATGATTTTTTTCAGCACATTTGGGTTTGCTTGCATTTGCAAATACTTCTCATGGAAAGAATCTGAAATAGCAGAAAGTTGTGTGAATCAGTGTTACGCTGAAGTACGCAGAATGATTTAATGGTTGTGACAACTTAGAGGTTTTAGAACTCAATAATTATTTTAATTAATGCATTTAAATCAACCTTAAAGAAATTGATAATTGATCCTTTTCACAAATATAATCTACTTTAATTAGAACAATTTGACAAAACATTCATGCAGTGTAAAAGTGATGGTCCTGATGTAAGTGATTTGTACAGGGAGCTATAAGGAAACTCATAACTGAGTACTGATCTGGTAGAAAGAAAATCTATTGCAGTTCATCTCATTTACTGGGGAAACATAATGGAGGGTCTTTAGACCCTAAAGTCCAGCTGTGGAAATTCTGCGACACAGACAGGAGAGACAGTGTGGTCGCTCATTAAAAGCCTCTAATTTGCTTGGAGAAGAATGGCAGTGGGCCACTGAAGCTGCTGCAATACTGGAGATTTGTATACCTTTTCACAGCATCCTGTGTGTGTTTGTGTGTGGGTGTATCAACAAAGTACCTAAATAATTTAACCATCAGGGGTGAGATCCTATTGACCAGTGTGACATCGGGTCTACATTGTATCTGCAGCATTTATAGAGCTACAAATTACTCAGGAGGCTAAAGAAAAACAGGACTAAGAAAGTGTGACACCAAATGCTGCAAACTTGCACATTTTATCTGACAGTGAAAGGGCATCTCTATTATAACTACAAGTGTGTGATACTTTTGCTCACTGCTAAGGTGGGAGCCATATAAATTGGCTCTGCTGATTCTTTAACTGCTTCCATCAAACTAGATTAGGAAGGTGAGCTGGAAGATGAACCCCTGATGGTTAATTGAAGTTTTATTAATGCTGCTGAAATTCAACAGAAATAAGAGCCGATATGACCGCAGGGCTAGTGAGGAGACTTCCACATTGCAGTTTTTTAAAACAATTATAGGTATTTTCCACTGTCTTTATCCTCACATAGTTGCCAAAGAAACCTATTTTATTTGACCTTGAATGTCCCTCTGTGGTTGTCTGCTCGGAGGATACAGAGCTCCTCCCTGGTGAGAGCTCTGTGTATTCTGTAATTAATAATTCAACAGATAACAGTCTGGTGGAGGGACTGACACTTTAGTAGTCTGAGCAGTCTCTTCACTCAACCTTAATGAGTTGTTTAAGGTTGATTATGTAACAATGCTATTGTCAACTTTGACTTTTCCCCCCTACATTCACATGAGAAAGCATTTTCAGTATTAGCTAAATCCTTTAATGTTGTATACACCTTCAAATACTGTCCAAATACAGCAGGCTTTATTTTTTAGAATAAATTGTTAGGTAGTTTTGAGACTTCTTTAAATGATAAGTAATGCAGCTTCTGAAGTTCACACATGGCTCAGCTTTTAAAAAGCTTACTCTTTCATTCAGCCTGTGTTACAGTATAAAGGGAAACAGGGAAACAGTCCAGAGCTTGGTGTCATTCCAGGAAATCACTGTGCTCAGGCAAGAAATAGTCCACAAACTCCCCTCAACTTGTCATTTTACATTTCATTTTTGAACAGATTAAACAAACTATAGAAATATAATATGTTAATTAGAAAGTTTAGAGAGGCATTGTGTTTCTGGGTTGTCTGTCTGTGCGGCCCATTTTATTGTACATGATATCTCAGGAACACTTTGAAGGAATTCCTTCAGCTTTGGCACAAATATCCAGCTGGAGCTACTGATTAGATTTTGGTGGACAAAGGTCCGGGTCACTGTATCGTCACATCTGCCCCATTCCTGGGAATTTGACTGATTAGTGGAGGCATACAAGTAATTGTACTTTTTTTCTTTGCTTCGGAGAGAACCAGGCTAGCTGTTTCCTCATGCTGGGGACTTTATGTTAAGCTAAGCAAACTGTGTCCTGGCTGTGGCCTTATATTTAACAGGCAGATAGCAAAGTGGTATCAATCTTCTTGTCTAACTCTCTGCAAAAAAAAGTACCTCCCTAATGTCAAACAGTTCCTTTAAGTGTCAGGATTTTTTTCGACATTAAAAGTTAATCTATGATCTATGTCTCTTCTCCGAATATGTACTGATAAATCAGACACTCAAAAGATTTTCAGATTTGTTATTCAGTCTGTCCTTGTAGCAAGTTCATCAGTTGGAGAAAAAGTTCCTGATCCTGCTGTCTGTAGCTGTTTACTAATATTTATGGATGAAATGACAAGTCTGCTTGCTAGTGTTACCGGTGTCAAGTAAATTGAAAACAGGCAGTAGTCGCTGTCATAAATGTTACTGTGGTGGTTTCAGAGACTATTTACTGCCTTCCCGAGATCAAGGTTGGAAGAGGGGAGCTACTCCAGGTGCCCGTGCACTCACAGTTTTGTCATTTCACTTCACTCTGCACCAGCAGGTTCCATAAATATATATTTACACTCCCAAAATGTTTTGATGTGGCCACAGAGAATGAAGACATGCAACTACACCTAACATGTCTAAGTCTTATTTTCAAATGATTAATGGTGTGGCCTATGTATTTGATTAGGAGTACTGTGTGCCACAATCCCATGTAGACAGGGAAAATAAGATGTCAACAGCACTTTGCATGTTGATAGAGCATGCCTTCCTGCAGGATCGGACCGACCTGAATAGACCCCATTAAGATCACCCAGAGATTGGTGGTAACAGCCTTTAGACTGACAACCCCCTTCTGCTACTGCAGCTTCCAGTCTGTATAACATTAATATTCATTTTCTTGGTTTTAACGAAGCAGGCAACAGGCACAGGGTGCCCTGGGAGCACTGCGTTTAGCATCAATGGAGATACAGTCAAACAACCAAACACAGAGGAAGGAAGTTGGCTGTCTCCTTCCCCTGGGCTCCATATTAATGAGTCAGTGCCACACTGCAGCCAATTACAGCCACTCCCAGACAGATGCCTTTGGTCCAAGACAACCTCCCACTGTAGACTCAACCCCCACCTCCTCACAGTCACCATTCCTTTACATGAACATATATACATCATTTTCTCCTGACAACAATCCAGACAGGACATACATTATGCATGTTTTTGCAGATAAAACACCCAACAACAGTGACCTATAAAAGAAAAGAGTGCTAAGACCCATAAACAAAAGGCCCCTTTAACCCTTATCTACATGTTAAAGACATGCATTATTTGATTCACTTGTCAATTATCCATCCATCCATTTTCTGAACCACTCCTTTTCAGGGTCAGAGGAGCTGTCGCCTGGTGTAGCACACACTAGGCAAAAGAAAGTGAAAGCTGTGGAGAGGTTGCCCAAATATCACCGGACTAACATGTTCTGACAGAGACCGCACACTCAAATGTATATCTACCAACATTTTATAGCATCCAATACACCCAATCTGCATTCTACAGTCTTTTGACTATGGGAAGACACAGATATGACGAGGGTACGCAAACTCAAAACACAAAAATCTGAAGCTAGTTGAGTTTTGTTTGAAGTTACAAGCTTCTTGTTGTGATGTTACTAGAAAACTTTTCCAAAATAGCATCATAAAAGGTTGGGTCACAGCTTCCAATAAAGATGCCATTGTACAGCAGCCAAAATAGAAAACCTATAAAATTTCATCCTCTACTTGGCCATTCTAACATGCCAAAGACTCCAAATAAAAGTATTCTTGCAAATACTCTACTTCACTTTTTAAAAAGCCTTTTCTAACCCATGTGAGATGGCTCATTAATTGAGCAATATAAAGCTGAGGCAGTGGAAATAAGGTGACCTGCCTGGCATCAAAGCAGCCCTTATAGTGGATGGTGCATCTGCACACTCTTCTGAATAGGCAGGCTTGGTGGTATGGCTGTATTAAGCACAATGGTTGTAAGCAGCTGCTGTTTGCCTACTGAACTCTAAATTGAGACTGAGACCAATGATTAATCTCCAAGCTCCTTAGAAAAAGGCTTCTACAATATCACTGGAACATTTACCTGGAAATCCATTGATGCACAACAGCAGCTTTTCTTGGCAGATTCTCATGTAACCTCATCCATTTATCAGGATTTTTTTCTTATTCTTAAACTGATGCTGGCCTAAATGGCAGAACAAATATAATGTACCGGGCAAAAAACAACAACAAACATATTACATTGCTACAGTGGCAGTGTTAAATGTTTCAGCTTGTGAATTTAAAAATCTAATTGCATGCTAAGTGCTGGTATAGCAATATACCTCTGGTACATATAAGCTGCATGCCAACTTGCGCAAAACAATTGCATTCTTTACTTTTTATTGTTTAGCATTTGGATTTCAGTCATATGGATTCCCTGGTAAAATCTAAGTCTGAAATGCACAGTCCAGTACTTGACAAAAAAATGCAGTAATTGCCATCTACAATACACAGGGACTGAACATTGTTAAGCAAAGAAAATGTTGCACTTTGATATAATTTGTGGAAATAAAAAAAGGACTGATTCTGTCACGATGTGCCTGATAAAAAAAGTGTGGCAGACAAAAGGCTGCCCCCTTTGTGAGAGCAAAGGCAGACAGATACCAATATGGGCCTGGGGACCTGAAAATCATTGGGCTTGGCTAGTATTCAGGGTGAATCAGGGCCAGTAGTACAATGCAATGGCCAGATACAAGTCAGCGGAGGAGGAGGGAGTGGCATGACTGGAATTAATTCCCTGTGATTGAGGCAATTGCCAAGGTTACTGCAGAGAATCAAACAGAGGAATGTCACAGGAAGCGTTGCTTTCAGAGGCACAGTATCCTTGGTCACAGCTCATACCAAGGAGATGGTAATGATAGTTTTATCTGGTATCTCTTTGAAAAACTTAAAAAGCACCCAGCAAACATCTTACTTAGGTAAGAACCATCACTGTCTGATTTTCAAAAGACATCTAAATAGCTCAACCCTCTCAAGTATTTTATAATTTTGGATGTTACAGGCACAGTGAAAAGATGGCATGCGTTGTATGAAAGGAATCCTGGTACCAAATTTCAAACAGCATTTTGTTTGCAAAAAAAGCCACATGCACCTAATCAAACTGAGCAGGAACCTAAATGAGAACTTCTGGTCTCTATGATACACCAGTATCATAAATGGGTAATTACGACTGGCGCTAGGTTTGTAAGAAGCTAAGGAATTAAGTGTAAATTTAACAAACAGAACCCAGGCAACACAAAAAAAAATTTCAGCCAAATGTAAATCAGACAGTAAACCTTGTGTAAACATTCAGTCAACTGTAAAAATGTCCAGTGAGTCTTATCCAGTGGGACAGTCGGAGTCTCACAAAAGCTTACTGATTGCAAACAAAATAATTCTTGTATAATCTGAATGAAAATAATAATAATTTAGTAGAGTATACTGACAGAAACCTCAGAATACAATGAGTGGGTATGTTTTCAGTTCTTTTGAGTTTTTATTTACTTTGTGCCCTTTTAGTGTACAGATTGATAATTGGGCTGAACCGTTGTATGTGCATTTTCATGTGTAAAGCACTTTGTAACTTTTCTTGTGAGAAGTGCTTTATAAGTAAAGTTTATATTGTTAAAACATTTTAGGCACTCAAAGTAAAGTGAGGGTGCTTTCAAAAATCATGCCATTAGTAGTTTGTACTTGTCAATTAACTTTAAAAAAGTGTTATTTGGTCTTATTATATGGTCTTATTTCATATGTTATGTTTTTCAGCGTGCACCAACTGGAGGTCACTCTAAAAATTCCGTTGTACGTGTTACAATGACAATAATGGATTATCTTATTTTATCTTATCTTGTTGTAATACAGCCTCCAGCCACTAGGGGCAGTCGTTCGCGGAGTCTTCATAATTAGGTCGTAAAGTGCTATAGTGTCAAGCAGTTTTCCGGTCCTGCCGGATTTAAATGAACTGTATGGACTTTTGACTTAAATGAACTTTACCTGTCGTCTGCTGGAGTAAGTGTCCATTTTGTTAGCCTCCACATGGTTGATAATAAAGTTAATTTTCAGAAACTGTAGCTGGGAAGTTCACCTGTCTGCCATACATTCAACGTGCTACCAGCTAGCATCTGTATGAGCACCAGCCACCCGTTCAGCTAGCACCCAGAAAGCGGTTATTGGCGTGGTGCACACAAGTTCAAGGTCGAATTAAAAATGTGCCCCAAATTTCAGTCTTGTGTCAGTAAAACCTCTGCGAGGCAGAGACAGCCTCCTCTGAAGTCAGGACATCAGCAACAGGTGCTGTCATCAGTCAGTCTTGCTGTTAAGAGTGGCCACAGTCGCACATCAGCTGCAAAGATAGCAGTTGTGTTGGAGCAGATGCAATAGTCCCACCGCCAGCATCAGGGCTGTCATCGGCAACGCAAGTAGTGTTTGCTTGGCAAGGCTTGTAAAACGACAGCTCTTGTGGGGCAGATAAAGCAAAAATGTGAGGGAACCCAGTAGGCCAGCAGTCAGAGCAGAAAGAATGGGGCCTGCAGCAGCTCCAAGTGCACAGGAACGGCGTGAGGTTGCTGGGGAGCTGCACTGAACAAGTCACCTGCTTCAGAGGGGAAATCGACGAAGGGATTACAACATTTATTCAAATCCTAAATAAAGTGGGGCTATAATGGCGCACTGGAAAGAAGCGACTATTCAATAAGCTTCAGCACCGCGTTGCTGTCATGGGCAAATCACTGACTGATTGTGCTGTCATTGCTGCTGTGGAGTTCAACCTGGTGTGATCGATGGAATTTGAGGACTGGATTGTTCAGTCTGCACACACAAGGCTAAAGAAGAAGCTCTTCTAAAGGTAAGACCTAATTTAATTTACTGTGAGATGCAGTTTGGTGGTTAGGTGTTTGTTTGTGGTGCAGTGTTTAGAGCTTGGTTGCTGGTCGTGCTGCTTAATGAACATCAGTTGTGTTATGGATTCTCCTCTGCGTGATGCTGTTTTCAGAAGTTGCACTGTCTTGTCAGATTGTTGCTGTGCTCAGTGGTCGGTGTGATTGCTCTTTGACAGTCTGCTGGCTTTGGACTGCAGCAGTTAGTGTGTTCAGAGAGCTGGGCTCTCACATCTAACTACAACTTAACATGTCAGAGGTGAATGCTTATTTTTCTCTTTCAGGTCGTGTTCTCTGGTGTGGCTATAGTATGACTGAAGTTTGTACACTAGTAGTAGAATGGGGCAGTTTATACTGGCATTAATGTGTGATGCAAACCATAGTACTTTACTAATCCCCACAATAAGTCTGAGTATAGCCATATCTGCCATGCAGTGTTAATGTCTTCTAAATTGTTACTAAAGTAGGCTGGAAATAACATTTCTTGATTTAGTTGAGTTGTTTGATCTATAAAATTATGAAATAGTATGGTTCTAAATAGCTTGTTTTGTGTGAGCAACAGTAAAAAAAAAACAAAAAAAAAAAACGATAGTTCAGTTTAGTGCCACTTTAGGCAAAGAAAAGCAGGAAAATAACTTAAATGTTTAATTGATTATCAGTTTCCAATTACCATTCTGTTTCAGCCTTAAGACTCTATCAAGCTATCGCTTTTGAATCTGCTAGAACCTTGTAGTTTTGCCTTATTATAGGTGTGTTATGTACAATTATTGGAGATCAAACCTCAGACTCAAGGCAGCCAGGTCTTCTAAGCAGTGGAGGGGCTGGTGCAAACCAACATACAGTACAGTTTGTGCTACAGATTGGAAAAGTGGATTAGTTGATATTTGAAAGGGTTACAAGAACATTTCAATATTGGTTATATTTTGTCCAGAAGAAAGGGAAGTAGGAGTGTTCAAACAAACGTGTGTAATTATGTGAGTACGAGCACCAAGGGACAAGGACAAATGAAAGGACATCTCATAATACGTACTTCTGTGGATCTGTGGAGCACCTGCAGCTGCAATGTCTCTTCAGTTTTGTTCATTTTGACCAAGTTCAATGACCCAGTCCAAACAAGTGTATGTAGGTTCTGCAAAAAAAAACACAAATCTTAATTCTCCTCAGTGAAGAATGTTTTGCTGTCTGCACTGTAGAAAGTTTATAGTTTTAAAACATAAATAACTAACAGTTGTTGTCATATTTATAGTTTGACCATGATCCGTCCCTGCTCAGAGTAATGCCATTCCTTTTAATTCTTACATTCCAGATTTTTTTTTTCTAAGCAGCAGTGCTGGAGGAGCAGCTTACGCTGAGCTTAGCATCGCTATAGGTTATTCTTACATTTACATATTAACATCCAAAGGAAACAGCACGTCTCTAACTTAAAGGGTGACCTCAGGACCTCCATGGTCACCATCATCCTTTCTTTTTTGTAGCGAACCAGCCTTTCAGGCTCATCTGACAATTCAAATTTAATTCAACTAACAAGTGTACAGTAAAAAGTTGCACCAGCTTAGTCTTTTTGTACCTTTTTGAAGTTGTGAATCATTTGAGCAGCAAAATAAACATTTTGAGCTTCACAGTTTATGGGAAATTAAACTTTTCATTTTAAGCATAGACCTCAACAGTCTGTTAACGGCCAAATGACTCCTACTGTAAGTGGTGACTTATTTGTTAGCACATTGTGTGTAAGCAAAACAAACACCTTAACTTAATTAATTCTCAAGATATGAGCATTACACATCAGATAAATTGTGATAAGTTGAGAAATAATGAAGCACAGATGTTTATTTTGCTTACACTAATGTGTTCAGACGATGCACAAACAAAGGAGACAGCTTTGCAGTTATTTGAGTTTTATTGGCGTGCTGATGTAATAGGACTATGCTTAAAATTTGAATATTTCATTTTAAGTTTTTTGTGCACAAACATGCAGGTGCAATGTTTATACAAGGTACAGTAGTATTCCATACTAACATCAGTAATTTGATGTCATCGTCTTATCTGTTGAATTAGATGCTCAAACTGACTAAGTAATGCAAAAGATTCAGGTACTGAATAGGCTGTACAACAGTGTTAATGCGTACCCTAACACGACCGAGTACTACCTGTTTAGCCTGGCTTATGATGGTCACTTTGCCACGGATGCTCCAACACTTTTTAACTCGATTCTGAAGTACTCAGATTCTTTACTTAAGTAAAAGTAGCAATATTAAAGAGTAAAAATACTCGGTTACAATTAAAAGTCCAGCAAAAAATTTTTACTTAAGTAAAAGCACCAAAGTATTTGCATCAAAATATAATTAAAGTACCTAAAGTAAAGGTACTCTGTGTGAAATAGCATTAATGTATATCCTTTCACTGGGTTATAACTATTGATTATTGTGCACATCACAATTTTGCAGATGGTAAAGGTGGCGCTATTAGAACTATATGCTTATTTTGAATGACTTTACATACAGCTTAGTAGTTATGATTACATTGTGTTATATTATTAACCTAATTATGAAAAAACTAGTAACTAAAACTATCAAATCTGCTGCCTTTTGTAAAGGTGTCCAAGTAAAAAGACTTTCCATTAGCTGATGTAGGTTGGTTTACAGTACCTTGTTGGTGTATCCCGCTTCACCCGAGTGAATGTCAGCAGCTACACATGCACTATAGCAGGCAGTCTGTGTTGTACTGCTAAATGGTGATGTCACTGTGCATGGGTGTGTTTGTTTGTGCGCGTCCTCCTTCATGCTAGACCCAGTCAGCTGCACACGGTGTAGAAAGTTGCTATGGTTATGTTGAGGTGGTTATATGCGTTCAGCTCTACTTTTAATTAAATGTTGGCATTTGCTTTAATTAAAGCATAGTTCAGAACAGAGTGTACAGTTGTTTCATCTGACTGAGAGCAAGCCGGCAGCAGCAGACCGGACAGTATACATGAGTGTACATGGCGTAGCACAGCATGGTGATTCTCTGAGTGACAGCTGAGCTATGACAGTCACAGTGTGGCTAAGAATGAGAAAAGCAGCAAACAGTGAGGGCTTATGAAAGAAACAAGCTGATGACAGCTACAGTACACCGATTTTGTTAAGTCAAAGTTTCAAAATATGATCAGGACAGAATGCTAATAAATATTATTAAATGGGAAGGGTAAACCTGCCTTAACCAAGACATAAATAACGATTTTAGTAAATTCACTGTACTTATTTGATGGTTATTAATATATTTCTTTGAATGTGGTCGTATAAAAAGCAATTCGCTGTCTGTAGAAAACCAAACTCAGTCTTATTAGAAACAGAAATAAGTGAGAGGTTGTTTGCTGCATATTGTGCCATTGTAATTACAGTACAAACAAAAATCAGGGTCCTACTCGCATCTGCAAGGGCTCCACTATTGATGACTGAGATTCTTCTTGAAGCTAAAGTAAACACACTCAATTACAAACTCTACAGAATGGGAATGACTTTTTAATTGAGTGTTACCATATATTCAGAGCATAGTTCATCTGATCCAAAGGAAATGGCTTGGCAGTTTAGGCCATTTTAAGTTTGCGGGTGCATTGCTTGGTGAGAATCACCTTTCAGTAGATTCCGGATAAAGGGACACTGAGAATGTGCTGACATCACCTGTTTGTTATAGAGAGGCAGTGCAAATTACCCTCCCAAACAACTTAATTTGTTTTAGCAAGCTACATTGGAGAGAGATGCAAATTTTGGCACAGGTGATGCGGAGAGCTGCAGGAGGTCTCGGATATTTTTCTAGTTGTGTCACATCTGCAAAAATACTGTATAATACAAAAACAGTGAGGCCCGCTGACCATATTAAGCCACTCTGCTGTAATTTATATTGTGAAATAGTCATTAATAGAAGATTGTTTGAGACGGATGACCTCCTCTGTAGAACTTATTGACATCTGAGCTCTGTACTGACTGTGCATGTTCCAACCAAACATACAGGCAGTAGAGCACATCAGTTGAACCACAGTCACATTTGTGAGAAGTAAATAGTGACATGAAAAATGCTGGCAGTGTGACAGTGCATACCTAATATAACTTGAATGATAACTGATGGCAGCCAATGACAAGCAGTTTAAAATCTATTATGAGATTGACTACAAAAATACAGTAAACAAATGGTTCCTACAGCAAATGTAATGGAGAAATTTCAAATTAGAGATGGGTGCACAGGGTGCGTGGAAGGGCAGCTTTGCTGTAATTTAGGTCCTCGTTATGACTACATAAGTACATACATAAGTATAACATTGTTTGAGGATGGTAATTATGTAGATTTATTAATCCAGCTGATGTGAATGAAATGGTGACTATACATGCATTTAACCAAATAAGTATATTTAGGTGATGATAGCTGACATCACCCCAGTGAACACGGTATAACATAAACACAGTTGGCCAATACTTCAGGCATTTCTTCACAGGCTAATAAACAATTACAAAATGTTTTGCCTGGAGATCAGAAACTATGGTGCCAAGGGAATCAACTTAAGACTCCCCTTTGGCAATGACTGTCAAGAGGTGACCCCCTGGTCCTTGATCCTTGCTCGACCTAGAAGTCACTCTGCTTGGCCATGATGAAGGATGTCCTAAAGCTCTTATTTCTGCTCTGAGGAGGCGGAATGCTACCTGGAGGAGCTATAATCGAGGACATGTGCATGTCATCTTTTGTGGAAGTCTGTTATAGATTGATACGCCTCTTTACTGGAAGGATCATGAAAGATCGGAGGAAAGGACATCTCATGTCAGTTAATGTTTCCTCATTTCCTCTCTCCTCTTCTTGTATCTTACGTGGGCCGGACAAAGACACAAGCAGATGTAGTTAGTGGAATTGGGATTCACTTATGGTTTTGTGCCGGTCAAATGGTTTGGGCCAGTTGCAACAAGAAGTGTCATCAACACACCCACTAGCTTGGTGTGAATTCTCTGGGTAATAACTTGCTCTATTCACACATGGGCTCAGTCGGACATAACACAAACTTTGTACTAGGAAGCTGACCTTACAGCCCCCTCTGGATAAGGTCTAAATACAGTAAGTTCAGGGTTGCAGTGCATGTCTGAAAAGGGCTTTGGAAAGGTCGCTTTGCCTCAGTCCCTGAAAAATCTTTTTTGTGGCTGAGGTATGTTCTATAGTGAGAATTTGCCATTAGCTCTAGGTAATGTGATGCGGGCAGATGGAGACAATCTTTGCCCTCCCTGTTGCTTCCCACAAAGCAAAGAGAGGCTCCTGTCTTGTCTAGGTCAACTTACCTTTCAAGCAGACAGCACTTCCAACTGCAGGGGCTGCGGTCGCCTCTGAGCCACCCAGGTGCCTTGCAGAGAGCCTTGGCCCTCTCACCTCCTGCAATTACTGCCTAGAACACCACACTGCAGTTGCATCTGCAGGAGCTGTAAAGAGAAAAGAGTAAACAAAGGTGGTTTCGATGTACCACTGACACTTTTGGCCAATTACTCATGTCTGTGGTCTGCAGTTTGCTGTCTGGAAGGGGAAAATGGGTCTGAAGGAAAACACTGAGGTCCAACTACAGTAAATCTAATTTTGTTTTGTTTTCCCTCCACATCTTTATTGCAAACAGAGAATTGTTCATGATTTGAAGTATTATTTCTGTTTTGGCACATTATTTTTTATTTGATCAGTGGCTGATTATATCTGTGTGTCTAGTATTATAAAACACTCAAGTATCTAGTACCTTTTGAAGGGAACATTCTCTCTACTGTGCTACTGAGAAATGTAGATCAGTTTGTGATGTCCTGTCACGTTGCTCTTTGCAGTGGTTAACAGCGCCAATTAAATCTGTTAAAAAGAAAGTCAGAGGTGGCATACTGAGAAATCTTTTTCTGCCAGGTTTTTAGTTTCACGCTTCAAAATTAAGCACAAGTCTAAGCATGATTGCTCTTAGTGAACAGGTGCGTTTTCCAAGTTTTTCAGTGATTGATTAAAGCCGACACATTAACACTGTTGTATTGGCAGTAGACCTTTATCCTCTCAATCTACCTCAGAGGGTTTCTGTCCTGGCTTTTTACAACTGTTTTGCAAAGGTACATTCAGGGGTTGGCCTGTATGAGCTGGCATGAGGGT
The DNA here is from genome assembly GCF_001952655.1 of Monopterus albus. Taxonomy (NCBI): domain Eukaryota; kingdom Metazoa; phylum Chordata; class Actinopteri; order Synbranchiformes; family Synbranchidae; genus Monopterus; species Monopterus albus. The sequence goes on along the minus strand of NW_018127882.1, from coordinate 4,086,124 downwards.
GTGTATAACCCTCTATACACTGATACAACTAAATGTGCACATTTGCTGTGCGCTATGAAAAAAACTGTTTGCAGAAATCCTAATTCATGGTGAATAAAACCTTACAGAGGACATCTAGCATTAACTCATAGCAGAAAATGCCCATGGTGTTCATGCAGCCGATGCACAGCTGTACTTTTCTAAACATACTGTAGAGACATATGTGCAGATTAACATACTGTATGCACTTGGTTACATCAGACACATGAGTAATGCCTGGGTGAGTCAGGAATGTAGAGCTTGATAGTGTTGGTTTGAGCAGTTCTATAGCATATTACAGCTGAGAGAGTTGGAAAAAGTGCTGGCTGGTGTGAGAGGTTCAAGAAGAGATGTGAATTCACAGCAGTCCTTGACCCTGGTGTCACACGGGCCTGGAAAGACGGCGTGTTACATAGCGAGTTTTCTCAGATGATTGGATGACGCAGGTGCTCTCATGTTGGATGGACACTGTAAAATAAGATGTTACAATGAGAGATAGAATGGATTGGTCATTTCTCTGGCAGCTGTGAGTGTTCAGGATGAATAGGATGTTATTTTACCTGCCCATGATGGTGAATGTCTGCTTGTTGATGGTCCTTCATGCAATTTGGTTGTTGTAGTCGTGAATCAGTGCCACATGGTGTTGTCATTGATGACCAGTGCTCTCTTCTCTCCTTATAAAAGCAATCACCAAATCTCCACTCTGTACATCCTCACACTCAATCTGTTTGAGGGGCTTGCATCATAGATTAAATAGCCGATATATCCACAAATGTTTAGTGGGCGTTTGAAAAGGATCATACAATATGTGTATTGCTTTGTGAAGCCACTTACACATGAAAGATGCAAATTCATCTTGTGTTTTGTCACATAGAGCAAATGGGCCAAATGCAAATCTCAGTCAACTTCATGCGTAAGTGAACTAAAAGCCTTTTCAGGGCCTCTGTGGCCACCAGAGGGCGTCCAAGAGCACGTGAAATGTCCCACAAGCGAAGCTGGACGGCCCTATACACGCCCTACACAAGTTGCATGGCCCCAAAAACTACAGAAGGCCCCGCCTCCCCCTTGTCAAGCTGGGTGTCAATGTTAACAACATTGTGGTAACAGCAACCAGATAAACTTGTGTTCTGTCCTCTCCAAGTTTGATGGTCCAAAATAACAGTAATGTTAAGTTGATGTTCTACCTTGCAGTGCACTTTCTCCCCTATGTCTTGCTAACCTAGCTGGGCACTACATTTCTTGGTCTGCCTGTCTTCCTTCTCCAGTCACTTCCAAGGCTTTCTTCTGTGACTTTGTGCCTAACAAAACTGAGAGTGGAAAAACAACTATTTATAAGGTTTGATAAACAGCATCGCGCAACGCTGTTTATAAAATCGGTTCACATGCACGTACACGAAACCAAACTTGCACTTTCCTGCAGAAACAAGACTGATGATCTAGTTTCTTAGTCATACTCTAGTTACAGCTCTGGACTAATGAGAGATGGAAAGCAATGTTTTGATGTTGCATGTTAATTAAATATCAAATTGGATTAGTTGGACAAATTAAAAATAGTATGGGCACCCTGTAGCTGAGCGGTTACAGGGTGGTGCACCATGTACTTGGCAGCACACTGTGTGCATGACTGAGTGAATGAGCCCAACCATGGACGTTTGTCACAGGTCTCCTCTGCTCTCTCTCTCTCTGTCTCCCTCTTTGTGAAATAAAGGCTAAAAGCCAAAAAATATAACTTAAAAAGTATTATCTATAAGCTACATGTTGTTGTTGTTGTTTTTTTTTTTTCTCTGACATTGCTTATAATACCTAATGCGTGAGAGCCAATAAGAAGGCCTGTGTGATTTCACAACAGGTTAAGAAACAGCTTATCACACCATCATATAAAAGGTGAATGTCCAGTTCAGCAAGCTCACAATTTGGAGTCATGGAAGTGAAGAGACAGACTACTAAAATATCACCAGACCACATCGATTAATTTTTTGGTCTATAAAATGTCAGAATATCACAACGAATGCCCAAGTGGATGTTATTACATTGCTTGTTTTTTCTGACCACCACCCAAAAACCAAACATTTTATAGGCTGTTCTGCATGAGACAGTAAAAACTTCAAGTCCTCAAAACTGAGTAGCTGTACCTAAGAAATGTTTGATATTTTGCCTTGGGAAATAATACTCATTGAATTGATTGGCAAAGTAGTTGCTGATTATTTTCTAATAATCAGTTAATTGTTTCAGCTCTAGGTCTGGGTGCATGTGATGTTGCAGGTGGTACATATTACATGAGTGTAATGTGACCATCAAGTTTTTTTCTATCCAGTTAGTATGAATATTATAAGAGACTCGGTCCAGAAATATCAGCCTTGCTGCCCAAAGGTGAGGCCATAACTTACATTTTGAAGAATCTTTCAGTTTGGTGATGCAGATATACTGTATGAATTTGACAAATCTTCATTGGGTCCTTTTTTAAATTAACATATTTAAGGAACTGAATGCAAGAATGTGTTCTCAACGTCAAATGAAGGGTAAGAAACGAGGTTGACAAAGTAAGACAGCAAAACCTATTACTGTTCCCCTTCACTTTTTCCGTCGTACCTCCTGTGTTCTTGTGAATTAACTTTCAAAGGCACAGAGTTGCTGAAAAAAAATTTAATTTCCTAAGATGGCCATCACTCAAGCTATCACTTGAACAACTCACATCTGTCTTTGAGAGGGAATAGGGTGGAAAGATAGAGGGTATATAGAAAGTGGAAGATGACTGAGATTACTTTGATTTTTTTTTTTTTAAATTCCCCTTCCAGTTGTCACTATCTGGAGACAAGTTTGAAAAATGAAGACTGGAACTCTTGAGATTTCTCTTTTATCAGTGGATAATACATTTTAAACATATCTCTGTACAATACTGGAATTCTGCATTGAAGCCACACCTTTGCACACAATTTCAAAGGTTTCACATCAGTTAATGAGAATAAATGGGAGCTATTTTCAGGATAAAAACCTGGCAGTGACATTGTGTTAAATGTTGTTGTTTTTTTCCTGACTTCACTTGTATCTATTTTAAATTGATTAGGTCTTTCTTGGTTAGTTTGACCATTAATCATTTGATGGTGCGAACAACGTGGCAGTTACCCAGCAGCAATGTAAATTGGGCTTCAAAGGCAAGGTTTATTTTTGAAATCGGAGAGCTAGCGGTTCTTATCCAGGTCAATTATGTCTACATACAAAGGCTTGACGAAAAGTAATGAAGAACAAACAGCAGCACGTGGAATCAATGCATTCCATTTCCTTTACACATGTTGGATTCTTTGTGCACAAAAGAATCATAATGACCGGCCTCTTTCAAGAGTAATGGGTCTGTTTTATAAAGCATATTAGTAAACTAATTCAACAGTGTCAGTATTTCCTCAGCTGATTTTAAGTATGGTCACAGCAAATGAGTAAAGGTTTGCACATTCTGCATTTAAAATTGGAGGGCATTCGGATGTTTATCATACCTCTGTAGAACCTGGCGTTTTTCCTCACTGTATTGAACAAGATTTTCTTTTTATCTTTTTTACACTTCGGGAAGGACAACACAGACTCGACCACGAGGTTGGGTGGCGTCGAGGACAACGCTCTAGAGGTCAGCATCTTACTGCTGCTGCTTTCACTATGTTGAAACAAGAGGCAGAAGGTCAGATTTACCCCCACCAGGTTATGAAAAGAGAAAACGGTGCATACATGGGCTTTTCCCATCAGAGCTGCTGGTTCATTGTCCCCAGGGTCTCAATGGGTCACAGGCCTTTGGGGTAGAAAGGACAGAGGGTTGTCATACTGCTTTCCAAAGGTCGCTGTCTACGTCTGTCATGCCCCTAAGCCGTCAATGGGAAACAACTGTTGCTCTGCTATAGCAATACAGGGATATTAAAGCTATTTATCTTGATGCCCTGCTTCTGCTGAGACAGCTTGGAGGGGCTCTGATGCATGCTTAATACACTAATCACACTCTCTCCCTAGGACCCCTACTTGCTAATCTCTTTCTCTCTGTTTCTCATAACTTTGATAACCCATGCCATGCAAACACAAATTGACAAGCAGTGCACTCACAAAACTACTGACACCCCCTGCACAAATACATCAGTGTGCGCTTGTGCTGTCTCGTACACAGACACACACTCAGAACAGGCTGGCAGCGGTGTGCCTTCAGGGGACTTGTTTATTTTTCAAACGCAGCCAGCTTCCTGTGAGGTCTATTTTGGTGTCTAAAGCCATGGTCCTATCTTACACCTCCTTCTGCATGTCCATCTGGTGTCTGCATATCAAATTATAGGGGCTAAGTGTGTCTGCCTGCTGGTGGTGCTGCATTTTTTATTTATTTTATTTTAACAGAGCTGCTGATGTAACATGATACTGTTATCTAGTCCTGGATGTTTTCAAAGTGGTTATTTGTTTTTGGTAAAGCATTTACTGTAGCTTATAAGGCTGCAAATATAAAATATCACAAAATACAGTCTGCCCATCACAGTTTCTGAAATTATTTTCATTATTAATAAATCTGCAGATTCTGTACTTCTATTATTCATTTATAATTTTGATTATTTCTAATCACATGCATAGTGATACTTAGAGGATCAGAACAGGTAGATAGATTTAATAATGCAGAATTTTCACAAATAACCCTTTTCCTACTGAAACTACCAAAATGGACGAGTGATAGTAATGGCATCACAGGCACTATGGGAGAACACTGTATCCTTAAACATCTCTCAGTTGTACTTGATTGCACTGATGCTCAGTATGCAGCAAATAGCACAGGATCAATTGCTGTGGCAATTTTTATTTGAAGCTGTTTATAGCAACCATTATGGATCAATAGCTTTTAATGACTGATGGGAGGGACTGTGTTTCGTTGGTTTCTATTCTGAGTGATCTTTTTTGCCTCCTTCCAGAAAATAAGGATATGACAGTCTGAGGGTTGCTTGACACTAACCAGTTCTGTAGTATAGTACTCAAACTCATTTTCAGCCATTTTAACACTTTAAAGTTAGTGAAGTTAAATGTCAATACTAAATAATGGTAAATCAACACTTCTGCTACGTCTCCTGCTAACTTTTCATTTTCTTGCTCTTTAGTTTTATTGGTTTAGCTCTTTTCTACAAATGCCCGCTGACAGCTTTGCACATTATAAATGGCAGAACACCTGCACGTCCAATTCCACGGCATGTTTTTGTCATATTTTCAAAAAAATGTATGCTTCGGATAAAATTTAAATTCTCCTCAGTACTCCCTCTCTCATACCACATGTTATAGTACCCATCTACTTTCATGCACATTCTTTGGCACCTTACTTTTCCTCATTGAATATGCACTTTTTTGACATCAGAATGAATGACACTCATTTGTATTGTCTGCACTGACAGTTTAAAGGAAATTGCTTTGTGTTACTACTCAAAGCCTTGAAATTTGCTTGCATAAGGATTTGCAAAACCTGTTTGCTTTTATGTTCCATGTAAGCTAAAGTGTACCTTGTATACTTATTGTCTGCGTCCTTCCATTTTGAGTTATAATAGGTTAAGAGAAATGTTGATTGTGGTATTGTTGTGGATAGGTCATTGTTTTAGGCTGTGTTCAGACTGACTTTCAAAGGTGTGGAAAAACGTAGCTTTCCCCATTCGTTTCTATGGGGGATTTCATTCACCACAGGGGGCTCTGGAAAAACGACACAACTCTGTATGGTGAAAAAGTTTAATCTGGTCCAGCTTTCACCACACTGGATGGTGACATCATCTGGCGAAGGCGCTGCTAGTTGTGTATGGGGGATGATCAGTACATGTATGCCCTGCCCACAGGAAGAGGGCTCTTCTGTTTACCCTATTATCATGAGCAGTCACTGCTATTCACTGTTGAATTTGGGCCTCAGTCAACGCACCACAATGACACGGCATGCATTTTCGTTAGTATTGGATGCTACATTGAATGTTTTTTTTAATATTGGTGCCGACACTCTGGTTCGCAGCATTGGCTAACCAAAACACAATGGAAACTCCCAGGCTAGAAACATAAATGAAGCCACTCATATTGACTCAACACAACATGGCAGTACTGTACATGCCTACAGTGCTCCCTCTGCAACTCCTCACCTCCTCGGCCAACGAGGCCGCTTGTGTTAAACACAGCAGAGAGTTGCATTTGTACTGGATCAGTTTGACTGCCCACTTAGCCTACACAATGATAGCACACTGGTTACAAACCAAATTTGTGCTGTCACAACAGGGAGAGATGTTTCTTTGGCTGTTTCTTGACAGGGTTATCTCACAAATCTGTCATAAAAATGTACTACTACATTCAGTCACTACAAGAAATGAATGATAGCTTATGGTAACACAGCCATAAATGCTGCTCGTTTTAGAAGAGATTCACTGGCCCAGGGCATAATAGTACATCTTAAGCCAGGATTTGAAAACGGCTACTGATGGGGCCAATCTAATACTCATTCCAAAGCTTAGGTTAGTTTGTTTTTTCTTCATCACTACCAACCAGTGGCTGAATATACACCACATTCCTTTAAAATTATGTATTGAGGCATCTTGTCAGCCGTTACTCAAGATATTACACATTTTGAAAAACTACTGACGTCTTCCACTAAAATGCAGCCTTTGAAAGACCATATCTGTAGAAATCATGGTTCAAAGGAATTGAACATTAATGAATAAGCAGAGATAATAGAGTGATTAAGAGGCAACATATTTCAGTTAGAGAGAACTGAATGTGCCTAATGGTAGAGTGTACCTCATTATAGTTAAAGAGTGAGGTTTAAGGTTACTCACTGAGACTGACATAGCTATTCATCACAACCATAACATATTTCCACTTGCTGAAACTGTCCCACCTCAACAGTAGATTACTCCCGTGCCCTTTGGCTTTGCCCACTTATGCAAAAATTCTAGTCAGAGGTCATGAGAAAACTGAAATTCTCCGGCAGTGCATGACTGGGATTCACGCTCCTTCTGAACTGCATGTCAGAGAGTCGGATAGCATCACAAACTCCCTCCTCCCAGACCTTTCCAACCATTCACACCCAGCTCACACCATGACTGATGGAGGTGTGTGGAGGTGTATTTCTTTGTCTCATTCTCAGTTTTTTTTTTTTTCATGTGTGACCGTACTTTTAATGTGTGTAACACTATGAATATTGCTATTTAGAGACGTGCACCATTATCCTTGGTTTTAAAACTATATTGTATTTGTCCCTTTTGATGGTGGCTGGGTTTTCAATACGGCTTCTGGTATGGTTGTCTGTAGCAAGGATAAACCTGTGGCTGGACACCATGTCTTATAGCTACAGTTTTTCCCAATACTGTTCAATTATTCTCCAAAATATATCTTAATATGGAGCAGTATGAAAATCTTCTGTGTCCCAGACCCATTGATCAGTCTGGCAGCAGTGCAGAGATGCTTCCTTGTAACATTTCAGTGTGACAGAGTCACAGGTTAGCTAAGTCTCGGTTCTTGTATTAGCTGCAACATAATACACAGCGAGGATGTAGGTGATGGCTGAGCTGAGCATAGCAAAGCAGGCACAGGGAAGGGTGGGTTGCCTTTGAGTGTCATGCTAGTAGGGCTGCAACTAATGATTATTTTAATAATCGATTAATCTGTCAATTATTACGACGATTCATCAGATGTATATAAAACACTGAGAAATGTATTTTCCGCATAATAAAAAATAAAAATGCATTCATTTAAATAATGCTTTTGCAGTGTTTCAATACAATGCATTATCAAACAAAAATGATTTGTTCAAGGATGAAGCTTCTTATAAAGTGTCCAATAGGTCCTTACAGTGTTAACAAAACACTAAAAAGTTTATTTAAAGTTTAATAATTTTTATCTTCACAAAACATACCATGCTAATATAAAGGGCCTGCACAAACATAATGAACTATATATATATATATTTTTTTTTGCTCAATTTAAATTGATTAGTTTGCATCCTGACTTGCTTGTGCTAGCTTGATTTCCAGAACTTGGACACTGTAGCTTTAAGAAGTCCATAAGCCAATCGTTAAATGTGTAAATGCCCGAAAACATCTCAAAACCTTCTTACCAAACTAGTTGTAGCTGAAAAGATTTACAAAACTGCAAAGACAAAACAATACACTGTGTACAAACTGGTTATGAACAGGTCATTGGATCTGGAAAAATGTTTAACATGCTTGGGGTTAAAAGTAAATTTGAGTATGCCTAAACAATCCTCAACACATTTACTCTTAGGCTATGAACTATATATATATATATTTTTTTTTGCTCAATTTTTATTGATTAGTTTGCATCCTGACTTGCTTGTGCTAGCTTGATTTCCAGAACTTGGACACTGTAGCTTTAAGAAGTCCATAAGCCAATCGTTAAATGTGTAAATGCCCGAAAACATCTCAAAACCTTCTTACCAAACTAGTTGTAGCTGAAAAGATTTACAAAACTGCAAAGACAAAACAATACACTGTGTACAAACTGGTTATGAACAGGTCATTGGATCTTTAAAAATGTTTAACATGCTTGGGGATTATCATTATTATTATTATTATTATTTCTTTATAAAATCCTACTTCTCAGTCCAGTAGTCCCTGCAGTGCTGATTCATCTACTCCTCAGTCCACCTTAGTACCACATTCATTCAACACATTCACGAAATGAACGTCTGTCATGTCTTGTTGTGTTATGTTCTGTCAACATGTACAGATGGACATGCATGCTGTAGATGGAATGTTAAGGCAGAATTAGAGGAACATAAATGTTGGGAATAGCTACTTTTAGTACTGTAGTTGCTGTTAATGTCAGTATTACATTTTCACAGTTTTGATTTGCATCGGTTGATTGGCAGAATTTTTGGACACAAGAAAAAAATACTTGTCGCCAGTTTATCTGGTACTGTACATCCAGTTAAAACCGAAGCAGTCATCATTAGAAAGCTGCATTTAATTCAACCTTAGGTTTTAGAAAGGTGTCGTTTATGGTTCTTTTGAATAGTATAGCATTACAATGAGAGGTGTTTGTAATATTTTGTTTTCCCTGTTTGTATCAATGAGTTTGTATTTGTACTATATTAGAAACAACACTTAGTATAATTTGCTCAAGCAGTAGATGGCCTAATGTAAGAGTGATCAGAAAATCTCATCATTATATGCTGTCATGTATTAGGTTTGTTTTAGAAATAATTGCTGTTTTATTCCTATATTTGAAAAACAGATTTGCAACCCTATTATAGCAATACATATGGCATATATTTGGTTGGACAATGTTTGACAAAAATGTTAAAAATCCCTCTTTCAGAAATTATTAAATGTTAAAACATTAGATTGAATGCCATTATTACATGTACGTATATTGCCTGTATGCACTTATAAAGGGTAGGATAGTGCTGACCGTTTTGTATATGTGCAGTTTTATTTTTGTTCTATTTTGCAATACAAATATAGTACAGGGAATTATAGCTTATAATTAGGTTTAATCCAGTTTATTTGGCTGTTTCTAAGTGTAGGTGTTCGACTGCTAATTAAGACAGCATCTTGTGGTCTTTTGTAGACCTAATGCTTTACAGGGTGGTTTTTGGCATTTATTCTTGATTAATAAAGGTCTATTTAAAGGCATTTCTGACTAGTGGCAAGTTATAATACTGACAGCTGGTTGCTCTGTTTCTCAGTTACACACTTTCTAACTCCTTTTGCCTTGTGCTTTACATCTTATCTTGACCTTTTAACATTTCTATCCAGGTCAATAAAAATGGTTAGAAATTGAAAAGCACATGTATTTGTCAGCTGTGTGGTTCCACCTGAAGTCCAAAAGGCCAGCTACACCAAAAGACGCCATTGTCGACTGTTGCTGTTTAGAAAGTGCATTGTAGTGCTTCAACATGAGAACATATTCACATAGATTGTTTATCTGTTAACCAGCTGAATCTACAACCAACACACCAGCAGTCACTCTTTGCTACTGAAGGAGCTAATGGGTGACAAAGACCTGAAAGTGCTGTATGCCACTACGGGTAATTGCATCTCATCAATAGTACATTACTTACTGTAGTTAGCTAAAGCTTGATATCATCAGTTAAATGCACTCTGCAGTGCCTGCAGTTAGTGTGGAGCTGTTGAAAGAAACCCTAGATCCCCATTTAACAACAACATGTCAATACAAATTTTGACGGGAAAAAAAATCGAATTGTCCCAGTGGGAGATTATGTTTGAGGAATCCTGATATTTGAAACATAAGGGTTTCTTTAACATAATTGCAAACAGGCCACCTAGATACTGATACCTCTACAGCCTTTATTTTTTCTCTTTACAAAAGTGATTTGCAGCCTTTGAAAGATGTTTGTTTCATTGTCGCCATCTGACTGCATATAATATTCTGTATAGGACGGCACAGCAATCCATTCAGCAGGTACCGCCGCTAATTAGAGGTTTGACTCATGAAGATGATTAAAAAGCAAATCTAGACTGCTTCTTTCTCACTGGAAAGCCCATTTACTGTGATTGTGAACTGATGATGGTGATACGTGTAGTTTGTATTCTGAGCTCTATGACTCTAATTTGGTTTCTAGTGGACTGCTAATGGTAACCAGACAGCACTCTATCTTTTATTATCATCTTTGTCAGTGACATTGTAAGATGCTTTTTATAGCACATGCAACTGTATTCCCAATTCTGTATTACTAAATTTCCAGGAGTTCTTCTAACATAAAGGAATGGCATGAACTATACAATTGCACTGCAGCTGACTTACAACTCAGTGTTAAAAACCCTTGAGGTTGGCTCCTAAAATGGGGGGGGGGCGGCTTTATGCTGCACTAGAGAGGGGTAACAACAGCACAGCATAAGAAAGTGATACAACACAAAAGAAATTCTGGTTCCAAAAAATGTTCCTCTGGCTCTTTATGTTCTTGAAATGGCCTTTTTCAAAACACCACTGGGCAAAACATTTCCAGAATGACTTTACTTCACTATTGCTGAAGCCATCAAATGTACAAAGCCAGACCAGCCCTTGCAGTTGACCATATGGCATAAAGCAAAAGAATGACATGTAACTGTACATTATAAACAATGAAGAAAAATCTCATCTATTCTGAATTATGTTTTTAAGTAGATCCTACATTACCTTCTTAACAGCTTCATCTCATCACTTGAAAATAACGAACACGGTATAATCAACCAGCGGTGATTGTATTTTATTTATTGATGAGAGTAAATCAAAGCGTAACACCACCAAGCAATTACAATGCCAGTCTTAATGAGTACCTCAATTTACATTGGTTGATTGCCAAAGAGAAAAGCAACATTTTGCTGCACTCCTCAATTGATCATTGAAATTAATTCCCTAAATGTGCACGGTAAACAAACAAAGTTTATGATCTTTCAAACAAAGCCCGTAATGCACTGCTTTTTGCATAAGATGCTGCCTGTGTATGCAAATTCATAACACGCATTTTAATATGTAAAACAGGCAATAAGCTATTTTTGAAAACAAAAATGCAGTGCTTAATTTGGCTTGTGGTTGACACAGAACGATTAAGGAAACATTTTCACTGTCAGTACAGAAAAATAAGCTGTAACTGAGCATGCAATATCAAGCATGGATTTGCTGTGCACTGTATCCCACCTATTGCTGCACCACCACTGACACTACAGCTATCAGTGAACTCAAATCACCCACTGGCTGCAGCACAGCAAAGCGATTGCTCACAGTCTGAGCAGAAAAAGGGAACAAAGCTGAAAACATTGCTGCTTACAGCAGCGTTCCTAAATTGGCAACGGCATCACTAGATTTAATAACTTCTAAGACCTTCTTGGTGACTGTATATCTTAAAAGCTGACGGGAACAAATTTTTCAGAGCATCTGCAGCAATTTTTGAGTATAGATTTTAATACATTTTTCTTCAAGTGATGCATCTGTTGAAACCAAAGCAGCCTTTTGCCAGCTGGAGGCATAGCCCAGCTCCCACCTTTAGGGAAGAAAAAAAAAAAAAAGTGGAGCAGGTGGGCTCTTCCCTGCTCCAGTGACCTTGCCTCTGGTCTCAGGTGAGCTGAACATTTTTGTTACTGAGTGAGCTGCAGGCCTAGGGAGAGGAGAGCAGATAAAAAGACCTGTCAGCAATAGCCTGTAGGAAGAACAGCAGCTAATACAACAAATGTATTGCCAGGAGTACTTTAAGCAGAGAAATATAATAAAGTGGTCTAATCTAAAGGCAAATAATGACTGAACCCTTAGCACTGAGTAAGTCCAGCACTCTGTCATCCAATTTCCTTCATATTTATTATCAGTACCTCTTTGAATACATTGTTGGTTTTATGCTATGGCCATTAGAATAAGAGCAAAACCAGGAAAAATTAAAAAAAAATTTTTTTTTGTTCAGTAACTTTAGTTTAACCTATTGGATTACTGTATGTTAAGATGAACTGCTAACATAAAGCATCATTAGTATTGTTGGTATGGTTATAGCTAAGAAGTGACTCGTTACTGTGATTAAAATTGTTGAACTACTGTATGTTACCTCATCTTTGTGCTGGAAAACTGGGTGTACAGTATGTGAATGTCCTAACCTCATGATTGTAAAATGAAGACAGCATTTTAATGTTCTAGTCTAGTTGTATGTTTTGACATTTTGACATGAAGTCTTCATCAGGTGTTTACAGCTTGTACTCTGGCCTGACGTACATACAGACTCCTGACTTCAGTTTGAAGGAATCTATATGTATGTCAGGTCAGAGCACAGGCTTCTGGACTACAGTGTATTTGACACTCTACAATGAGTGCCGCCACTTCTCAGACGAGTAGCATGTCAGTTATCGAGGGTAAATATCCAGTGTTATAATAATATTAGCACCACATAGGCAGGCTTAGCAGAGTTTTTCTTTGACTCAGAAAACCTACATGAAAGCAAATGCTGTACAAATATTGTCTCGTTTCATCCATTTTAGTTCATGACCGCAGATCGACTAGCAGATAGCTCTGAGGCTACAGCTAGCTGCTCAGCTCACCCATCAGCTCCCAGTCGGCAAAACCCCTTTATGCTTCTGCACAGGGAGAGAAACGTTTTCACATTTTCTCAACAGTAGAAGAACCAGAGTTTTAGTAGGTTACTTGTTTTCCTAAGAGCTAGTTATGTGTCAGTTGATGTACATCAGCTTTATTTAGGATAGCCTAGCATTTCATACAGAGGCACTTCAAATTTATATAAGCAAAGAAAACCATAAACATAAAAACTGATGGAGATAAAAGATCAGAAACATGACTACAGAGTAGTTATAGTACAGTGATGAATTTTAAGTTTCCTCCAATGTAACACAGTCACCTGTTTTTCTAATGTAGTCATTTACTGCATATACAGTATGTTGTTACCAGTGTACAGAAGAAAGTAAATATAAAGCATTGGTACTTTGATTAGAAGGTAAGAGAGCAATGTTCTTAATTACTCTGGTGATATATTGTTTATTTATTAGTAGCCATATATAAAGTTTGGGAAGTCCTTTACAAATATAGTATGTACTTTGTAACATATTTCACAGTTGCCATTGCAACGACTGAGCCATTTTTTCTTCAAAGTTATCTTGTTACCCTTGATTCCTTATAATCCTACAGATGATGCTTGTCCCCTGAGTCACCAGCCATGAGGAATAGGGCCTAGATGACTGAAACGTAAGCTTGGGGAAAAGGACTGTGTCCCCTGTGAACTGATGTTGTATCAGAGTTGAGGACCCCTGTGACAGTACAAGAGCTTTGTGAGAATTGTCATACTGGAAAACCCTGAGTAGAGAGAAATGGAAGAGCGAGAGACTGTCAGATGTTACATTGTCTATTTATTCTGTGTACTTATTCTGTTCAGTGACACAGGGTGCTCCAGCCTATCTCAGCATTTACTGGCTGAGCATGTCACTCTTTGTATGTAGTAACCATAGACTGTATATAGTGGATGGGCAACGTGTCACCACTTCCTCCACTATGCAAATGAAGTCAAAATATTGTCAGTATAGCGGCTGCCATCTTGGGATTTTTGCAATCAGATTACCCGCAGTAGCAATGGAGTAGTTGAGTGATGTATCGGACTACCAATCAAAACTTCAAATTGATATTTAAATAAATTACATTTTAATATCACTAATAACTTGTTAAAAATTTAATTACCAGAAAACAACTGCTTCTACACACGTCAGTGTGATAATATCTACCAGAAATGACAGAAATAACCTTTGGGGAAAAATGTATTTGATTTGTACTGTGAATTTGGCTAATGTCCCATCTTGTAACATGGAGCGGGTGGGATTTAAGACCTACACCTCAACCAGCCACCAGGGGGGCGTTCGAGTTGCAGTGGATTTTAGTGGTTTCCTGTCATGTTCTTATTATACATGTGGTGTTGGTAACAAATGCATAAAGCCAAATATTTATCTGCTAAAAACTATGGGCATGAAAAATGATCATTGAGCTTGGCTTTGAATTACAACAAGCAAACAACAAACTCTACTTGTTATTTCCAGACTGTCTTTCAGAGTGTGTGTGTGTGTGTGTGTGTGTGTGTGTGTGTGTGTGTGTGTGTGTGTGTATATAATATTTTGCAGAACTGGACTTTAGTACACCTATGTTCCTGCTCCAGTTAGCACACAAATAGGTCACGCTGAGTGAGAAGAATCCCTGTATGAAAAATCTTAATAAATGCCTCAGTCATTGCCAATCTGGGGTCAAATTTGTTTATATGTGATCATCGTGTTTCCATCCTCACATGGTCAAATTCCAAATTGGAAGCAGGCTGATCGTAATCCTAATGAGAGCTCCCCTATTACCTTATTGGACTGATAAGGCTCTAGTCTGTGACACTCAATTTTCAAGACCCAAAGCCTGTCAAGGAACTACCAAGGAACAGAATATTTGCAGGACCATTAAGTGAATGTCTAATTAACTTATAAGGCATTTCTGAACTAGCTATCAAATCTTTCCTCTGGGCACCAATGCATCCATCTGACCTGATTTGATTGCACAGTCACATTAATGAGCTCTGTGATGTCCCACATACAGCCTCACTTCGCTTTCTAGCTGCAGCCAACTGCAAGGGGTGTTTGGGGTGGGGGGTTGATTGTGTGCAAGACAGTGAGAGACCAGAGCTCTAATAGATGTACAATGAATGCAACCAGCACTTAAATGCCCCTACTGGTATTTAAAGGTTAATTTGTTTGTTTCAATGATTAAAAGGTTCTCCATTATCTTTTTGTGTCAATTAAATGTTGGATAAGTCAGTTATGCTGAATCTCTTCATGAATGTAGGAGCATCTGTATCTGTCTGGTCTTGGAGGGCTTATTGAATGGGGGAATGGACATAAGACAAGAACAGAAAAATCCCAAAACACTTCATTTGGAGACACATAACCCACCCTCACAGCTTAGAGGAGGAACACTGTGGGGACTCAAAACCCATTTGGTGTCTGTGGTTGTTATGTGTCTGCTGATGGGAGAGAAGAGAAGAAGAGAAGAATGTATTTTCATGCAAAGTGAAATAATTTGCATAACACGCGTGAAACTCATTTGCAAGACTCCACCAAACTTTGCATTAAAACAATGTGGAAAACAAGCAAACAAGTTGGGAGTCATCCATACACACAGTCAGCTGTCAGTTGTATGAAATTTCAGATAAGGTAGCTTGAGTCAGGTTCCTGCCATTATGTACTGTATGGTGACATGTCTCAAAGTTTTACACCTTTGGAATTGACTTCTGTCTATTGATTGCGTTGTTTGTTTAACACATCCTTGAATGTAGAGTGTGTGACCAAAAGTATAACCAAAGGTCATTTTCTTAAGTTGAATGTGAAGGATAGAATGGGAGATTTTTGTTAGTATTAAAGTCTTTGTGTGCATAAGCCCCATTTTATCCGTCTACTATTCTCTTTCTGAATCCATCTGCTGGCAGAGAGTCAGAGAGGTTCACTGCACTGCCCCCTCCTGTATGGGAACGACTATGAATATAAATAGGTGAGCTCCTTGAGGTATTACAACTCATCCATGCTTGGTGGCTGGTTGAGAATGTCAATACCTGCGTAAAACAGAAAAAGCGATTTCTTTCACTATGTAAAGGTTATAATGGCTGATTGTTTTTCTGCTGGAATGTAAATTATACAGTATTGGCACCATGTTATGCCACCATAAGGGTCAAGGATATACTGTAACTAATCTATATCATAATCATCTTAAATATAAAGCTTTATTAAATTTGGTATTTTACATGTCAGAACCTTTGTTGGGGGAGGCACTTAATATGATGTAATGCATATTTTCTCATGATCACACAATCTGTGAGGATTGGAAAAATATTTCCTGTCTGCGTGTGTCTGTGTTGTTTAGTTACAGATTTTTCTGTAAATTAAAGAAGGAAAAAGAAAGCTCTTCTCAACCTGATGGCCTGTTCTGATAATAATCATTCTTTCTTTGAATTGTTTAGCTTTCTGCATATGATGCCTGGTATGTGTTGTTTGCAGTTGCATTATTAGGTATTACTTTCCATTTTAATGGGTCAAAAGCAAAGAAGCACACAGTAAAGGTGTCTGAGGCTGTGTAAGAAAATTCTGCACCGCCAATATACCTGACATGAAACAACTAAGCAAATACTAAAATGAACACAAAGGGACAGGAGATGAATCCAGAGACAAATAGGAAAAGACAATGATATGGTTTCAGCAGAGTAGGCCATTAAAACTCCATTTGAATCACAGCGATTTGTAATAGTGAAAAAACAGCAAAGCTGGGTAACACATGGAGCCTGATTCTGGGACTGTGTGACTCAATCCTCCCATGAATTCAAAAATGTTGCTCCTTCCTGTGATCAGTCAGCCTGGGGCTAAACTGGCACTGCTGGACAGTGGCGGAGTGAGAGTGAAAGAGAGCGCAAGACAGAGTGGGGGGCCGAAAAAAGAGGCGAGAGATGTTAGGGTGTGTGTATGTGAGTTGGGCTCTAGGCCATGATACCAAACTTCCTTTGAACTGAACAGCTGTGGGCTTCAGGACTGATATAATATTTAATGAAATAATTGCATATACAGAGAAAATGCATTGGTTAGGGAATGTACCTTTCATGCAGGGGATCTGGGAGTATGCACTATTATTAGACATGATTTGGGTAGTTGCCCCCATCTCTCTCTCTCTCTCTTCCTCTCTTTCTGTGTAATGCAGCATGCTGCCCAGCTATGATATTAAAATTTGTGCATAAATCCAGAATTTTAAGTGTTGGTAATATATGTCTGCAATAATTTCATTTATTTCTGTAGGCAAAGTCTCATTGTCAGCAGCCTTTTAGGGACATCATTAAATTATGTGTTTGCATTCACATTTATATTATGAAAGACTAAACTCTTCAATTTAAAAGTAGCTACCACATTAAGTCTAATTTAACCCTGATAAAATCACGCCATGTATATTTGAACACTGTTTTGCTAGTAGGCCAAATCTGAAATACTGAGGCATTACATTATATTTTGTTTTTTCTTTGTCTATTATAATATTCAAATAATCTGATTTTATCACATTTAGGAATATTTCTGTATAAAGACTAGCTAATGCTTTCAGTATAATGCTATATGCATACAACCTCTGCAAAATTCTAACTAATAAAAATGTTAGTATTTTCAGTAATTGTGTTTTCAATGTGTAGAGGGGGATTTGTTGTTTTTCTTCTATTATAATAATAATGATAATAATAATAATAAGGTCTAGACCTGACTTTGTAAAGTGTCCTGAGATGACTTTTGTTCTGATTTGGTGCTATACAAATAAAATTGAATTTGTTCTAATAGACATAAAGAAGGTATTTAATTTGAAAGAGATTGCCTCAGCTGTTACAACTTTCCATGTGATGTGTGTCAACGCTCTATCGTTTCTGCTTACACTGCATTCCCTGCCAAGCACTGCATATATCAAGTCCTTACAGAAACCCATAGCTCATCTTTCCTTTAGCAAACTACAACACACTCTATGCTGTTACATGAATTTCACATAAGATTAATCTCTTAAAATGTGAGTGCCAGACAGTTTAGAGGCTGCTGATGAATCTGTGCTCCTTTTAAAATGTACCATTTTTCCATAGAATTCACCGTTTTATGGAGAGGGCCCCATATTATCATGTTCTGATTGGAAATGTATTTACATTGCTCGATCTTAGTCAGTATGAAGCGATCAATTTCAGATGTTCTTTCAAGAATAAATGAAAACCCACACTCCTTTTCTCAACAGAATTGCAGCACCTTATTTTGAAGTGTGGCGATTACCACTGATTTATACGTATAATAGCCATGCTCGTTCCCACACAACAAGTTTGCTCAATAACAGATAGATGCTGTTGCCTAGCAACTGCTGAGTGCCATAACGGCAACTAGTACCTGCTCCTGGAGGCAGACTCCATCTTGTAGGTTTCTCTGTCTTCTAATTGGACAGGTGTGTAAACACTGATCCCTTGCTTCTCCATCCTCCCGTTTTCAGCCGGGGTCTTAAATGACGGATCGCACCGACTTTACACTAACCTTCTGACTGTGGAATATGCACAAATGCACAGCTACTGGCATGAATTGAATTGACAACATGAAATATTAGGGACATTTGCTCCCCAACTGAGAATCCCATAAATTCACTGCCTAAAAGTATTCTGCATTTCAGTAATACATCAACCTGTGTTGTCCCCCAATCCCAATCAATTAGAAATTATTCAGGAGTTAAATTGCATGAAATGTGCTTGTGGCACTTAAAGCGCAGAGAAGTCAACAGGCTGCAGGGCTGGGCTGGTGATTATAAACAAGTAAATAAAGGAGCTGAACTGGATGCAAAACAAAGTCAGTTTGACGGCTTGCCCTACTCTTTCAGAGGTGGATGTTGTGGCTACTCTTGTTTAGCAGAACAGCAAAACCACTGTGCTTGCACAGATGTGAACCTATTGAGTAACTTAACAGCAGGCTTGAAGACAGTTTCATTGCCTTGTGTTCACACTCGGAATTAATTATGGGTGTGGGTCGGCGGGGGCGGCAGTGTCCTCTGCTGGAACTGAAGCCACCCCTGAAGCCACGTCCAACTGTGATGTCATGGTGCACTCATACACCCTGAATGTCTGCATCACTGCAGCAAAGCAAGAAGTGAAATCACTGGAGTTAAGCAGAAATTTTCAGATGGCATGAAGTTAGTTGTACAATAATCTCGGCATTTGTTGAATGCTGAAGATTTGAATTCTCAGTTTTAGTTTTTGGGATGGGCATTTGACTTCATTATTTGCCAGCTTCGTGTATTAATTGTTAGAAGTTGAATTAACTGTGTGCTAATGTAAATTGTGACAATGACCCCCTACAACATAAAATGTCCTGTCACTACAGCCTCCCTGCACCCAGTTGCCCCTCATAAAATCAAGGGCTAAATCAAAGCTGTTAACAGAGTGCTAATTTTTATATACTATAAACTGTGTCAACATTTATTTTGGGACCTGTTGGCTTTTAGTAAATCTGGACACTTGGCCAAAGTGTTGGAGTGGAAAACCCCACTCTGTGTCATTTAGGTTTTTAAGGATCTGGTGAGGATTTTGACTTTTGGTGTTCAAAGTGACCAATATAGTGATTTCTCCTTGTGGGCGTTAAGACTGAATCCGGCTCCCTGCTGTGTTTTTACACAAGGGTTGGTCGGGTGGGTGAGGGTTTGCAGGGGAGATTGTTGTAGGCATGTACGATACGGCCACGTTTGCGACTAGCTGAGGTGAATGACTAGCAATGCTGCTGATGTAGCCTACGCCGCCTTAGCACCAGTTTCTATCACCACCAGTGTGTTGGCATTGACAGATTAAAGAGTTTTACATCCAGTACACCAACTAACGAAAGCACATGTCATGTGGCTATGGTGTGTTAACTGTGGCTCAGATTTGACAGTGAATAGCAGTGAATGCTCATTCTAACAAGGTGAACAAAAGTGTCTTCTTTCCACGTTCCTACCTGTGCCCCATATGTGATTGGTCAGCGCAGTGCCTTTGTGAGATGCCATTGTCTGGTGCGGCAGAAGTTGAACCAGATCCAACTTTTTGGCTGCACATGGCTGCATCATTTTGCCCGAGCCCCTTGCAGTGCTTGGACACCTTTGAAACTGAGTCTGAGGACGCAGGCTTAGGAAGTTAAAACCATATGGATCAATGCTACTTATCTATTTTCTTCAAAAAGCAGAGGATGTTATTGAAGCCTATATGTCTGATATACAGTACATTCTCAACTTTTAATATTGTTTGTTGCATTTGGTGTCAGTCCTCCTCCTTGGATAGAGCACTGACCCCTTTAAATTAATTTTACTGAGGGAACTTCTTACATATACACAGTCGTGATAAGCTGCTGTTTTGATGTCTCTAGTGGCTGCCTTAAAAAGGTGTGTCACCTCACTACTTATCAATACTCACATCACTGCCTAATTAGCCACAATTAAGTCTGGAATGAGCTACAAATAGGAGGGCAAAATAGAACACTTAATTATCTTTCTCTTCAAGCTGTTCTCAGCCCTAGAAGGAAAATGTAATGCTAATTAGCCGGTCCTTTAAATAGCCCACATTTTGGATTGCATTTTATCAACAGGTTCTGGGAAACAATCTGCTCCCAGCTGGCAAACAAAAGGGGAGAGTATGAAGTATAGTACAGTATGTTGTACTGTACAGCAACAATGTGGTAAACATAAGTCTTTGGCAGGTTCCTTCACTCCCTCCTCAAATGGAATCACCATTTAATCAATAATTCAAACTGCTCTTGAAAAAGTGCTAGATTCTCACTCTGGGATTTTGAAGTGCTTATTGGTTGAAATTACCATCTTGATTGTTTACAGGTTTTGCCAAAATGTGTATTAGTATAGAGATGAGACTGCATTGGTAATTAGCATCTAATAAGCCCATTCCTCTTCTAAAAGATCACACTGTTGTCAATGCATATTAATAGGCTAATTTTCCTGACATATTCCTGTATGTGTGAATGTGTGTGTCATATTAGTTGCCGTCTTATTTAGCGTGGTAGAAATGTATTCAAGATATACAGGCTGTAAAATACATCATGTATGTTATGATTCACCAATCACCTTCAGTCTTTCTGCCTTGGATGACGTTTGAGGCTGATTCTCACTCATTGTCTCAGTGTCCCAGTCTTTGTCCACATACATGATGGGTCATGTCTTAACAGTGACCCCCAGGCATGCGACAGTTCAAGTGAGAAGAACATAGATAGCCATGTGTCACTGTAAAAGACAAGGAGTCTGTGGCCATCCCAGGAGACTCGGGAGGGGAGTAAATTCATTTGCTGTGGTGCTGATGATAACGCAGGTCATTTGTACACTCAGACTGGATGGCTGTCCTGCCAGGGGGGGAGGAGAGCAGAGCAGAGGAGAGGAAAGGGGGAGAAAGACAGCATAGGAATGAGGAGGGTGGGACGGCATCCAAGTCCCTCTCACACTGAGAGGGGAGATGAGAAAAAGTTATAGTAGCTGATAAAAGAGACATTCAACTGAGAACACTAAGGACCCAAACATGAAGCACTGGGATTGAGCCAGGTCCCAGAGGAGTGAAGAATGGGGGAGATAGGTAACAGACCCCTTCTCTTTGTAAACTTTTATTTATTTCTTTGCCTGCATAACATATAAAAAGATATTAGAATCAATTTCAATCAAAGATTATCTGACAGGGGAAATTCTGGGGGAAAAAGTGGAAAGAGAAAGACTTAAAGAGTTGAATGTATCAGGGATTAGGTAATGCTTGTAGACATGGGTTGCAACATTGCTGCAATTTCTGTGGCGCAACAAAGTGTGCTTACATTTTAAATCAAATCCAGATGGAAATGGGATTTTTACCCTTTAGTGTTGTTGACTACTTTCAGACAGCTTTAACTCGACTGCCTCTCAAGTAATAACCTGGAAAAGGGTTTTCACCTCTCATCTGTAGAAGGCTGGAGATATCCACTATATTTGACCCTTTATACATTAATGTTTTTGCCTCAGAATAGGCCTGTTTTGGGAAACATTTACCAGGTGCAGTAATAGACTGCCCACCAGAAGTATATTATGGTGGTTTTTTTATATATCTGCAGTTAAGTGTTTTTTCTCTTCTGTAATAAGATTCTCAAATCAAAGAAAAGGGCTACAGAAAAGGGAGCACAAGTAGCACAAGTTGAACAGCATTATTGTCACTGTCAGCAAATATTTCTAATGAAATATAGTTGTCTATCCTATTTAACTGAAGAAACACATTGTTAAATGACAGGGTTTACTTACAGAAAACTTCAAATAAGTATACTGACAGAACTACATTATTAGAGGTTTGGACAACCATATATAAAATGGGAATTTTCATTCAAAATACAGACCCAAAATACATGTTAAAGCTCTCGGCTTTTCTGCATGCAGACAAATGAATCTGTGGCAAATAGGCAAACGTTTTACTTCCAACACATTAATGATAGTATTTTAAGTTGTTTGGAGGCATGAAGTTAAAGTAAGTAAATATTTTCACAATAATAAAATGGTGCAAGCATTAAACAAGGCCCTGGTGTTGGCCAAACTGAAAAGCTGCAGACTGTTGACCCCTCGGGGAAGATTATTTCAAAGCCTTTATTTTGGTCTGTAATATCTCAAAGAAATTCTGCCCTGTTAGTTTGTCAGATTGGGGAAAATATTGGAATATAAGTGTGTGATGTGCATAATGATTGATGTTTGGGTTAAGAAATCTAAATAATTCAAGGCCCAGTAGTGATTAATTGTAACCATAGTTCTATGAGGACAGGCATCGGGACTCATATTTGCAAATGGAAATTCTTATGCCAAGCCAATCATTGTTAGAGACTTCTCTCCTGATGTAAAGCCTGTGATTCACTGATATTTGTCCAGTAGGACTGCAGCACATAATAGAAAGGCAGAAAAGCATGCTTTAAGGGCCTTGTGTATGTGGAACTAGGGTTATAATACATAATGGTTGCTCTATTTCACACAAGCTTTGCCCTTTAATGAGGTTGTTTTGGCAGAGGGAGTGAAGCCTGATAACAGGCTTTTTTTTTTTGTGGAGCACTTAGTAAGACTATTAGACTCTTCATGAGCTTCAATTTAGTGCCACTCTCAGGTCTAATCATCAGCTTTGTACACAAAGAAAATTAAACCACACTCATACATCTTCTTGTTCATTTTTACAATGGGTTTTGCAATATTAACTTCTAAAAAGTAAAAGATGTCATGCACAAAAATTTGCAAATTTGCAGACCACACTGCTTTAATAGGATACATTTCAAGGATGATGAAGGCTATTATCGCTGTGAGCTGTACCAAGCAATGGCTCCAGTTTCTTAACAGTAAAGATGTATTTGAGATGTGCCCACAATTTTGTGCCCTGAACATCAGATACTGTATTTTGAGTTTGAGGTGAATGACAAGATGTCCTGGTGTTTGATGAAAATTGAGTAATTGAGAATCTAAATTTTTACCCCATCTCTTAGTTGATAATCGTGTGATTATCAGTGGAGTTCCATCAACAAAAACAAATGGCATCCTCTTATTTTCACTTACTGCCGATGTGAATTGAGTTACCACCAGAGTATGTCGAGTCTCATATACCACTTATTGGCCAAGCACAGAGCAGAGAGCCCTCCTCCCCCTCACCAAAGGCAGACCACGCTGGATAGTTTGCAACAGAGATGCCTGGACAACTTTAAAATGGGCGGCTACAGCTTGCAGGTTGAGTAACACTGTAGAGGATGAGGGGCTGCTTGAAATAATTTATATTGTATCCAAAGACTACATGTATGAACTGCCTTTGAGAGTCACCACTGTAACCAAGACACACAATTTGTATGAAGATGAGAAAGCTGAGGAGGAGGCGTTTTGGTACAGAGAAACTTCTCTCAGTAATCACAGTGACCTTGGGGTCCCTTTAAGGTACATTTAGAACCAGTGGTAGAAGAGGTACTCAGATCCTTTACTGAAGTAGCAATACAGCAGTGTAAAATTACTCTTACAAGTAGAAGTCCTGCAATCAAAATGTTACTAAAGTAAAGGTACAAATGTATTAGCATCAAAACATACTTAAAGTAATAAAAGTACCCATTATACAGTATGGCATATTTCACATTCCATTATATTATTGTGTTATAATTACTGATGCATTATTGTGTTCATCACATTTAATGTTGCAGCCTGTAAAGGGGGAGCTAGTTTTAACTAGCTTATATGCAGTTCATTTGAATTATTGCTGGGTAGCTTTGCCTATAGGAATGAGTGTAGGTGTGTGTGGTTGTCTGTTTCTAGAGTCACCCCTGTGATAGACTGGCAACATGTCCAGGGTGTACATTGCCTCTCGCCCAATTTCAGCTGGGATTGGCTCCAGCCCCCTTGTGACCCTATTCAGGATAAGTGGTATAGATAATGGACGGATGGATAGTAATACTATAGTGCTGTTATGCTGTTCATATGACCTGTCCCTCCTGCACTAGCTGGCTCTCCCACAGCAGCAACATGTTGGCTGCTGTCTTCCTTTTCTCTTAATGTCCATTTCTCTCTTCAGCTTTCCCTCTCTGACCCTGTCTTGCTGCTTCAGCAGCACTGGTTGAAACCAATTGGATCGCTAATCACACTGATCAGACTGATCAACGTTCCCACCTGTCTTTTTCAATATTTCCTTGGACATTCAGCGTCAGAGTTTATGAAGTAGCAATAACTTCATCCACTTGTAGAGCAGTCTGTGTACAGCCGTGCCCCACACAGCCTGCTGACCTCGACAGCAGCTGTATTCTAATGCTAGCTTAGCCAGCCTGACTAGCTTTATAATAACTTATTAGAAGAGTGGGATCTCCACGACTGACAGAGCTGTGTTAAAATATAATACAGAGAGGAGGAGATGTTCACGGATGGTCCATCATCATATTTGTCATGTGTTTGTTTGTGTGTGTGAAAGAGAGAAATGGAGTGGAGCACGGAGGGACTGAGAAAATACACACACTACACATGGCACTGCATTAAAATGAGCTGTAACCCATTTTAAGTCAATATGTGGCAATCAATGCTGATGTTGTGGTGGCCCACCACAAATAACTCTCTTTAGTAGATGTCGCATTTTTAAGTTCCTGAAAGTGTATTTTACAGTAAATAATGTCATATAGCAGCATTTTGCTGTTACACAATGTGATTTTGACTAGACTGAGTGAACAAATGAAACTGACTTATTGGACAAGCACTTTAATTAGCATTTTGATTAATGCTAATGTAGTTTACACAAGTATGAAAAGCATTGAAACCACTGAATCACTTAAAGCTTTAGTATCTTTGCTGGACAAACATTTAGCACCATTGAACTTTGTTGTAATGCAAGTTGGATTGAACATTGCAGCCTCCTGGTGCCACTATGAAGGACTTAGGGATTTTTCTCTTGATTAAACTAATATGACTGCCAGCTGTGGGCATTTTCCTTTGGTTATTGTGCTTTCTCCACATCCACATGGTCTAAGGACAGAGGGTGTTGTAACAGTACAGATTATAAAGCCCCTTGAGACAAAGTTGGGATTTCTGACGTTGGGCTATATAAATAAAATTTGACTTGACTTCACTCTGCAATTTGTCTGTTTTAAAATTGTTGGAACAGAATTGTGAATTGACCCAGGTCTGTCTCTCTTCACGGTGAATGAATTATTTGTCTCCCAAATGCCTGAACTGTGACAACTTGTCAATTAAAATCAGGATCATCGCTGCTGACACATGACACTTTTTGTTTCAGTCACCGCTGTCACAAACTTTTGACTGGTAGTGTATGTTCACTCCTACACCATGTACATAATAGGATAATAAATGCATATTAGACCCGAGTCTCCTCTGTACAATGTACAATGTGAAATGCAGGCTTACAGCAAGATTAAACATCATCAAAGCAAAAGGTTTGCACTCGTTTTTTCAGGGCATATAACGGTGTTCATCAGTGCAGATGAAATGCAACCAGAAAACAGAAAATTTTTCTTTCAGGCTAAAAGATATTGCCAGAAGTTTGCAAACGAGATAAACAGATGCATCATTTTACCTGCTCATTCATTTCACAAAGAAGACTGTCCTACTTTCTGTGTAGAACAGTGAAAATTTAGCTTGACCTAATTCACCACCAGTTTACACAGTGACAGAGTTCAGTGTCAAGGGTAAACTCTGTCAACTGCACCTAGATTGATTTATGCAGGGAGTAGGCAGGGGATCATTATGTGACATCTGCAGTGCCACCAAGTGCTGGCAAAATTATAGCCTGGAGTATTGAGTGATTGGCACTTAATGAGCAAATGTGAGTGACAATGAGCTTTAGCCTGGGGGCAACAACAGCATGGGGTGGTGGTAGGTCATGAATCTGGAATAATGGAAGTAAACTGTACCATCTTTGGCATTGATTTTCCTTACCTTTGTTCTGTGTTTTATGTCCATGATCATCCACTGACATTGTAGCCACTCCCACATAGAAGCACTTACAGGCATTATGCAAAAAGAACAAAGGAACACAAGAATAAATGACCCATTCTTTCCCCGATAGACCCTTGTAGCTCATATTTCAAATGGTTGAACAGACTGTATTAAACTGTGCTCATTAAATATGTAATGCTGCCTTATAGGAGCTAAGTCCTGATAGAGGTCTTTTGTCATCACTTTTAAATGGGGAAAAATAGGAGTAGGTTTGCAGAAATGATCCCCTAGCAAAAGACTTGTACTTGACTCATGCTCTGTTGTCTTATGAAGCCTTTCATTAGTATGCTGCTGCTGGAGCACTTCATAAATGTAGCTGGTAATTCACAGGAAGTACCCCCGCCCGCTGAGGTCCTCTTCTCCCCGTCCCTAGCCATTATGCAATTCCTTATGGTTGTGTGACTCTTCTGCACACCCACCTGTCTGCCAGTCTACCTCCTGTCCTCGCTGGCAGTCATGTTTTCATCTAGAACCGCCTCCTCTCCCCAACACTGCTCTTGCTTTTCAATTTATGTCTCCATTTGGTCTTAGCCACTGAGCACAAAGATGGATGTTTACATTAACAAAGCTGCCAGGTTTTGATTTTATTTTTCATCATCAAATTAACTGTGAGCCACATTTGAAAGATCTATTTTTTCACTAAGTGATGTTAATAGGGTGATTACATATTCACACCAATACATTAAGGTTATGTATGCATCATTAACTAAGCTTTGAATAACTGTAAAAGCGGCTGCCTGCTGGGGGAAGATGGAGATATGTTCTTGCTTCTCAAATGTGCGTTTGGTTCATCAACATGAAAAATGTGTGAATCAACAGACTTGAGAATGGCAGTGTATTAATCTAGTGGTAACCTTTTCTACTTTCATTGGTCTTAGATAAGCTTCTTATATTGTATAGTTGTTGAAAATACATTGCAAAGCACCTAAAACCCCATGAGGATAGAGATTATTATGAGCTGCATGTTGGACACTGCTCATGAAAAATGTACCAGGTTTCTCAGTGAAAACGTATAGTGAAGAATTTGAGTTTAGAGTAAAATGTTTAAGTAGCAGACTTGAGATTGTTTTTAAAACATGGTGTATTTTGCAGAAAACTGCCAAAGTGGGAACAGATAGGTACAGCAAGGGAGGAGTAAATGTGCACATTAGAAGCTATGGCATCATGAGCCCTTAGCAACACTTTAGTCTAAAGGGAGCCACCATGGTGTCCTGAGACATGCTATTGTTAGCCTTTGCATCCACCACAATAACAGACAAATGTCAATGACCTTCTGTACTGCTTAGCTAGCCAGACTAGTAACCTGAAGTCTGCTTTCCTGGAAAAAAAATTCTATAATAATATATTTTTCTCTCATTTCTATCCACAGCATGACTCATTGAATATGTAATTAAATAAAAAGCCTTGTAATTTTAAACGGTTATCATTCAGTTTGAAACCTCATCACCTTTTGTAGCTGTCAACATTCTCAAGCTGTACTCTTTTATTGTTGAGAGGGGAAAAAAAGCTGAAATTCAGTATTTCCCCTGAGATCTGAGGGTAGCTTATAGTCATGAGACTTGATTCTTTGTAGAAGTAAGGGTGATTTCATTATTATAAATTTTATTCATAATTTGTTACATTCAGTTCATATGTGTGTGAATTTCCTTCCCTTCTTTAGTATTTATTAAACCCCATACATATCTCTTCGGTCTACCACTAATATACGTAGCTCCCCTTCAAACAGGATAAAGACACAGTTATTGTTAAGATTCACTTGAAGTAAAAATGCACCTCATGGCAGTGGAACAGTCAAAAAAATAACCAAATTCTATAGGAATCATTGTCTTGGCACTGTAGATATCTGTGCTGAGAGTGTTCTCCTGTAAAATATGACCGTATATGTTTTTTGTGCAAGCAGGTTATTACAGTAAAATGGTGAGATGGATGGCTATGTACACACAACATGGGACTTTTCCGTAGGAGACTTGTGCTCATTTCCAGTGTGTTTTTTAAGAGTTTATGATCCTAGACGTAACTAAGTAGTGTTTTGTGCGGTAAAACTTAATCAAATTGTGGCCATTTGATCATCTATTATGATATTTTTCAAGACCTCTGAGTTCCAGTAGCTAGCTTCTAGCTAGCGGTTGTGTTTATGGCCATTTCCATGACAACAAAGGTCCATAAAGTTTGGTGCTGCAATTCCTCCTTCAATCTGTTGGGAGTGTTATTTGATGATAGGTCTGTATGAGAGGGAAGGAACAAACGACCATATGGGTGTATAGTATAGGTTGGAGGACTTGTTGTCTGTGCCATATAAGTAAAAACTGCTGGAGGCACGAGAGGGAAAGCAGGAGATTAACAAAGTCATTACAATTCATTGTCTGGAGATTACGAATGGTCTGTACATAATTTCATGACAATCCATATTGAAACTGTTAAGATACTGCAGTGTGGACCAACATGGTCAGCGGATCAACCAAGAGACCCACACTGCCATTCAGGCTGCGAGCAGGACTAAAACAAAACCAGCCTTTGATTTCTTTTAAAATTCCTTAAATGCCCTTTTATCCCTTAAAACCTTACTTAGGTTATGTATTTCTGAATGTGACCGAAGCAGAATTAATTTAGTATGAATGGGACCAACTGAGCATTGAGTTATGGGTCCCAATTTTGATTTTATCAGAATATGCAATTCCTCATTATGCGTTTTAGCTGGAAGTACATTATGATTTCGGTTTCTGTCATCAGTATGATTTCTTGGAGTTCACTGGCAAGTATAATCACTTGTGCACTCGGTGAAGATAAGTATCCGAGACACCAAATGACTTTCAGTGATTTGACAGTTTTTAATTGGATCCTATGGATAAAACAATGTTATCTCCGTTTTGTGGGGTTTAGTGGCTCTAGGTGAAGACAGTGATCTGATTTGAATGAGAGGAGTGTGGGATAGTTGGCACCTTTTCCAGTTTTTTGCAAAAGGAAGACTCGTGTCCATAAACAGTATGCATCCATACATAGAGAGCAGGCTGAAAATAAAACTGGAGCAAAGACAAAACTAAATATTTAGCATTTAAATGAACAGTGATAGAAAGAAATAGTAGGAAAATAATCGTGTTTTGGCATCAAACAAGAAAACAGAGCATATAAAGCAAAAGTACAAGAAATTACTAAGTGAGTATTATTAATATGTTGACACACAAATGATGCTGAAACAAATCAGAATGACCAATATAAAAACATTTTGTGAACTGACAATCAAATGAACCTAAAACACTGAAACTTTAACTCCAGGTGCCCTGAAATAATTACTTTTTAAATGTTTTAAAAACAAGTTTATGTAAATTATAGGGAATCATTAAAACCTGAAAAACTTTCTCACTGCGTTTGTGGCTTGCTAAGACTTCTGATTCTTGTTAAACCTTGAAGCAAACAGCAACAAGTACATTCAGTAGTGTTGAAAGGTTTAAAAAAGTCTGAAAAGTTTTTCAACAAGCAAATTAGTTATCTTTAAAGTCCTGCGTTTTTCCTTGAAAAACATTCTCATTGCAAATTATTCAGCAACATAGTTGAACTGGGAGTGCTTATGGCGGATGTTCAGTGTTTATGTGATGGCTCATGGGTATGAGCTGTCACTGCTGAAGGTCTTTCATTCAGTTAATGTGTAAGAAATCTACAGATGGACTTCATCCAAGCTAAAAGCAAAACCCTTTGAAATGGCCTATTGATCTGTTACATGACTCTCTCTTTCAGTGTGTGTGTGTGTGTGTGTGTGTGTGTGTGTGTGTGATATGACTTACTGTCCTTGGTTAAGCCTACCAAAGTCACTCATACGCACATAAATTCACACACCTGCAAACATGAGCTCATGCACATACAGTATATGGGTCCTGGGAGTGGGATCTGAATGCAGTGGGCTGTGAGGATGGGTAATGAAGGACAGTATGTGTCCTGGGATCATGGCGGATAGATCCTCCATTGCGAAGGCGATGAGACCTGAAGGGCGACAGGGAGATGGAGGCATTGGGGGAGAAAGCAGCCGCAGCCCAATGCTCTGTTAGGCGCTTAATGGAGAGACAGCAAGGAAGCAGCAAGCACTATAGGGCCCACTGCTCACAGAGGAATAGTGGAGGAACATAAACTCACAGACAGGGAAAGAAAGTTGAGCAATGGGGGATGCTGCAAGACTGAGATGTTTGTGACAAATCCCTCAGTTCTGCTTTACAAGAGTTTTATGAAGGTGCATCTGAAGGGGATTAAATGATGTCTTGATTGATGCCAGAGACTTAGCTTCAGCTAATGTCAGTGCTAATGCAATTATGACTACTCATTAACAGGGTGTAGTCTTAACATGTAATATATTAAAACCATACGATGTGTATGGACAACATGCCACCAATTCCTGCCATTATGCAAAAGTGAAACCAAAATATCATGAATACAGGGTGCGGCGGCCATCCTGCTTGTGAGACGCGTTTTGCAACCAGATTCTGTGTAGTAGTGACTACCTGTGGTATCAGGCCACCAATCAACCCATAACAGAAAAATGATCACTTGTACACAGAAGTGTGAAAATATCTAGCTAAAATGACAGAAATCACATTTAGAAAAAGCTATTTGATTTGTACTTTTTACTTTGGCTCATGTACCATCCGCTAACATATAGGGTGGGTACCAATCGGTATCTACTGGACCAAATCACAGAGCACATTCTGGTGCCACTTAAATACCTGTTGATAAATAAATTCTGGTGAAACAGGTGATGCAGGCAACAGAAGTGTCACGGCACGCTCTAGCAAAATAAATAAATAACCCAAATGATACCCAACCCTACTAATGTAGAAGGTGCGAGGCTTCACCTAGCCATCAGAGGCGATCGACATGCGTTGGCCTTACTTCTGAATAGCTACTTTATCACATTGTCCATCTTCATATAGAGTCTGCGGGTAAAACAGTCAAACATCCTTACTTTAATGTTCTTTGACTTTAAGGAGAATTGCATTTAAACTAGATAAATTTGTTTTTGTGGTTTTGTTGGTGTTCACATGTTTTTATTTTTTGCATGCACTGTCTTTTCCAAAAGGTTTATCTGCTAAGACTACACAGCGTAGTGCTTTTTCCAGTCACTTGGACTGTGTATGTGACATTTCTTTGATCTTGGAGTCTGCGACAAATACAGATGGTGGAACACATTTTTTCATTTTCTTCAATTTAAGAGGGAGACTATTTTCAAATACAGCACACAATTCAGTTTACCTTGGACTGCTGATATCACACTTAATTGGATCAAAGTCTTCTATTGCAACAAGACAAAATTATTCTTCCTCAGTGGTAGAGCTCCTTAATGAGCTCCTTCACCAATATTCTCACCTTGCTAGCAACTAATCTACATCATTGCTGTTTTCCGTGCACAAGAAACCCTGGAGAAAATTTTTCTTCATATAAAAAACTTGTGTGACAGCTAACTGCGCAAAATCCATGAAAATCAGTTATAGACACACTGTACATCTTGCAGCAACAATCTATCTCAGCTATGTTAATTTATCCTTCATCAGAATACTTGTAAAGGCCTGTGCACCTAAATATACATTTGAAATCTGTGTCAAAGTTGAGAACATTCATTTTTAAAGACCTCAGCCACACATAGCAAGTTACTGGGTAATAGCTGAAATGAATAATTGAAATAAAGGTACTACACCTGAATGACAGGAGTAGAGCATTCTAGTTATATAAAGTGCTGTGAGTAGGTTGTTCAAGTGTAAGCAGCAAAGTAAAGTACATTTCTGTATATTTCATACATACTTGGGAGGTTATTATGTGTACAGAGCGCACAATTGGATGGTAATATTACACCAGATTCCTGCATTCTACTGTCTTGTTCACAACATATTTAATATTGTTCTCAGCATGCTATGATAGTCACTGACACACCAATTATGGCAACATGCTAAGAACAGGACTTAACAGTCAGCTATGTTTGCTTCTGTTTTAAAATGCATTTGTTATGTAAAATGTATTATGATTGCACAACTATGACAGCAAACAATCACAATTACACCTGTCTTCATCCACAGGAGGTAAGAAAGTAAACAACTATTTTGAGAGTGGTATGAGAGTCTCAAAGTGAACAGAAAACATCATCTTGTTTTCTGCAACGAACAGCTCATTAGTGACAGATGTATGGTGAGGACTGCTTGATTAATTAGCTGCACAAAATAATTTATACTAAAATGTATATACTAGTCAGTCAACATGGTGGAAAACAGCCTGTATTAAAATCCCTAAGAAAAACAGCAATTTGCAGCCACTATACTTATGAGAGGAATATGTTGTCAAAGCTTCTGCATGAAAAGATTATCAACAGATACTCAGTATCCTTCATCACTGGCCTTTCTGCTGTTTGTGTAGCATGCACATGTATTCATAAGTGGGAACGAGTTCATTGAAAAGACATAGAAGAGGAACTAGGTTAGAGAGCTCAAGCCCCAGAAGGACTCCACTACACTCCACTCAATAAGAAAAGCCCTAAACGGATTTCTGTGAGGGAACTACTCAGGGAGAACTGAACAGATTGATGGATACACGTTCTGCATGCTATTGCAGGTGGAACAGCAACACCAGAAGCTTCTCATCGACAATTACAGCACAGAGAGCGGAGAGGGAGATAAAGCCAGGGGAGACCATGCATTTCGGGAAGATATTAGGTTTGTGCAGGAGAAAAATATATCCACACAGCCTTATTCAGTCTGTTTCCAGCTCTGTGTGTCAAGAATCCCTGGAAGTATTACATGTGTGTGCAATTCAAATCCTCTCATTGTATTTCTGCAGATTCACTAAGTTTCAAGGTCAGTCATAGTCACCCATAATTGATTATTACAAGCAAGCAGCACCAGATTGATAAGCTCCTTTCCCCATCTTAATGCTGAGTTTGTTTGACAAAGACTGTTTTCAGCTCCACTGTTGACTGCCGACAAAGAAGGTGTAGCCTCTTATTAGCATAGGCCCAGGCAATACTGTGACCAAAATCTGTGATGCAGTCTCAGGTCACAGATAATGGAACACACTGATGAGATGGCAGAGGCATTTTTGCCCCTGAGACAACAATGCATTGCATCAACAGTTCAGCATGGTCAATCTAGCGCCGCATGACACTAAGCCTGTGTGCATTTAGCCAGAGGAGAATCAGTTGCCATGAGGGTGCAACATGTTATATCAGACAGAACAGCCAGACGTCCTCAGGTGTACAAAAAGCAAAGGAATAAGGTTCTCTAACTTCACCACTAAACTGTCTAATCTAACGTTTTGGGACCCAATCACTGTAGGAGAATAGGCTGTGAGACGAGTCACCTCCCAATTCAAAGGGACATGAAGCTTCAGCAACACACCACAGGTACTATCCAATGCATACGGTGAAAAATAGCATCAGCTTCTGGGGGTCTTTGATAACAAATCTCTTTCCTTTCTCCTTTCCACCACTACTGTCTCACACACAGCGGGAAGCGTGTGGCTTGGCACAACTTTTGAAGTCTCACTTGGACACACGGCAAAGGAAAGGGTTTCAGGTGTTGATTAGACGTCGGCTTCACTTTGGGAGATAAGTTGCTGTGTGAAGAGGCCATTCTTGATTTTCAAGGGCACAGGATGCATTTGAGAGACTGCCAAAGGTCCACCTTCATGCTGCTGTTAACACTGAAAACAGCCAATAGGAGAATGATACTTTAGTTTTCATGCAGGTTTTTTGAACAGAGAACACTGTAAAATGACTCTTGATCATTTTGGCTAATACTAATGCACAGAGGAAGCAGAAATCAGGCATTAAAATAGGTGTGCTTAGCAAATTATCAGCCTGTCACCAGATTAATCCATCTTTTTTTTTTTCATCACTGATATTTAAGTACAGGATTTCAACGAGGTGCACAATCAAAGCAGAATTACAGCATTTAACAATCACACTCAAATATCTGTACATTTCTATATAATGTGTATATAGACACTAAATAACATAATTTAAACAGATTTATGTTTTTGATATCCATGTCCATAAATACCTATCTATGTGTATTGGGTTATATGGAATTTGCAGAAAGAATAGAACCGATCATTTTTTGCCCGTTTGTTAGCACGTTCACTTGGCTGGAGGAGGCTGTACCTAGTGACAACCACAAAAAAAAAAATCACTTGAATACGAACCTTCACATTCTACAATGTGCTGTGGGTCTTCAGCCCAGTAACCTCTCATTCAGTGTGTTAAAACAGTGCAAGTCCTGATGATGTGGTTGCTAGGCAACACTAACTACTTGATTATTTATTGAATAAAAGGAAGTATCCTGGTGTCTGTGCCTGCATCAACAGTATGTATATTCAGATAGTCTGAAATGACTTATTTTTTTTATATTTTGCCAATTTTATTTTGCAAGAGGAGAGAGGCCATGTGACAGCAGCGTTCCTCTGCTTATCAGCATGATGCGCTGCAGGGCTGACAGAGCTCAAGGCCAGATTGAGAAGTAGTGAATGACTGTGTGTGTGTGTGTGTATCCATGTTTGCACAGTTTATTCTTTGGGCAAATAGCATGCATAGTTCAGTAAAATAAGAAACACAAAGTCCTGAAACTGATAAACATCACCCAGTTGGTAGAGAAAGTAAATCACTGTGGCATTATAGTTGTCGTTGCGGTTGACCCAAACAAATTGAAAACAGACTTTAACCATTTCTCCTCCTGTAGCCTGGTAAATTAGTGCTGACTGAATCCTCCTTAGATGCCAGTTCCATTTCTGGAGGCAGGAACATTATTAGACATCGCCCGTGTCCTAAGTCCCAGCATTGCAACCGGTTTAGGAGAAATATAGGTCATCATGGAAAATCTACCTCCAAACCTCCCTCCAGCTCAAATCCAACTGACATCTTTGAGGTAAGAGAAGTCGTTGGCTGCACAGTAATCCTTCCGGTCATACTGAGCTTCAAATTCAATCTAGGTTTTCTCATTATAGGTTTTAGAGATACTGAGACCCCATACTGTTCAAGAGATAGTTCAGCTAATCTGATAGGGTTCTGTAGTAAGGCCTGCAGAAACCAATGATCCTGCATCCACAGGTTAGGGATATTAACAGCGTAGAGCAGGCAGTGGAAACTCAAGAGGGAAGATGGAGGGCTGAGGCCAAGTATGGTAAATCTAACCTTACTCATTCTTATTTGTTTGGATAGCCAAGAAATGTGCCCCAAATATCTGTAAGGGTGAGTCTGTGCTTGTTTGTGGAGAAACTGAAGTGAGAAGGTGAAGAAATCTACTGTATGAAAGAGGCAAACAGAACTCATGTTGCACTGATGTACCCTGAAGCCAAACTTCACTGAATGTCAAGTGAAAAATAATTTGCTCAAGCTTGCGCTCACACACACACACACACACTCACTCTCTCTCTCACAAACACAAAAAAAATCATACAGCAAATGTAACCTGTGGCTTGTACCTTGGGGACAGAAAAACTGCTTATAAATGACTAAGAAATATTCATTCATTCATTTTCTACTGCTTAATCCCTGAGCGGGGGGGGGTGCCAATCCCAATCCCAGCCGGCAATCGGGCGAAGGCGGGGTACACCCTGGACAGGTCACCAATCCATCGCAGGGCTAACACATAGATGAACAATCACACACACGCACTCCTATGGGCAATTTAGAGACACCAATCAACCTAAGCTGCACGTCTTTGGACTGTGGGAGGAAGCCGGAGTACCCGGCGAGAACCCATGCAAGCACGGGGAGAACATGCAAACTAAAATACTCCCAAGCAAATTATATAAACAGAAGAAATGCTGTATACACACAGGCTTAAAGTACTCATGCTTGCACATGCAGTATTATTCAGCAGTACTGTCTATTATTGTTTGCATGTAATTTCATTCTGATGAAGTCCTTCTTTTAGTTGTACCTTCCCCTTAAATACAAAAGTCAAGGATTTTTTTATTTCAGTGAGAAGGCCTTGAATCTGTGTGACAACAATCTAATTCCATCTCATAACTGCCTAAAGTCCTCCTCATTGGGGTGAGCAGTAAGATCAATACTGTTGACATGCCAGAAAATAGGTCAGGATGTGTCTGAGTCAAAGCAGCACCAGGGAATCAACATATCCAGTTCACTGCTATCTGAGGAGACTGCAACAAAATGGACCTCAGGGTGGTGTGTTTGGACAAAACCCAAGCGTAAAGCAATGACTAATAAATGCTTATAGGCACAAACCTCCAAGTATGCAACCATGGATAATGCAGTATCGTCTGTCTGGTGTTAGTGATGTTTGGTAACCTACATCAGCTGTATTTGGTTAAAATAGTTTCAGGCGTAACCATTGGCAGTTTATCTCACACACGCACACACACTTGGATCAGCTCACACACATCTGCACAGATGTGCACACATACACACACTGTGGTGGGAAAATGACCTTTTGAAAACTGGTCTGAAGATTTTCTTGCGCAACCACTGAGTGTTCAAACATCATGTAGCAGTTGCTCAATTTCATTTGTGTTTGGATATATTAAGTCTCCAAGGGACTGTCTTTGTGTTCTCGTTTGTTTTTGTTTTCTCTGGGACTATCAGACTGTGGGTTTTGTGAATGGTTTCTCTTTTCTTTTCTCTGTTAAAGCCTCACTTCCAACAGGGTTCTGACCCATTTAGACCGTTTTTATGTAAGGTGTATTTAAGGGTGGGCACGATGCACAGCAGTCGGGTGTTGACCCTTGTCTGAAAGGCCAAATTTTTCCTGAAAGAGGATGACAAGTAAAACATCTAGGTTTTCAGCTGAAGTTGATTTTATGCTCTATCTCAAGCTGTAAGAAGCAGAAAGTTGTGTATCACAGTTAGCAATTTGGCACTGTGCTACCGGGTACTAGACCTTGCCGTGGACCTGTGTGGGCAGATGTGCTGCTCTGATTTGGTTGTAAGCTCACAGTGGTAATCCAGTCTGCAGGGTGGAGATTGAACATGGAAACAGATCAGAGATTTCTCTGTGTAGATCAGGCAGATACTTTAGAGGTACATTCAAACAGTGAGAGCACAGTGAACTGATTAGATTCTGAAAAACTGTTTCAAGATGAAACTTTGTTTGGTACTTGCTGTATTCTCAGAGAGGTGATTAGAGGTTTGTAGAGTTTTTTTATTTATGTATTATAGGACTAATGTTAATTCACAACCTGTTTTGGATCAACATTTTTGTTCAATAACTAGCAAAACATCATGTTGGGAATTTTATATGGCTACTTCAAAAGTAATTTTGGAAACCGAGTCATGACACCATTAATTACTGTATAATTACTTTTTACTTGCATGTGTCAATATTGTAGGCAGTTCCAAATGGTTCCACATCTTTCACTGATGTGCTTATCTAATCTTCTTTGGACAGCAGGTGGATCCTGCATGTCACTGCTTTAAGAAAGGTTTTGTCTTGCCTGTAATTAAAGTCATAAAAATGTCCAGTGCCTCATACGAGAAGCTTGACCTGTTTGTGGTGTGCTGAGTGAAGTTAATATCATCAAAGCCGACTTATCTCCAGGAGGATGGCTTGCTGATTAAACATCCTATGCTGACATTCACTTGTATTGAAGGCTAATACCGTTCATAAGCTACCTGACTCTGACAGCTGGTATTACTGCATGATCCCTCACATACTAAACACGTACTCACTCAACCCATGCACTCATCCATGGTTTTAAGACCCAGAGGTGCATAGTTTAGACCCAGACCATGGATGCACATGGAATAGCATAACCATGGTTATAATCCTGGCACGCTTAGGTGCACAGCTATGGATTAGCGGTTAGTCCAGCAGTACCCCCTTTATCATGCACCATGTGGTGACACCCTAAGCATGACTCCATTATAACTGATCAAACAAGCCCACACCTTTCCATAGTGGTGCCTGTAAATAAACCTTAAGTTTTTGTTGTTGTTTTTTTTTCTTTCTACCTGATGCATAGCCAGGTCATATGGTATTTCACTCTTCCATTACCAGGCGTAGGCAAACCTCCTGCTCCCCAGACTTTATTATCACTACATGCTTGTTTGGTTTCCCAAATGGCAATTATCTCGCCATGTTCACAGGTGATTCAGCATGAGTTCCATTAGTCTCTTGGTAGAATGCTGTTACATTAGTTCATGGCTGCTGATCTCTTGTTAGCTTCCAGGCCACAGTAAAGATAATTGGTGCAGACTCTGAGTTGAATTTAAAATAAAAAGGAAACATGTCATTTAAAATACTTATTTTGTATTTATTCAGACTATAGTGCTATAATAGAGTACAACATTTTCTTACATTGTGAGATATAGACACTCGCACTACTAATTAATTTAATACAGTACTGTCATTTATTTCTTTAACAGCAAGACTGGTGCCTGTTTTCCACAACTGATAAATCATAAATAAATGCCTAATGCCATTGCTTGCTCCTATAGACTGGAAAGTGTCAAACTAATCACAATATAACAAATAAAAAATAAAACAGGAAATCAATAAGTAAGGACTTCTGTCTTTTTAATCCTATTAATTGTTTGGAGACCTGATAAAGTTACCTTAATTTAGCCTTTTTTTAAGATAGATCAGTTTATGATGAATGATAAAATCTGTCGTCTTGTTGAGTGCTGTGTTATTACTAGAGTTGCCTTTTTTCACCCCTGTAACATACAGTAAATAAATTCTGACTTTTCTGTTTATCCAGACTTCATTATTGCAACGTTGTATTCTGAGGCCTGCTACGTACTAGTACTACAAATGTTAAGATGGTTGAGAACACTGCAGCTAGAATTTTAAATAAGTCCAGAAAATTTTAGGTTCTTCGCTTTTTTCACGTGAACACGCTCAAAGGTTAAAACCCATATTTAACAGGGCCAATTGATAACAGGCTCCGTGGTACCAGTTATCCAGGAAGGCCAATGTTAGGCTCAGTCAAGCCAGATAACCCCAAGTTAGTCATAATCAAGCAACAACCTCTGAGGCTGAGAAATGAAGCCAATACACAGGCGCCAGAACCTGCAGTTCCTTGAACAGCCACTTGAGGCTCGCTTCAAAAAAAGAGTCAATCATCATAGACTCCCATGCCAAAGTGCCCACCTTTAGAGCAGAAATAAGCAGTTTACAACCTGGTACAAGTAACTGTTTTGGTCTCTATAGCTAATTTGAGGCTAAAAGTTGCACATAATTAAGGGCATGGTCCTTTTGAGTGACAGGCGGGTGGAGTGAGGGGGGGGAGGCCCCCGCAGCTTGTGGCTAGCCACTAGCTGTCTAGTGAGCTCCACTCATGCTCCACCTCTCCACCCATTTTTGGATTAGCTAGAGTTGGGTAGAGTGAAGCACTACCAAGATGGTGACAGCCAGACATGAGCTTCAAAGCTGCTTTTCAGAAAACCAATGTGTGACATTATGGTGGGTTTGTCCATCAGGAGTGGGAGGCTTTTAAAATGAGTCTGAACTTTGAACAAAGCTAACTTTGACAAAGTTAAGACAAGATGTTGGTATATTGACTCCAATAAAAGTTAAACAAGGCTCATGTGTCAGTTAATCATCACACCATAATGAAAAAATTGCCTGCCTGGAAAGTAAAACAACACCGCCACTTTACAGGGGGAAACTGGTTTGAACTTCAAAGAAATTTAAGACAAATAGAGTTTAACTGGTCTAAAGCTATCGTTTCATCATAGCTTCCTCAGCAAAAATAATGCAGAAAAAAATTGTAGTTGGGAGCATCTCTAGTCCCCATAATTCACCACATAATTACAATATGTGGGTGTGATTGCCATTCATGGGAACTGTATCAGGGTAAAAGATAGGCATCTGCAATATTATGGCTTTAATTTAGTCTAGCAGTTCATATAAAGCATCTTGAGTTATTACACATGAAGAAATTTGAAATGTCATGCCTTATATTACATTTGAATTTTTTGAATTCTCACTTTAGCATCTAAATGTACAGTGATGTTTTACCAAAAGCTCCTTCAATATGCCAATCACCAATGAGCAATCAACTTGCCTATTTGTGAAGTGATTACAATCACCCTGCTATTCCCTGAATAAAAATTCATGTCAAAAGAATTTAGATCTCAGGCCGTCACTGGAGGAAGGTTCCTGTGCTGTGTTGCTCATCTGTGTGATTGATGACGGAGCCTTCGTCTCTGTGGTCTATGACAGGGCCTCAGTGGACTAGTCCCTTAGCAACTACTCAAATGTGACAAGCAGGCCAAGCTGGCAGACACTGGCCAAGGTGAGAGCAGGACAGATGGGAAGCTTCTCTCCATTGTGTCTCCCACAAAGCAAAATCAAACAAACTGCTTAAGGATTCTCCTTAGATTTGCCTCCCTTCCCATCTTGCGGGCATGGCCCTCTTCTGGCTCCTCCAACAGGTCTTTTTCCCATTTACAATTTGACACCGGTGTTCTTCAGACTCTCTTGCTGCACTGAGCCCCCAGGTCCTCAAGGTTAATCATTCTGGTTGGTTGTATATTTCAGGATGCATTTGTAATCTCAAGGAACTGACCATATATCACAACAAGATTGTTAGGGAAAGTGGGAGCGCAGCCTCTCTCAGTAACTTCGACTGTGGACTTGTAATGCGTTTGGACAGACAACGCTCTCCTGTGATTTGCTGTCAAACTTCGCAGCAGTGAAGAGGGGTGCGGGGAGAACTCAGGATCACCTGAGGGGATGATGGTGCTCACACCACCAGTGAACCAGGTGCAACTCTCTTCTCTTCACGCCTGAACGGCATCCTAAACATGGCTGTGCTGACCTTGCGAGCAGCCATTAAACACCTGGAGGAATTCTCCCCATCTAATTACATTTGCCACTGCCAGCCCTTCAGTGAAAACAGGGACTGTTCCCCATGGTGACGTTTTTAGATAAAGCGAACTGTGTCAAGTTACTTTTAATTATTCTGTGATAAATTGTAGTCAGAATTTGATAATGCAATAATTTCTAGAATAATAACAGACAAATCTTTGAAATGCAGTAGCTCATTTTGAAAATGTTTAGTAGCAATAAACATTTAAATGCAAATACTTTGAACAAGTAGATTGGGGGAAAAAAGACACTTCTTAGTGTCCCAGACAATATATTTTCTAGATTTTGGATTGATAAAAGCTGAAATTATCCTAGTTTTTACAGATGGGTCATGGTATGTACATGCATGAAATCATACTTTTTTTATTAATATTAATTATTGATTTATTTATTCTTTCAAACATGTAGAAACAAAAGATATCAACACACACATAATTACACATATCCAACCAATGCTAATCCAGAATCAGTTTGCTTATACCTAGTACATGTTTGAATGGAGTAGAAAGAAGTCAGACTTATCCAGTCCTACCCCATAACATCATCTTATTCATGCATCATTGGCTGCAAGCAGTATCTCTACATAGGTAATTCTCTTCTTCACCAGACAAGTAATATACAGAAAATTTAAAACAGTGTTTCATTCATGCATTCTTGATTAAATCTCTTATTCTTGCATATATCTTGAATGACACATACTTTTATATTTATATTTAAACTCAATTCTAGTACTGTTTTTTATGTCCACACTTAAATTATTCCATAATTTGACCCCACTTATAGAAATACAAAACCTTTTTTTGGTTGTACGTATAACATGAATTTTTAAATTTAACTGACCCCTTAAATTGTATCCCCCTTCCCTTTCATTAAATAGTTTTTGAATTCCACCAGGTAATAAATTGTTCCTGGCTTTATACATAAACACAGCAGTCTTATATCCCACTAAATCAAAAAATTTTAACAATTTAGACTGTGTGAAAACTACATTGGTGTGATCCCTATACCCCATCTTATGCACAATTCTTATCGCTCTTTTTTGTAATATATACAATGATTGAAGTGAACTTTTGTAAGTGTTTCCCCAGTTTTCAACGCCATACTCCAAATATGGTAAAATCAATGAAGCATACAAAATGCAAAGTGCTTTCACGTCCAGCATATGTCTAACCCTTGCCAATATCGATATATTTTTAGCTATTTTATGCTGAACATGTCTGATATGAGATTTCCAGGAGAATCGGTCATCAACCATGACACCCAGAAATTTGATTTCATATACTCGTTCGATGTTAGCTCCCCCAATTTTCAATTGAAGTTCATTGTGTGGTCTACGATTCCCAAATACCATATATTATTATTAAGTTGATGTGCATTACCCA
Source organism: Monopterus albus (assembly GCF_001952655.1). Classification (NCBI taxonomy): domain Eukaryota; kingdom Metazoa; phylum Chordata; class Actinopteri; order Synbranchiformes; family Synbranchidae; genus Monopterus; species Monopterus albus. The sequence goes on along the minus strand of NW_018127882.1, from coordinate 4,043,463 downwards.
CACTTAACTGTTTAATCAAAAAGATCCTGTTTTTCCTGGGTCATGCTGAAAAAACAAACAAACAAAAAACTGCAGTGGCACTGACAGTAGTGGAGCATTTCCAAATGGGCCTCATGGTTGAGTGACCGAAAGGCGTCTGTAATAGCACTCTGTTGTAGATGGACAGGATGCTGAGTAGAGTGAGGTGGCGGTGGTATTTTGATATCACTCAAAAGCTCAGCTATGACTTTTCAAAGAAATTACCATACTGTCATTGTTGAAAATAGGGTGTCAAATTCAGATCACTAAAAAGAATGCCATTACACCCTAACCTGACAGGAATGAAAATACTTTGTTGTTAACATAGTTTGACCGATGCCTTACACATCTGTCACATACAAATTGTTCAGATGAGCAAAAAACTCAGAATGTGAACGTTGCGTTCCTCTGCCATAAACGACTTGTGACACAAAACCCCAAACAGGGGTTTGTGTCATGTCACACAAAGCCATTATGAACTGAAGGTCATTGATTAGAATAAGCTCATTTAACTGCACTTGTTATGGTCTGGATTAGGTTTAGGAGGTAAAACCTGGATTATACAGTCATTTCTAAATCCACTTTTGAGTTAAAAGTATGTGTACAATCATTTTATTACACTGTCAGTTGGTCCTTGTCTCTTTTATAGTGTACATAACAACAGAAGTTGCTTCCCTCATTGCCTTTAAATGTTTTTTTTTAATTTGTGAAGGGGGCGTGTTGAAACTATAATTTGGTATTAAGTTGTTAAAGTTTGGCAATATTAGATTAAAGCAAACTTTTGGACATGATTATACAAGAAAAATTATTTTATAAAAGATTGTATAAGGTAGGAATTAAACCTCTTGCTAGTTATGAAAAACACTGGGGGCGGATGAATAAAAGCACCCCCACTATATTGTAATGTTATCTAATGCAGCAGCCCTGAAATAAGCATGGTTTTTGTAGAGCTTCTAATGTTGAGTGTGCGTGTTGAAACTGAGTCATAGAGGTGTTGATTCAACCCTGGAATTTTTCAAGCTACAATATAGTTTGTGTTGGTGTTGTATTAGATTGCATTAGCTTAATATTTCTCTCTCGCCTACATTCATCTCTGTTCTTCACCTTTACTTTCCCTGGCCCTGTGTCAAAGAGCTAACTGTTGGTAGTTGTCTGCTCATTTTCCACGCATATATTTGAATTTAAGATGTCATGCTGATTACATATAATTTTGGAAAGCCCACACTCAAATCACACAGGTTTAGAAGCTGCTTGAGAGTAAAATGTGATGAGAGAGATTTGAGTTCAAACTTTATTTGGAGTGACTTCGGCTATTTAACATTCCACTTGGTAGGAGCAACAGGAGAAAGTGGCCAGTGTGGACTTTGATCTTCTACAGCGACTGAAAAAAGCCAAATACATGTTTGCTTTCATTTGTCTAAGTAGGGTAAAAACTGCCAATTGCTTGTCATGAAATGGTAAAAATTAACCTACGCACATTATACAGTTGATGGTGAACTGTTCTTTTATGTTATTAAAACACAGATGTGGCGTCTTTAATTTGATGCATAATGCTGTTTAGTTTGCTTTATGGGGAGTTGTTGCACGTTTTATAATTTTAGACTGGTTTATTTTCAGGAAACAAAGCACAAGAAGGGGATTGGCCATTGGTCAGAAGGCGCACATGACAGGTCTCACCGCCACCTAATTAGTCTCATAGAGTTTCCCTTGATAAACTTGGACACAGAATTACTTACTCATCACACTGTGCAGTATGTCCTCTGTTACTATATGTGGGTTGCAGAGTGTATAGGTTGAGAGCCTGCCCTTAATTCTGCTTACGTGCTGTATGAACCAAATCCAGAACCCTTACCCAAGTGCACCTCCCTACAAGAGAGTGCTTAGTTTTCAGACTACAATTTTACATAAAAGCTGTAAAATTAAAAAGATTAAACATGTTCCCTAATTTGTTTTGTACACTTGGCTTGTTTGGAGAAGCCTGGGACATTGAGGGGTTGTGAGAAATGAGCTCATGAATACCAATGATAAAAGCAGTAAAATTCTTACTTGAAGTCACAGCACAGAAATGGAAAATGTACCACAGCATGAATAGAGCCCCATCTTTTAGTCATTGAACCTATTCAGTAACAACAAAAATGCACCAACACCTGAAATTGATTGTAATCATAGTTTAAACCTATACAAGGTGTACTGTAATGTTTTAGAAGTTCTTACTCCATTTACTGCTGGACTTAGGAAGCTACAGTAAAAACAGTGACTGGATTTGACTAAATAAGTTTGTATTTGCCTTTCAAAACTCAAATTTGCAAATGATAAATTTACTGGCAAATAAACAAAGTAAAATCCCTCAGAAATAAATCACATTGTCTAAATTTCATATTGTAAATATTAATGTACGTTATACCTTTTGAAAATAACTAGACATGATTAGTCTAGACTGTAAAACATTAATACCACATACCCCACCACCTAACAGGCTAAATATGTGTTCACTATACCAACCCACACACACTTCATTATGTGCTGAAGAATTATTTTTACGTGGAAACCCAGTTCTGGATTTATAGAACTATAAACCCAGCTAGTATTGGTTTGATAGTGCCATGAATACACACTGACTGATCTAAAAACATTCAGGACCTCACTGAACTTTGGGCATTATGCAGACTGTTTATGCAGTTTGCTGTAAAGCAGGTATATAAAACAAAGGTCACAAACAAAAAACAGTATATAGAGGTGTGTGGTATAAATTTTACATGTGATACCGTAAATACAACCATATGGAATATCACAATGTAAGACTAAGTATGTCAGTGATCGTTTGATTATTTGCTGTCATTCATTTAATCAATTACAAACATGTTAAACAGTGCAGAAGATGAGGATGTGTGTTGTGTCAGGAAATATACTATAGTTTGCTCTAGTACCCAGGTGCACCACTTGGTGCCTCTTACTATTAAGGGGCCTTTTACTGAAATTTTAAAACATCTCCTTGCCGTCCAAGGAAGAATTAAGTTGCAGCATCTTTCTGTATTCACTGTGGCATTATGTTGATGAGCACTGCAGCATATTGTTGTTGTCTGGTGGCTGTCTGGTTTAGCTAGCTATCCGAGGCTCTTGCTAATCCTAAACTAGCTTCTTCAACAGAAACTACAAGCAGCTTTTTGGCTAATGCAGTCTGGGTGGTGAGTGTCAGACAGCAAAGAACACTGCTTGTAACTGTGGTGCTAATGTCTGGAACAAGCAGTGCTCTAGTTAAACATGCTCCAAACTTAATCAACACAAAAGTGATGAACTGTGTAAATGACCCCCCACCTACTCTGAGAATAGATGCATTTTACCACTGGTGGTAAATGCTGAAAGATCTGCTGAATTGACAAAGTTGGTGCAACAGTATTCGTACATCCCCGGTGAGATCTGTCCCAGCTGAGCAGGTGTTAGCTACAGTGAACAGTGCACATGTCAGTCCCAGCATGTAGCATGCATTTTATCTTTACATCAAAACACTAAAACTGGAGTTGGCAGTGGGGGGATGGGGATTACCTTGCTATCTGATAACACTACAGGTTATTTGCTACTGAACATGGGTCAGACTTTGTTAGACAGACCTGTGTTTGAACGATGTCTTCTGTATGTTTTCTACTGAAGTCTGGAAGTTGTGCAGTATTGTTGTCCGATTAGTGGTTGAGGAGCGTCAGACAGCGGAGGCATTGTTATTTTAAATGATGCCAGGATTTTGTGTTCTTTACTCTAAATTGTAATTCAAGTAACTTGTTTTCCTAACTTGTTCTTAAAATTTTTGATTTGCTCCTATTTTGTGGGGAATAATTGTCACATTAATGATTAAAAGAGTTGCATTATGGAAACGACCAATAGGCTATATTTCAGAAATTAACGATTTCAGCAGCGATTGATTAATGTGGCTGGCAGACAATTGAGGAAATTGCTTCAAATTTGCAAACGCATTTGAAAACCACAAAGGGCAACATTAGAGAAAGATGTGATATGTGGCATATGACAGTGAATTTGTCCTACGGTCAGAATGACTCGTGATTTGGAGTTATTCACCCTCTAAGGAGACTGCCAAAGGGGATATGACCAATTCACTTGCAATTTGGAGTTACTGATGCATTGATGTAAAACAGCATTTTCCCTGAAGATAGGCCTTCATCATACCTCAGTCTTTACAGAAAAAGAGTACGAGTAATGTGGATGGGTGGATTGTGCCCTTACTTGGTCTTTTCTTATGACTATTGCTTCTATAAGTGCATGCACAAAGCCTACCACAAAATAAATAGCATGTCTTCCTATCTTTTATAGGATTTATAATTAACTAATGAAAGAAAGCATAACCCTTTACTTTGAGTGGACAAGCTGTTTCATGCCTCTGATCATTGTCAGATTGTGGTTTCTTGTACTTGGTCTCTGGTAGGGCTAGGAAGATGATGCAAGCTTCTCAAGTTTTGTGGATGTAAACAGCTCACTGATTGACAGAAGCAGAGCCCTGCGGGATGTAAGTTCATCTTACATGGGCAGTGTTTTCTGCCAGTTCCACCACTTTATAGCATTTCAGCTGGACAAGCACTCTGAACCTCAAGCTGGGCCTACAGTCATCTAACTTATATTATGTTGTCAAGAAAACAGGATTGTTTGGTAATTGTTGTCAGGATCACACTCAGTGTGCAGACATTGACAGGTTGTTGCTGCAAATAAAATTCACTTGGAATTAATCGCATGTACAATGAAGGTTAATCCACCTAAATGAAGGCTAATCCATCAAGAGTAAACGCTGCACATATCAGTGAACACTGATACTGGTATCTTGCAAAACGCCTTTGAAAAATAAAAGAGTCTGAAAACCTCTAGGATGCAGTCATCCTCCACACAGCTTGCAGGAGACAGATAATGGAGGTACTAATTCATTCATTCATTCAAAATCTTGACCTTTATTCAAACTGGCACATTACCATGTGCTGACAGCAACATGGTAAACATGACCTTATATATTTCACATGAAAGCAGAGATTGTCTTAAAAGTCACTGATTTAAGATGTGAGAATGTTGCACAGTGGTTATTGAAAGCCAAACAGCTTTTGTTTGCTTGAATAGCTCGGAGAATGTCCAAACAAGTGACTTTTATGAGGACTTGTTTCCTGAGTCCAGCTTGTGTTTGTAACTGAAGGCTGATCACCCTTCCTGGTGTCATAAAGACTGAATGGACCACTGGCTTTGTGCAATGACATGGTAGCCATTTCCTGGCACTTCCCTATGGTCACCGACTCTGCTTCATCATTGTTCCACGCCATTGTGCAGCTCTTTATGGGCCCAGCTGCCACCTGTCCTCAGTACACTGTTATCCAGCATGGGAATGGCATGTGTCTGACAAGCTATTTGAAACACAGCACTCACCAGCTTATAAACTAGACTCATCTTATGTATAGCATTAGTAGCAGGCAGGTGCAGTTTTATTTGGCACATCTGTTGCATAGGAAATCTGAAATTGCAGTACACTGCCTCAGTAGTCGGGTCCATACCTCCCTTGAGTGGTATCCCCTCAGTTTAGCCATTAGCTTGCTGTTAATTTAATGCAGAAAGGTCCTCAGCACGCTGCCTGTCTGCAGGCACATAGCGGCTGCATATTAAATGCTGAGTCAAATCAGACATTTACAGAAAAGGGCAAGGCATTTGTATTAATGGGTAATTGACATCGCATTAGTTTTATGCAGAATACAACACCCACCCAGTCAATAATCATTTACTGTGTGAAGCTCAGCACTAAAATCCTGAAGGATTTTTATCCTTATCTAAATTTTCTATCAGTAATGTGGTTAGCCATAGAGTTACTGTCTGACTGTCAACACTACATATTGTCTTTATGAATAATTTCACATTTATCTGTCTGATTTCTGGATTATTAGCAGTATTAGCCAAATCAATGATGGGAGAAATACATTAACTCCTTTTTGTTACTGAACACACATTAAGAGCAATTCATTAATAGTGAATAATAAAGAGTGCTTTGACACACTAAAAGCATTGCAAAGGCATAGAAATGTGCTGAAATAGCTCTGGACCAAGGTCTCTCTCTCTCTCTCGAAGTAACTTGATGTTAGATGTATTTGAATGTAGCTGTACTTTATTTGATAATTAGAAACTCCACTGAGTGGTTAAATCATTAAGATTCATAGGTTTCAGTGTGTTGAGAAAGTGCTAATTATGTCAGCATATAGCAAGGTAAAATTCATCTGGCACTGGAAACCATGCTGCTTCAACAGTCCTCCAGCAGTGCAAAATGCCTACCTCGTCATATGCTTTGTATCCTATGAGATTGGAGTTCTTAATACAACCCAACTGCATTTTCACCCTCTCACACGTTGCTTATGTCAGCAGGTGATGTACTCATTATAGCGTGTTTTCCATTGAGCAGTCAATTAGAACAGCCTCACCAGCTGCATTGATTCTCTAAAGTGGAAGCTGCATACCAGCTTTTACCTTTACCGTCTGTCTTCAGGCCTTTTGCTTTGTATGCTTCTCTTTGTACATGCACATTTGAAATTCACTGTCTTTGTCCAGTATTTATAAGCACAGTTAGTATTTTAGTGGGCCACTGGCCAAGATAACTAACATTTCAACAAATATTTGGCAAACCAGTCACTCCTTGCACACAGGGACAGTACAGTTCTACTTACATCAAATTTAGGTATTTGGGCCGTTCAAAAAACGGAACAATATACTGGAGGTTTTTTAACAAACATTTAACATAATCGACCAAAACACAAATACTTTTTTTAAAAACTCTGAATGTGTATACATTTTCATAAATGTGGCACCTAATTACGACGATATAAAATACAGTAATGCTATAAGATACATATAATTGTCTTAGGCAGGCATGTGTCACTTTATACAAGGGAATACATGGATACTTGAGAGGTGAGACCTGGCAATTTATTTCTGTGCTACCTCTAGCTCTGGTGGAGGACACTCGAGTAACATTCACTTGGTTTGCGCAGATGTCATAAAGACTGAAGATGTCTAAAGTCAGATCCCAGTATGTGAGATTATGGGAGATATGTTTGTATAAATATGAACGCTGCTCTTTTCATTTTAGTTTTAGTAACACATTTCCTTGCATAACCGCACACAACATAAACGATCAATGTGTCATCAAAAGCAAACACAACCTGTAACAGTGAGATTTGTGGGAAAAGAATATAGTGGCCTGTGAAATTCACTTAGTGGAAGGTTTTCATACCATGTGCAGTAGTGAAACCGTTCTGATCAGACCTCTGTGGGCCTGTTAGCTTATTTAGATGACTGGACCAGTGAAATGACCTAAATTAGGTTGTTAGAAGAATAGCTTTTATGTGCCAAAGTGCTCCCAGTGGGGATGCATGAACTAATGCATGCACAGCTTTCAATTTGGGCATTAGAAAGTTTTCCAGTATTTCATCCGGTCTGGTCTGTTAGATGTGCCACAGGCTCACTGAGGGTTTCATTTTGCTGCTCTGTAATAGCGAAATGTGTGCAGACAAATATTGCTCAAAATTATAAACCGCATTGGTTTAGGCAAACCACCGTGTCCTATATTCTGTATTTATTTAGGAAATATTAAAGGATTAACAGTTGCAATGTCTCTAAGTCTGTTTATTCAAAATCAACAGAATGTAAAGTAATTATTCCAAACCAAATGTGCTCCAGCTGCTGAGCCCAAGTTGTCCCTTGCAAACATGACAGAAACAGTTGAAGCACAAAACATTTTAATCTCTATTGTCGGGGTTTTTTCTTTCTTTTTGTAATTACAATTTGGAAAGTTGAGTCCCAGTCGATGTTTTTATCTATTCTGACTCAAAATAATTTTTCACTAAATTAATTGCTCAACTCAACCTGCAGTAATGGGAATACTCTTAATCCCTGCCTTTGGAGAGACAGTGTTGAGACATGGGCAAGAAATGATGAAATCCATATGTGGAAATACTAAGAAACCATCAAACTGACCTCAAGTATGGTACTATTCTCATTAAATAACTAGCCTACCATAATATGGCTACAGATGCTGTATTTGCTTATGTTCTATCTATAGACTAATGAATATGCAAATTACTTTTTCACTATTAAATTATGACTTAGTGATTCTGAAATAAATGGGTGAGATATATAGTTTACATGGGTTACCACAGAAGTATGCCTCAAATCCAGACAGTGCACCAGCAGCAAAGCACCATGGCCTGCAGAGAGCCATCAAACAGGAAATGATAATTAATTAATCATGAGGTGTGAGGCAAGCTCTGTTCTATTTGCCTGCTGCTAATTCCTTCCCTTTGGCCGGCACACTAACCATAGAGATCATGCCTCTCCAGTAAGGGAGCTTTACTGTGGTTACTGCATAGACAGCTGGAAGGAAAATGTTCATGACCTCTAACATTTAAATCTGAGGAGGTGTTGCTTGTATACACAGAAACACATACTAAATGAATTGCTCCCTCCCTTCTCTTTCAGACACAACAGAGTTTGCTTTAGGGCTAATTAGGACCCTTTTAAAACCCTTGGTAGTTTCTATTCCATCCTTGACTCAGCCTGTTCTGCCATCACCATGATATCTTCATAGATTCATTCAAACATACGGTTTCCATATGCTGCCTAATGATATACTGTATTATTCTGTATATTGTTCTGCTTCCTGACTTGGTTCAAATGCAGTTCACATAATGTCAGCAGTGGTCAAGCCTCTACTAATCATCAAAAACCACATTCTGCTGAATCTAGTCTCCTTCATCGCTCAAGACTCGTCTGATTTCATAAGTGTGAAACTGACATTCACAGGCCTGTTGGCTGCTAGAGTGTGAACAAAGTGAAAAGGAAATCTTCAGTTATTAGCACAATCTATATGTAGTTAAGTTTAAAGCATTGTATATGATACTGCTATTTGTTATTTTATTAATATTTATTATTTTAGGACTATATAATCAATGAAAATAAAATAATGCTATTTACAATACACAGTGGGTACGGAAAGTATTCAGACCCCCTTAAATTTTTCACTCTTTGTTATATTGCAGCCATATGCTAAAATCATTTAAGTTCATTTTTTTTCCTCATTAATGTACACACAGCACCCCATATTGACAGA
>NW_018127882.1:4004145-4033766 GCF_001952655.1 Monopterus albus | reverse complement strand
GGTGTTTTTTTTAGCAAACTCCATGCGGACTTTCATGTGTCTTGAACTGAGGTAGAGGCTTTTGTCGGGCCACTCTGCCATAAAGCCCCGACTGGTGGAGGGCTGCAGTGATGGTTGACTTTCTTTGACTTTCTACAACTTTCTCCCATCTCCCGACTGCATCTCTGGAGCTCAGCCACAGTCATCTTTGGGTTCTTCTGTACCTCTCTCACCGAGGCTCTTCTCCCCCGATAGCTCAGTTTGGCCGGACGGCCAGCTCTAGGAAGGGTTCTGGTTGTCCCAAACGTCTTCCATTTAAGGATTATGGAGGCCACTGTGCTCTTAGGAACCTTAAGTGCAGCAGAAATTTTTTTGTAACCTTGGCCAGATCTGTGCCTTGCCACAATTCTGTCTCTGAGCTCTTCAGGCAGTTCCTTTGACCTCATGATTCTCATTTGCTCTGACATGCACTGTGAGCTGTAGGGTCTTATATAGACAGGTGTGTGGCTTTTCCTAATCACGTCCAATCAGTATAATCAAACACAGCTGGACTCAAATGAAGGTGTAGAACCATCTCTGGGATGATCAGAAGAAATGGACAGCACCTAAGTTAAATATATGAGTGTCACAGCAAAGGGTCTGAATACTTATGACCATGTGATATTTCAGTTTTTCTTTTTTAATAAATCTGCAAAAATGTCAAAAATTCTGTGTTTTTCTGTCAATATGGGGTGCTGTGTGTACATTAATGAGGAAAAAAATGAACTTAAATGATTTTAGCATATGGCTGCAATATAACAAAGAGTGAAAAATTTAAGGGGGTCTGAATACTGTCTGTACCCACTGTATGACCAATGTTCACATTATGTTTGAGTAGTACATATTTGATATTGCTAGATTCTGTCAACAGCCCCTTGCCCATAATCATCACTCCAACACACATTAGCATCTGTCAGTGACTTTCATTTTCCAGTGATTAATGGTTACAGTTGATGATTGATTCAAATTAATCTCTGTAATTAACAACTTAATATAAAGTGTAACTGTAGAGACCAACCAATTAAAATTAAAACTTGCTGTTTAGAATTACATAAGTGCCAGAATATGTGTTTTGTTCTCATTAGAATGGCTTGATATACTGAGATTAAATGATCCTCCAGGCACATGAGTCATCACCATGTACACAATCAAGGAAGGATCCATAAATTGATTTCTAACTGTGTAAAATTGACTGTCTGGCACTAGCAGCGTGGCAGTGCACACTGGCTATTACTCATTGGTGGATTTTGTATGCGCAAACGCGCCTGTGCACTTGCAGAACAAGCCTATAAATTAGTTGCTGAATCTGCTTTAAATCATGAGGGAATGCATCAAATACTCTCTCTCCCCCATTCAGTCGGGTGTCGACACTGTAATAGAGACTGGAATACTGTAGTTGTGTGTGACAAGAGATAATCTGCAGCCCCCCGAGGAGAGAGGAAAATGATTCGTTGGGGGTGGGAAGGGACTGAAGTTCAGTGTTTCAGTAAGTGATTTTTCTCTCTGTAGCAGGCTGGGTATATCAGAATTTAAAGGGGTGTTTTGACACCTTAGAGCCATAGTATTTTAACTGATAGATTTTAGCCTACATTTGCCATACCTTCTAGACTGTGTTGCCAAAATGTCAAGGGACAGAGAGAGTGAGTAGTGTTGGGACCCAGAGGCATGGCTATGTGAGACCTTGTAAGTCATGCAGGGGCAAAGTCTCAAACAGCAATTAAAATTTGACCATGGACACAATGGGCTTTCCAATTTAAACTGTTCAGGTCATTCACATGTTTTATCACATGCATTCTTAAATAAATACACAACCTTATTTAATATTTTGGGCAGCTGTGCTATAACATTTCTGTCCTTGCTAGCCTAAAGTGAGTACTACAGGTATATGAGGTATGTAGAGAACATACTGTCCATACGATGTTCATGGAACTGACGCAATGTCTCAGACATTATAGCAGTTACTGCAAAAGAAGACAGCAGTATGTGCTTTTATTCTTGCTTGGTGTCCCATGAGGACTATGAACATTTCTTCTTTTGCTACAAACCATCTCATCCATGTGCATCTGTATATATGGGTATTTTATAGGCCTGCGGTCTGGCAAGGACAGCGGAATTAGCCTGATCCACATTCATTAACCTCATTCTCATTCTCCAGAGCAACAGTGCTGTAGAACTATCTGTCACCACAGCACAAAAATGATGAATTGGTAATCAGTTGAGAGCTGTCAAGAAAGCCCCAGGAATGCAAAATTTATGTACTTGTTTGCCCTTGCATTAACCGTTTGTAATCAAATCACTATTTATTGTTAGTTCAGTCAGACATGTTTTATGACCTGGTGTTGTCATATATAGGCAGGAAGACAACAGCATTCCTTATTGGAGGCAACATTTAACTCTGGGGAGAGGTAGGAGGTGGCAGTGTCTATTTCAAATAACCAGACCTCCCCCTGAAGCTTATGATGTGTCTTGATTGTGATTCATTTTTAATCACCCTCTTAAATTATTCATAATATCCTTAATGAAAATGTAGTGTGTGCACAACAAATCAATATGTTTTAGGTGCTGAAAAAAAAGGAAATAAACCTGCAGGTAAGAAAAAGGAAAATGGAATTCTGCTTTCTGAAATTGCTGTAATTTATAGTGCACAAATCAACACATGGTTAAGTTAAACTGTGTGCATGTGCGTTCTCAAAGGCAATTAAAAAAATGTCAGACATCACCCCCTGGGTTTAGTCCAACCTGACCGCTCCATGTGCAGGAGGAAGAATCGATACAGTGACAGCTGAGCTTGAGAAAATTCAAACTGTATGTTAAATAAGGGGTCGGTCTGTACCAAGAATTTATCTCACTCCACCTAATTGTGCTTGAAAGTTCAAACACACTGAGTGGTTGGATAACAGAGTGCTTTGGAGGCCAGCTGATGGGTAGTCTACCAACCTGTTGTTAATGACTCATGTTTTAAAAGTTAATGAGAGCTGGAGTTAAAAGCAGCATTAGCTAAAGGCTAGGTGGAGTTGAGCTATGTGGATTAACTTTTCATTACCTCCTCATTAGGTGGGCCTGGGGATTAGAGGGACCCCCCTGTATGAAATGTAGCATGAAAATATCCACATGGGCGTGCATAAAGCTAGTTTGGAAGTGGGAAAAGTAAAGGAGTTAAAGTAAGTGATTGAGCTTTTAGCCCCTACCTTTCTGCACTGCTGAGATTCCCTCTACAGTTAAGTTGACATTACTTGCTCCCTATTAGCCAATAAGAAGGCTTGCCTAGAGTGGGCAAGCCTACCTATTCCTGAGGAGGTGACTTTGAAAACTAGATTGGGTCATTAAAAGTAGAATAAAATGGCCATTATAAGTCTAACACTGAATTTGCCATTTATTTGCATTGTGCAGTCTCTGGTGTAGTAGTTAAATGTCACTTGCCAACTTTAATGAGAGTAAAGTTAGGGAGTGTAGCCAGAGCTGATTAGAGTGTTTTCTGCGGTGACTCTTCATCTAGTGCTGTGTCCAAAGGAAGCATCGACACTTCACACTGAGAAACTATGGGACAATAAGGTCTACGCCTCCCCACAACTACCACAGCTATTTCTACAATTTAATTACCCTCAGTGAGAAAATACAAGGCCACTGGTCTTCATACATGCTGTAAGTGATTTGTAATTTGGTGCGCACATGCATGAAAATTATGTTATATAAAGTACAGTAAGTACATAAACATTTTACTGAAGTTGAACCACATGAAAATGGTTGTTAAGGCAGTTCTGTGTGATAAAAGTCTTCGGGGAGAACCCAGTTCTCCCCTGATGACAGTATACTCAACTTAATCGGGTCAGATGTGGGTCTTGTTTCACTGCCGCAGATCTCAGGTTTATACAGTATGTTAATATGGCGGGAAAACACATTTTAAGGAGGTTGGTAGCCTACGTGAAGATGGATGGTGTGAATATATGTTTTTCAGTTAGATTCACAGAAATTAATTGGTTAGAAAACTATTACTGTTTCTTATGTTTATCTGTCCTTTGCCCAGTTTGATAAAGAATGTTTTAATTTTGGTGCAAGCGGTTAAAGTAAGACTTACCACAGTCACCATGGCTGCTTGTTAATTGGTACCATGTGATGCGGCTCCCTTTGTTGGTGTTCTCTCTTTCTGTATTTTCAGGTTAACCACAATTTGGGTCGGCTCATTATTCTTGGGCCACTTCAGGTTGGGTTTGACTGTGATCTGGTCCTCTTTGGACCGGGCCTCTTTTATTTATTTATTTTTATATGTTGTGTTTGGGTAGGTATTCAGGCAGAGATGCACCAAGCTGATTATCGGTAACAAAGGCTGATTATCGGTAACAAAGGCTGACTATTGCATTGCTTTACTTGAACCCACTTCACAGACTGCAGCCAATGACCAGCTAGCATGCTTGTTCTGGGCATGTATGTTCTGATTGGCTGCTATGTACACAGCCATTCAGAGTGATCTCTCTCAGTGATGGCATCTGCACCCATTCAGCATGTTGAACTGGCTGAAAAGCCGCCAACAAAGTCTGATTTAGTGCCAGTGGTGCGGGGCACGGCTAAAACCAGGGCAACAGATGCTCACTGATGGCCTGACAGTGGCTGACTCCTGACCGTTGGCTTGGGGTGTCACGGGCTTTAGGCAGCTCCAACTTTTTGGACCTAATACCAAATGGATCCATGAGGACCTCTAATCTGTGATCAAATTTATCATGTGTTTTTCAGAAATACAGACAAACATTACCAGGGATGGCCACTGGAGGTAGACTTTGGTTTTCTTCTGGACCCAGTCCAACTTAGGCCAGACATGTAAACTACACTGACTTTATCTAGCTGCAAAGCTGCAAATAAGTGAACGTTGGATGAAGTAGTATTCCTTCAAGCGAAAAAGCGCTAGATTAATGAGCCATAGTATGGATACATTTTGACATTTTTGTCTTTCATGGCATTTTGGCATTTTCAGTCATTAGTATGCAGTAAAGACCCATTGCAGATAAAATGATTGTGTGTCACAGAGCCTGCAAGGTAATATGCATTGCACTATTTCTGTAAGAAACTGGTGTGACCAACTAAGAACAATTAACACCTCTAGCAATATGCTGAAAGGAACTTTGTACAGCACCTGCACAATTGCACATATAATCCATTGGGGGGAAAAAAAAAGGAAAATAAAATGTGTGAAAACAACCCTGAGAGGTGTGAATATAATTTGAATTAATGACGCCATACCATATGAGTGACTACCGGTGAATTCACATGCTGGTGGATAATTAAGGCGACTTACACTGACATTTACCACACATTTGTTAGATTCATATTAACACTAACTGACACTAAGACTGGCCTCTTTGATTGTGTTTATGATCAAATGATTGTCTTAGCATATTTCTGCTCTGATGTTTTAAATCTGGTATTGATTAAAAAAAGGAGAGAAACCAAAGGCAGGAAGGAAACTTGTACCACCTATCATACTATTACCTTAATGATATCATTATCCCTGATAATTATCCTGTGATAATTAGATGTTAGGCATAGTAAAGCATGATATTCCTTCACCTTCTTTGTTATTGTTGCTAATGCTGGCCACTGACAAGTTTCCCTTACCTCTCATTCATTGGGATAGCACACTTTCACTGTGACACCAATTCAATGGCTGATTTCCCATGCTGGCCAATTAAGGAGCAGCACAATGGAAGTTAGCTGTAGTCACACTCCTGTTTTATTCTCATAGTAGAATGAAATAATCATTCATGAAACAAAATGACTGCATTCTGCAATACACCTTGTTTCTGTGATACTGTGACTTCATGATCATTAAAACAGTAGTACATACCATGGCATTTCAGGAGAACAGTTATAAATACTGAACCAAGTTCATGAATTCTGTGTGCTAACGGGGGTGACTCCTGCAGAAGCTCTTAAGGAGGTCTGATGGTTAACATTCCAGGCTGTTAATGCCAATTATCGATCTTTATGCATGTGAGTCTTTATTAAGCATTGAACACCCCAGGGTAATTAAATGCAACTGCTATACTTATGATAGCCATCATCAGTTTCTTTGCCAGAGTGGTCAATCATTCTATTAGAGGCCTTGCAGGAACTTTGTATGCTACGAAGCCAGTGGCAATGCACTGCCTCAGGCTAGCAGAACTAATTAGAGGGTTGCCCAGTGGAATTCTGTCACCACCATGTCCAATCCATGAGCCCATTTCTGCTTTTTGTCCCAATTTTCATCTTAATTTCAACATGCTATATGTCTCTGTTTCTCTTAATTCCCCCAGTTCACTCTCCAGGGCCATCTAACACATTTACTTGATATGTAGCCTGAAAAATGTGATACCACCTTACAAGTCTACAGAGAGCCTTAGAACTGAAGTTTGTGAATTCATGATATTCTCCCATGGCTTGCTGGATATGACAAAAATGTCTTATTTCTACTATTGTAAGGATTATATTTTATTACTTGTAAAATTCCCCACTGCCATTAGAAATACCTTTTTAGACTATTTTACTTGCTTGCATAAATCACCATTCAAAAGAAAAATATTTTGGTGTCTCATAATGTATCCCCGTCTTTATAGAAGACATGTCATCAGAAAGAAAATGCCATTTCTTTGTATATTTTTAATTGGGTCTTCAGCTAACAATTATTTTCAGTCAGCAAATGTCTTGATTATTTGGTTTAGCAATTTAGCAGTGATACTTTTAAATGTCAGAAAATAATGACAAATGTTCAGAACCATTTCCCATAGGTGGATGTTACATCTTCAAATAGCTTGTTTTGTTCAACCAGCATCAAGAACCCAAGAATATTAAATTCATAATCATACAAAACAAAGAAAAGCATCAAATCCTATATTTGGAACCAGACAGTTACTTGATTAACGACTAAACAATGATTTGATTGCCATAGTTGTTGGCAACTCATTTTCTGTTGAGCAGCAAATCATTTAATTGACTAATCATTTCACCTCTAGTTTTAACCTCTAGATTTTACCCAGTCTTTTATATTATTGGACAAGCAAAAGCAACAGAAGAAATGTAATCAAATGCAAACCAAAGGTTTTCAGAAAACACTCTTAAGTCATTACAATTCACTGCATGATAATGAGATGCTAATTATTACCTCAGTGTACACTACAGCAGAGTCATGCTTTCTTTGATGATGGTGATATTAATTAAAAATTTCTTTAAGGTTTTTGTCCTGGGGTGAACATATTCTGACACAGTGGCACCTGTTCATTATTTAAGCAAATTAACATTAGAACTATCAATAATATTAGCACTGTTGATGCAGAGTCAGCTACAGTGTATAGAGACTGTCAGCTTTCTTAAGTTGACAGTTTGTTGACACTGTTCTTTTTGTATGTATCACATATTGTTCTAGCTATTTGCATGTAAGAATAAAAACATTAAACAGCACAGTAATTATACCTGAGAAAACATTCAAGGATAAAAGCTTTTTTTTATCCATGGATCACTATAATTCATAACTCAGAGGTTTCATCATTTCATTGTTGTGTTATTGTTATTGCTTTATGCTTATGCACTAAGTCTCCCATCTAGTAGGGCTAAAGCTAATAAATTATGCATTTGCCTTTGATTTGACAGACGTGGAGACATAAAACAGACTGACAGATGTAGAAGCAGACAGACATAAAGACACACACACACACACACAGACCCAATCAGACAGTAACCTGAAAGTGAAAAGGAAAAGTGAAGGATAAAAAAAGCTATATTTAGACAGTGTGACATGAGTTGTTTCTGTCAGTGTCAGGACTACAGGCATCCTCTGGGGTTTGGGGATGGTTCTATACACTGCCAAAGATGGATAATTGGTTATTTTGAGTAATTTTATGAACAAAGCTCAGCTGCTGCAGCTCAACCTCAAGTAAACAACACACCTTGGGAATAGCCTCAGTCGGCTCCTGTTTGTAGATTCCTGTCTGGATGCAGTTGCTGTCTGCTAGATGTAAAGAACAGGCCCAGCCCTTTTTAGCGCAAATGGAGCTATTTTGATTTCCTCAGATAAAGATTAAGAAATAGTAGTGTAGACATGATTGCTAGCAATTCTTGATATATGAAAATGTGACTTATAGTGTATATTCAAAAAGAACATTAAATTCAGCATTTTCCAAAAAAAAAAAAAAAAAATCCATGTTTTGGGTGTTAGTCTCGCACCAGTACAATGCCCCATTTATGATGTTGTTGCTGTCTGCTGACAAGCTTGTGCTTCCAAAATGCCAACTTTCCAGAAGTGGTATAAAAAATGTCCACCATCTGACATTTTCAAGTTATTTTTAGCATCTTTTAATCCCTAGTTTCAAACCCCTAGAGAATAAAGGTTTTCATAAGCAAAGTTAAAATTACCCATGTCACAGAAAGGACAACAAAGCCAAGTAAAACAGCAAAATTGAAAGGTATATACAGTACATGCATGTGAAACTATGTGTAAAATAACGCCTGTACACTGAGAAGAATTGGCAGTTAATGGACTGGCTAAATGTCATTGTAATTTATGGACTAATTATTATTAATAATTGATGACTAATTAAGCTAATTGAGTTGATTAAAGTGTTAAAGACAACTCAGACCTAGGGTAGCAGGATAGGAGAATACCACAATTATCCTCTCCTACAGATCCCCACACCCATACCCACCACCTCCCATGCCTCATTTTCATCCCCTTCGTGAGAAACAGGATTTCACAAGAACATCTGTTAGCACAGCTGGTTTAATCATCTCGATCTTTGCATGATATTATCCACAGTGGATCCATGTCTTGAGAGTTGAGTTGTCCTCTGGTGTTGGCCTTGGCAAAGTTTCCTTAGTGTGAAGCCTTTATCTCAAGTATTAACTAACTTGCTGTTACTGTGTTCTTAACAGTAATCTCTTTATTACCTTGATGATAAAGTGTGGATTACAAAGTTGTGTGTTAGCTCATTCATAATGCTTGGTGCTTTATTAGATGGGCATAATCCATTACAGTCAACACATTTGGGTACATGTACTGTAGGCCCTTTTATTTTTGATATTTTGATCAACACTACATCAATCAAAAACGCTGCCGGTTGCTATAAACATCATTCGACTTCAATTGTTTCATGCCGACTATTAACTTTGCAGAACCTGATTTATTATCTGGAAGTTAATGAGTCAGTGTTTATTTCCAAAAGGCAAGAGAGAAAATAAACATCTATCAAATCCTCTTTCTAACTGATATGAGGCCATAAATTTTAGCTCTTATTTATTTCAATTATGCTTAGTCTTATAAAGCTAAAACAAATAGCACCTTGTACATGCTAAATCTCCTGAGTTTATTGTTGTGTGTAATGGATTATGTTGTTGCATAGAATACAACTGGAGCAATATCAGCTGGATAGAAGTGACTGGCACAATGTAACTTGACACATGTGAAAAGATGGTAGCTTTGCTGTTTAAAAAAGTGCCAGACCAGTTGAGGTACAGTTTAACTGCATTTAAACAAATACTTTTTGAGAAAAGTATGGCGAGCTAGGAAAACAAAAGGTCAGCTGGTCATAGAGGCAGCACAATGAGCAGATCCAGGCATCCCTTTCTACACTGCTACAAACTTCTGCAGCCTTTACTGTGGAAACCCCAAATTAGCTGTACCTGGAGCACCTCCAAAGGGAGGCATCCAGGTGCCTGAACCACTTCTTATTCTGCCTCCTGTGTCTGTGGAGGAGTACCAGTTTAATACAGAGACCCTCATTACTTGTTGAAGTCCTCACCTTATTATGCACACCGAGGCCAGCCACCCTGTGGAGGAACATCATGTCCTCCATTTGTAACCACAGTGTATTCATTTAGGTCTCAAAGCAAAAGTTTTGACTGGAGGTGAGGTTCAGAGGACGACTGACCATTTAATCAGACTCGGGCTTGAACGAGCTACATCAAACTGTTGAATCTGTATCTGAAAGCCTTAAGTGGATTAAAATGTTTGAACTGCAGATTAGTCTGTGTTCATTGTAAAATGGCACACAACCATTGTCAGAAAACGGGAGTTAAAAGAGAACAACAAATTTATTGTGTAAGCACTTAGCACTGCTGGAAGGAGGTCAAACACAAAGCGAACACATGATGCACTGCTCCATCACGAAAAAATGTAGGTACCATATTTGGAACAACGATAATGAAGAAAGTGAAAAATGAAATGGATTCAGTCTCATATTTTGGACCATACAGTACAGTAGAAGTCACTTAGCAGTATGTGAGAGGAAATAACTGCCTGTGCTGGATACACAGCATTCATAAGAGGCTTGATTTACTGTCGTTGATGTCCCCAAGTGGCAGTCAGCCTCATTTTCTTGTAAAATTATTATATGATAACAAAGGAGACATTTGTTCTAAGAGAGTCTTATTGTCATTATGTTAATTAGATATTCTAGATATGCACTTAATGCTCTGCAGTATTGTTAGAGAGAAGCCAATTAAAGATGGAGAACAGTAATAATGAGACCAGTAATGATCTCATCTGATCTACTTGATGCTATTATATGGATTATTGATTGACCCCATCATTTCAGACAGATATGTGTGCCTAATTTTTTACATTACTGCTGAGCCTAAGTTTTTAGTATAATGTAACAGTATATATTCCAGCGTGTTGCCTACCCGTGAAACCAACGAACCTACAATAAACCATTTATTGTATTGTCTCATTCTTATCGTTAGTTATATATAATATAATATAATATAATCAGACGTCAATTCACATTAAAATTGAGAAATAAATGTTATAATTAGTGCAGACAATTTGCATTAAGTGACTACTCAGTAGTGAAATTTAAATTTGTTGGAAACAGTTATGTGACTTTGGGAATTCATGTTCTCACTCAGACAGTGACACCATTCTTGATTTTAAGAACATTCATCTATTTCATATAAAAAATAAGCTGTCATGAGTACCCCTTAAACTTACCCAATTTGTACTCTGTCCATTTTCATTAACCAAAATATGTAACTGAATATTCCAGCGGGACCATATCAATCATTCAGTAACATTTTCATTTGCATGTCTCTCCCATGTCTATATTCAATGAATGCAGTTCCCCCCCCCCCAGTTAGGGAGAATATATAGTTGTACAAACATAACAAGGTTGTGATTGAATCGGCAGCTAGAGTACAGTAATTGCACAGTATACATCTACCTGCAGTTCTGTCAGTGGCCAATACCAGTGTGTCAGTGTGCTTCAACAAGCCAGCATGAGTGATCTCTTCTGTCCCCTCGAATGCCCAAAATGAGGGAGAGTGGTTTCAGTGTTGCTGATTTTCTCATTTAGTTATTTTCATTTTTTTCACGATGTGTAACATACACTTTTGTTATGAAATCATTTAATGCATCTTCTCATTCTTATTGTTCTATTTCCATATTTACACAGTATATAGATAATCAGGTGTTGGTTCACATCAACATTGCTAGAAAAGTTCAGAAATTAGCTTCACTTTGTAGCCTAAGAGTTATTTGATTGCCTAGCTTCTTTTTCAGCTTGAAATCAGGAAAAACCAAATAATAATGCATATTTTTTTCATTAAATATTAAGAGGAGCTTTTTTTAACCTTCATAGAACATCTAATTTTACCTCACGCTCATACCAATTCATCTATAGTACAGCTTCTATACAAAGCCTACAATAAAATAATGTTTGATTAGTGAAAATAAAATGATGCCAGTTATAATATGGCCTCATTAAGCTCCCAGTCTAACAAATTTCTGATTAAATTATAAAGCTGCTGTGGCATTTTTTATAATATAAATAGCAAATAAATAATGTATCTGGAAAACTACAGTTTTTGGAAAGTCAGCCTTCTGAAACATTATTTTTGAATTCTTTCTTTTTCCTAAATATCTTTGGTAAGGAACTCAAAATAATTCAATCATGTGATGGCTTTGACATTCAGAATCACATCTTTAATTTCAAACTGTCTTCTCTGTCAATAATACTCCAGATATTTAGAGGTAATATAGTTTTTTATCATATTTTGAGTTTTAAGGGCCAAGACAGGGCCTTGCTGAACATTTTCAGCTCACATTTCCAAAACATTCACTCTTCTTTTCAGCTGGGATTCAAATGTGCATGCTGATGGTAATACTAAAACTTGGCCAAAAATGGAGCACAATTTCAGATCAAATTACATGGGGGGGAAACAAAGATCATGTTTTCTTTACAAATCAGTCTCTCCTGCATGAAATCTCAAACACGACTTAATGTATTTGTTTTACTATGCTAATTGGGAACAGAAAAAAATTGTGTCCCATCAATTAAAAGTCTACTTAGCTGTTTGCCTTTTGCCTAATTAATGATTCCTATAGCAAGAAAACTTTTTCCTTAGCTCCTTCACTAATGAGTAATAAACTCACCTCAACTTTAACTTCAGTTTGAGGTTTGTCAGCTCAGTGCTAAAAGTCACAGTAAAGGAACTTCACTGTACAGCAGTAGCTATTCTCTAAAGCCCCTTTTCCACTGCCTGGTACTGACTCAAGTCTACTTGTCTTATTTGTTTTTCCTTCAGTCAAATGTTGGGCATAGTACCGGTACTATTTTTGGTATCTCCTCCATTGAGGTTCCAAATGAGCTAAGGTGATACCAAATGGTGACATTTAAACACTGCAGAAGTGTGATTGGTCAGAGAAATTCGTCACTACACGGCCTTCTTGCCACCAGATGTTTAAATGTGATGGCACAAGCCGCTCGTTCTTCGTTCAGTCATAAAAGTACCTGCCACTTCCTGCTCAGGAATGTTATAGAGGTCAAACTTATGGTGACAGAGGCCTCGAGCCTCTGTTACTATATAATATAACCGTTATATTACATGAACCACCACATCGTACATCTTATCACGTAGCCCACTACTGAATGTGATAATACCAGCACCATGGCACGTTAACAGGTCATCACATTTCTGAAAATGTCAGAGTTTGTAATTTTCATTACTTGGATAGATTGACCACATATTTGAAAAGTAGATGGTTATTTTCTCACCTGAAAAATGATCAGAAGTTAATAAAATGGCATAACAGTCCTAGGATGAAAATTATAACAGTGGTCAGTGACTTCACGGCAGTTTCATGTGGCATCACTGCGATATCCAGCTACACTGTGGGGGCACTGTCTGCAGTGGAAAACAAAGCACCTGATACCAAACACAAGTAAAGTTGAGTTGAGTTGAGCTGGTACCAGATGATGGAAAAGGGATTTCAGTGTTACTGTATACCTTCTTTCCCAGCAAAACCTTTATGACCAACAGGTGGGCAATATCCACTGCATTAACCCTGTGAAATATCTTGCATTCGGTCTGCCATAATATTTGACAGGGAAGGTATAGCATGTATATCAAAGGGGTAAAGGGAGCCAAGTGCACCAAAACACAACTTAAAAATAGAATATACAGAAATGCTAAATCAACTGGCAAGTGGAGAACTAGACATGTCATTAACAGCCATTACTGATGAAACGGGAAATTATGCACAACCATTCGGCTATAAAGCACTTTCAACTTGTGTACACACGCAAATTATACAAATACCACAAAAAGTAGAAGGGCGCATTTTCCTGCTTTGTTCAATAAGAAGGTTAGCCCTCTAACTAATTATTACACTAATTCATTATGAGAGAGAATTAAAGCGTGGCCTCTGCTGCCACCAAAATTGTAATCAGGCTTCAAATGAGGCAGAAAAAAATGGCCTGAGCCCAGTAATTGAGAGGCTCTTCAGACATGTGAATCCCAACACCTGTACATAAGGAACTTTACTACAACATCGTACAAAAAACAGCTGAGAATAATGGCACCCTCTAGGAGTGGCTGGGTGGGGTGGGGCATGGCCATCTTAAAATTACTGGCCACCCCACAACTGAGAAGCCCCAGTCACTCTAATTCCCTTAAAAAATCTGACGTACATTTAAGATGGAACGCATTTGAGTTAAATTTTGAAGGAGGCATTATTAAGCGGTAATGCCTGTAGAAAATACTGTACATTATATGCTTTGCTACTCACATTATAGTTATATTTGTTGGCAAATTGATGATGACATGCCCAATTGTCAGGTTTTTAAAAAAAACTTGATTATTTGTGTATCTATTTTTGCACACCTCCATACACGGACAGGAAGATGGAGACATGCATGAGAAAAGACACATGCTATATGAAACTCATACCAGGAAAGAGATGTACAATCACATGAAAGGTATTGTTCATATTAATTGAAAATTTAATTCCCTTGTTAGGCTCTTGGCCAATGTCACAGAACAGTTTCATCATGGAGAGTCTATTAAACTGCATATGTTGATAGTTAAGCCTTTAGACAATGCATTGATCCTTGTTAGTGCTGCCAGGGTACAAACTTGATGCTATGCATCTTAATAAAAACTGAACATGGCATCATTTGAAAACTTGTAAATGATGACTAAGGCCTAACATCAGTTATCACTTTTCATTCTGTGGCTTTTTACCACTTTTAATGTTGATTAATGAGTGATACATTCACTGAAACCCTGTTGTTTTGCAGTATGTCAGTTGTTCAGATAAAAGTCAGCAGGAGAACAAAAGCTATCTAGGACAATATTACTTGTTTACATATATGTCAGACACGTGCACATTGAGTGACTTCAGATTTATTCTTGTATCCTCGTATGTTCGAGCTTGGCTGCAGGAACTAATAACTGAAGAAGAGACTATTGGCACTGGGACATGACCAGACATCTGTCACATATGATGTATTGTGTGTCCGCTGAAGCCTCACCTTTTTGCCCCTTCCATTTCCAGCTAGGATAGATTCAGCTAGCACCCAAGAGGACTGTGGCCTTAAAGAGACTATAAAGGAAAAATATCCTAGAAACCACTCTTCCCACTTTCTCTGTTGTCTTGCGTCAAGGGAAGCATCTTTTCTGGAACTCCTCTCGGCCATATTGTGACAGCTAATTAAGAGGATGATGAGTGCTACATTGGTCTGATGTGACGATGACAAATTAAAAATGAACGAGGAGGTTATGGTTCTATTAATATAACTTTAGTTGGCTCTTTCCACACCTCAGTTGGACAGTCAAAGTTCAATGGAAGGAAAAAAGGAGGATATCACAAACATTTATTGTAGTGAAATGAATTCCTTCTACACTGTTGCACACAATATGTAAACACAGGATTTTGCCAAAACATTTGTATCACCAGCATAATCATATACAGTTTGTTCATTGGTATCAAACAAAAAGGCAAGGGCAGCACTGAAATATTAAGAACTACTAAAAAGTATTAAGACTCCTCCATTCTATGTGGGTGGAAGGTGAGAACATAAGAAAATTGTCTGAAAGCAAATCAAGGTGTATAAATGAAACACTGTCTCTGTATTATTTTAATACCAGCTGCAGGCTCAGCAGTGGGGTGAAAATATATTCTGCTGTGAGTTTATATAGACATTATTTGTGTTTACACGGCATGGTGATGTATTGGTATTCAAAACATGTCTGTGAAACACTGCATAACTGTGGACATTTATATTTCACAATTACGTATCACTTAGAGCTGTGTTTTGGCCCAGTGTTGCTTCTGTTGCACATTTATTGTTTTTCCCCATAATATTAAAAACCAGGAAGAGTTACATTCTAGGTTCATATTATCAATTTATATTTGCACAGAGTTGAGGAAATACAAGATTGCTTCTCTTTTATATCATTTTTGTACCAATCACCATACAGATACCAGGCTTTTTGACCTTCAAAAGCTCTCAGACTGAAGGAAGTGATGAAACTCGGTCAAACCTCCAATGAACTGAGGTTGATTGATGGTAGTTTCTGGCCATTGCAGTTACAAGTGAAATCGGATATACTCTCCTCACATTCTTGAGGTGAGGCCACAGGGAAAGAAAAGACGTCACAATAGCAGTAATTTTCACTCCTGATGAACGTCATAGGCAAGTTTTTTGTTTGTTTGTTTGTTTTATTTACAAACCTAGCACATTTCATACACAAAGGCAATTCAAAGTGCTTATGAAAATGTTTATTTTAGTTTTTTTTTTCTCTTTTTATAATAGCTGTGTGGCTTTATGGAAGTGTTCTGTAGGCAGGTCAGTTCGCCACTTCAGTCCAAATTAAAATATCTAACAGCTGAATGACGTGCCATGACATTCTATACACACATTCATTTGCATTCCCAGATGATGAATCTGAATTTTTTTTTTTTTTTTTTTTGGTTCTCTACCACTCTACAGTTGATATTTGTGATTCTGAGAGAAATGTCTCGTGTTGTTTTGACACCAGTTTCAAATAATTACTCTTTATTGAATACAATTTGAAGCTGCTGTGGTCCGTTTCTTGGTGTATTTTTGGAATATGCTGTCTTAACTACTTTTTGGGAATCTTTGTGGAATTATTATTTGTATTTGTGTTTTGTAAAGAAATATTTCATTGTTGTTCTACTTAATGGGGGAATGGAGGAGATGTTTAGATGTAGACTGGGTGAAGGCCATATAGACTGAATCATTGTGTATTTAAGACATTTTTATCTTAGGTAAACAATGTGGATGGATTGCCATGAAAGTTGGTTCATTGTGGGGGCATTTATGTTCTGCCAGGATAAAATGTAATTACTTCTATTTGTCCAATACATATACATATAATGGTTTATGACCAGCTGTCTGCACAAGTGTGTCAAAGTACAGCCGTCCTTTGTTGGAGATTCATGAGCTGCTAAATTGCACTTCAATATAATGGCTTAAGAATATTTGCATATAGTATATTATACAACCATTGTAAATGATATTTACTGACTTTTACTCAATTTCACTTTGGAATTTACACCCATACAACACTGAGCTGATGAAAGAAGAAATTGCTTTAGAAAACCCTTGAAGTTCTTTTTGTACGCAGTTAATCTTGATATGTGCCTTTGTAATACTAAGATAAACTTTGAAAGTCACTTTGAGTCAATTCCACCTCCAAATGTTCTTTGAGGTTTGGCAGCAGAGTTCCCTGACAGGTTGTGCCCCTGCTTTCCCAGTTGCTGTTTGGCCCTCCTTTGCTCTGTATGGTGAAAGCACCACTCCGAACTGGTGTGTATAGGGGATGTGGGGATGGGGTTGGTGGTTGAGTGTGATGTGTATGGGTTATGGGACATTGCCCCAAACCAATAAAACAACACTTGTGACTTGCACAATAATTTCCTTTAGCGAAATCCTAGAATTCGTTATTGACAGGCAAAGAGGGATAAGAGTACTCCCATGTCTTTGACTCCATCTGCCCTTCAGTGACACATATTTACATCTTTTAAACTGAATAATTTCCACTATAAAATATGTCACCTGTGAGAAATCAACCATATATTATTAGGAATTAGCTACCATACCAGTGACTGAAAGATATAAGAATTTTAGATGTAGGACATAATTTTTGTTTTTGTTTTTGTGCACTGAATTTTAAAATGCTCTAAAAATGCAACAACCACTCCCATTTTTAATTCAACAATGGAGGATCATAGTGAGCACCTTACCCATGTTATCAAACTAAAAAAGGAAGTCGCACACCAACAGTGGTAGTGCATGCTAGATTGTGATACATCACCTTTTCACTAGTTGTTTCTGAATCTGTGCTCCGACCTTTTTATACATTTGAAATTTTATTATTTCCTTGAATCACAGGGGCATTGTCGCTCAAGGGGATGGATTGGGTGGGGAGTGGGTGGGGGTGTAGCTTGATATTCTTCTTCTGACACTCAATGTACCCACACAAAGATGGTGTGCGTGTCATGTGTGGGCGCTTGTTGACATGTCATCATGGAAGTGCGCATTGGTAGCAGGCAGACAGAGGATATAAATGTTCAACGGTACCAAATCTTGTCTTTTTTTTTTTTTTTTACCACTAGTCACAGATTGTCTTAGTATTTGCAGTGTGTCTGAGCTTCACTCAGAAGACAGCCTTGGTAATTTCTTGCTTCAGTTAAGGCCAGTGGTCTCCATCTGATTATTGTGCACCAATAAATTGCAATCATTGTTCAAATAGGTTTGTACCATCCTGACAACTATGGCTCTGTAACCTCAACGCCTCCTAGTGAAAAACCTCCAGAGTACATTAAGAAAATCTACTTTACAGATTAACATATTGATTATATCCTGTAATTAACATAATGTTACATTTACTGCTGCTTCATTTACTGCTTCACTGCATTAATGATATTAAACTGGCTAATTTTTAATCATTAATTCAACTTCCACTAGAAGAATTTAAAAGTGAGCTTTAGGTAAAATCAGAGCGAAGTGAAATACACTAACTGAAATACTGAAAATTGAGTGTGGTTAACATATTCATACATATATTTAAAGACACACATTGTAAATGCTCACACATACACCACACACACAGTTGCATATAGTCACAGAGTGAGCATCTGCAGGGAATATCTCTGGGTGTGGACATGACCCTGTCAAGGCTCCTTAGGAGATTAACTTCCCAGGTTTGTTTTTTATAGATAAAAACTGAGACAGAATTAGAACTGTGAAATGTGGGGAACATATCTGAAAATGATATGTTTCAAAGGGATTAAATAAATCAGCACTTTTCTCATTTCCATCTTTTGTCCTTTGTTTCAGTTAGATTTATTTATTTATTTTAAGAAAATAAACCATTAGCCCTGTCAAAATGTATGAAGTTGGTTTAGGTAATTCCACTGGTAGACACTGGCAATACAAAATGAAGCTAGGGACTCCATGCAATGGTAATTCCCCCCCAAATACCTTCCTGAGTAATTTATCCTCCAAAGTAATTTCAGTATTTATGGGATTCACCTTCAAAATGTAATGTGGCATACAGGTAGAAAATACAGGAAATGAGAACTGTAGTGAGAGTGAGGGAGCAGCAGGAAAGATGGAGAGAGAGGGAGGGAGAGAAATCCAAAGTGGGAGTCATAAAGTAAGCCATCTCTGCAGTCTGCCATCCCGACAGGTCTCCTGCGACCTCCAGCACCAGTGCCCTACTGTGTGTCCTTCACATTTGACAAAGTTGTGAGGACACACAGGAAATATGAGGCTGTCTCGGCCACCTCCATATTTGAATGCACTTATTATGTCTCTGTCTGGAGAAGAGCATCTGTTAAATGACTGAATTGTAAATTGTGTGCTGAGGACAGCAGACTATCAGGGCAGATAAAGGAGCTTTGTCTTAGTTACATTTCAGCAGGTACCAGGATGGCTTTGACTGCCAACAGGTTTTGCTACTGTGCAAGCCTAATGGTGGATGACTGAGGAGAGGAGAGGGAGGAGATGCGATTTTCCACTTGTCCAAGCAGTTTTCTGTGAAATCACCTTGCACTTTGTTCAAGTAATGCAATGCACAGTCTTAATTTTGAAATATGCATTATCTGTTAAATTGTACAGAATATTAATCAGATAAGGGCGCCTGCATGTCTTTGACAGTAAAGGCTGTGCCTTCTGAATAGTTTGTTGTGGTTTTCCTTTTATCAGCTTACAGGGACTGTTGGAAACAGATGTAGAAGGTATCTGTGGCTTGAAAACAAAATGATGTCACCTGAATCAGTATGTCACTATTCAGTGGCACTTGGAAAGGTAAAACTTTCAGCCAGAAAATGTGGTGTAATGCAGTAGATAGTGAGTGGAAACCAGCTAATATTTAAAGGTATCCTGTGGAGTTTGCTTGTAATAAACAAAGCTGAATGTAAACAAGTTATGTGTAAACAAAGGGGTGTTCACCACAAAACTATTCTTCTAACAAATATGACCAGTGCTAGTGGTAAAAACTCCACACAGTCCCTTTAAACCCTACAAGTTATCCCTCAAAAATTGGAGTTTTCGACTGCATACAACAAAGTGAAGAGTGTCACATGTTCCAAACACACATACTCAACACTTAAAGGCAGTGTTAGGGATTCATTTCTGAAGCATTTTTGTTACATTTCTCCAAATTCTCTTTGCATCTTGAAGTCAATGAATACATTAAATGGAATGACAACATAAAGAAACAAATCATTGATTTGTGGCAGCAGCAGCAGCGCTGGAAAAAACCTGACCAGTAAGTTCACTCGGTCTGAGCAAAACCATTGGATGGCCTGTCTGTCAACTCGCGTACACTCTGCACTCATTGCGTGAGCCAAGAATGTTCCACAAGGCGTTGCAGGCAGACGTGTTACTGTCCTGTCCTTATAAAGTTGGATGCTGTACGAAGGAAAACCAGAATAAACATTGATATGGCGACATTTGAGACAAGAAAAGGGGCTGGAAAGTGACACCATGGTGGCCATATTTCTGCTGGACAGGCAATTATTTCGTTTTAGGGGATTATTATTTTCCTAAAAGTAGTCAGGCAGTGTTAAAGGAGAGAAGTCAGAACTTTGGTTGGCTCCTCTTAATATTGGGCTTCTACTTGCCAGTTTTTTCAGGAACGCCAACTATACCTTGAAAACTGAGAGCTAGTCCTAAATTGCTACCATTTTCTTAATTGCTCACACAGATTAGTAGTACACTAACAACCTTCTTTACAGTCGGGGGTGCTTTTTGCATCCTTATTTCAATTCATTGATGATACTAAGTAGAATATTGACACTACTATCAATAAAATTCCATACCTGACTTGAAGGCCATATAGACATTGCTCTGTAAGATAATTGTTTGTGTACAGACAGGGACTTCCTTTTTTATTTTCTTTTGAGGGTACTGTGTTAGTACTTGAACACCGTCCAGACCAGTTTTCTTGCAGCTGATCAGAATTCTTGGCTTGCCTTGCTCTTCCTTCAAACCTTCTTTTTAAGGATTGCATCCTCTTTGAGCTATTGTGCTAGTGCCACTGTACTAATCAATCACAGACCACACTGCGTGTGCTACTGTGTGCATGTGCATGCCTGCATATTTGTGAAGGGGTGTTTAGCTGATGCTATTCGAATTATTATGAGTCCTTAAACATCAAGCCTACTGCCAAATTGCCCTTGACAAGGAAATAGGTTGTTAGCTAAGATAATGTGGTGCCCATTATTTTAGGCTATAGTGCTGTGCCAGATTTCAGGACTATTTGGAGCTAGTAGGGCGGCGGCAGCTGCACACTTGGAGATACACAGAACTGAAATAGGGAGCATCTCCACCATTATGTTGCCATTTATAGAGACAAGAAATAAGGTTGTAGGTTATACTTACAGGAAAAAAGAAATACCTTTTGGCAACCTAGCGCATATAGTATTTAGAATTGCAACAGTTTTATGCTATTAAAAAGCACTAGTATTTGTAGGAATTTCTCATTAAAACAATGCTGTGAAATTAGCTATAATGACACACACTAGGGCTTTAAAAACAACTGTTACACAAGGTACAGTAACTACAAAGATTTGCTTTTTTGCTTTCATGTGGTCCAATTTGGGAGTTCTCCAACTCCATTTTGCAGTAAATCTAAGATCTTCAGCCTGGTGACTTACACATCAAAAGGAGTGGGAGGAAAATGTATTAAATATATGCTAATAAAATCAGATATCATTATTATTATTTCACCATAATATAGAACAATGTCTTCATGACTTAAGTCTACTTTCATTAGTGTTTTTGCATGTACTCTCAAGATATCAACATTTCTGATTGCTAATTAATCAAGGCATGGGATAATGTGAACTTTATTTCAGCAGTTCATATCCGACTGTCATATTGACTTATTTTTTGCTGTATTTCAAATGACCAAAAATCGGAGTTCATATCCGACTGTCATATTGACTTTCAAATGACCAAAAATCAATTCTTTGAAGGTTGAGTTAAGAAACATATCTTAATCAAAGCTTTTGGGTGAAGCAGACAAAATATTCTGTTGTCCACTGTATTTTCTTAAACATATATCATCATTACAGTAAATGTTTCCTATATAAGTCATTCGCACATCCCATCCAATAACATCTCCATGCGTGTCCATGCCTTTATCTCATAGCAAGGCCTGACAGTGAAAACGCAGAGAATAAAAGCACCTGCTGAAATAGATTCACCTAAACCATAAAAGCATCTACAGAGGATGTGCAGGCTGCACAGTAAATGAGGTCTGCCAACAAAACTGTCAGGGCACTGTCAATCTGTGAGAGTTCCAGTGAATCACTAGTATACAGTATGTTAACACTGTGAAACCGGTACAGGCAAAAACACAATGAGACTGTTAAAGTTAAAGTAAAGTGTTGGAATCAGAAACATGTTGCATGTTAAAATACTGTAGCATAGCAATAGCATACTGCAACTGCAAATTAATACAGGCTATAGATCTTATTGCAGGCTGTGTGTTATTTTTATTATCAACAGGAGATGGTGTTTCAGTACACAATATGAGGATGCTTGTTGTATATCAAACTTGAAATTTGTTGAAAATATATTGGTTGTCTAGTGTTTGGTTAAGTACAGTAGGTTGTAGCCATTTTGTAGAATGATGGTCCCCTGAAAATAATAAATCAGAGCCACTATTTGTAGAACTAGAAAGTTTTAAACTTGAACTTTTAAAACAGTGTTTAAAACATTAAAGAACTGCTAGATTATGTCTAGTGCTAGTGCGCAGTATGTACAGTAATAGATCGGCCAATAAATTACAGAACGATGTCAGGCTCTAGTCTTGCTCCTTAAACATTGGTTGCGTGAACCTCTGTATTCTGATCTTTTACTTAAGAAAAGTAACAACATCACAATGCCAAAATATTCTTGTACACATAGAAGTCTTACATTCAAAAATTTACTTAAGTATGTGATTTTAAAATGTGGTTTCCAGTATCAAAAGTAATGTGTCATTATGCGCAGTGACCTTTTTAAAAGTATTTTATTATTATATCATTTCATTTATTTGATGTTTTGGTGCAGTAACATGCTGTCAAGTTGAACC
The DNA here is from genome assembly GCF_001952655.1 of Monopterus albus. Lineage (NCBI taxonomy): Eukaryota > Metazoa > Chordata > Actinopteri > Synbranchiformes > Synbranchidae > Monopterus > Monopterus albus. The sequence goes on along the minus strand of NW_018127882.1, from coordinate 4,010,897 downwards.
TACTTTTAACTACTCAATATACACAGAAATGTTGCTGAGTAGATGTGGAAAGCAGCTTAAAATGCCAAACCTTGAGCTCAGTACAAGTACCTAGATAGTGTACTTCATTTAGTACTATTTGGATAAGAACTTCCACCATTGCAGTAATAAAGACACAATTTCAGAATTAAACTTTTTTTGGTTTAAAAATGCCAAAACATTGCCTTAAATTACTTGCATTGTTGTTTTAAACTACCAGAATAAATACAATAGAATATCTGCTTGATAATGTTTTGTTACTAATATTATCTACATATTGCAAATATTTATCTGTGCATCTTCATAAAACCCTGAGAAGTGGCTTCATAGCTTATAGCAATATAAGGCTGAAGACATTAACTCATGTAATGCTTTGGTACCTGCATGCTGTAGTGTGAAGTCTTGCTTTAAACCTTGTACCAAATGTGCCCAGAGCCTCACAGCAGGATATGATCATGGATAGATGTCAGAGAGGAGAGCCTGTTAAGCTGCTGGTAGTTGTAGCAATTAAACCAGTTTGTGTTTTGTGGAAAACTGTACAAATACATGTCCGGCAGATGACAATAAATAAATAGGAACACGGGAGCTGAGACCATGCCTGCATCAGAGGCTTGCCATGGATAGTGCCGTATCTGGAAGACTAACACAACAGATGCGTTGTACGCCACCTGGTTGATGCATCCCACAGAATACAGTACATAATTTAATCACTGACCCTTTAGCGGTGGGAGAGAGAGAGAGGCAGAGGTATAGAGAGAAGCAGAGACTGAAATAAATGCCTCAGAATGAATTCTGATTCCATGAGTTGTCATATGAGCTTTAATTTTAGAATCCTCATGAAGCAAAATGACCAAATTATTACCAGCCAAGACTAATGCTTTTTCTATAAATCCCTACATTCTCCACTTTGTCTTATGACCAGTGTGTCTACTGGAAGCTACTTACTACCTCTCTTTTTCTTTAAACGCGTCAGATACCACAGGGTGGAGTGTGACACAATATCATCTATCATGATCAAGGTCTCCATTTGACTGTCCTATCAGTGGAAAGCAAAAACCTACGCCCCTTACTGCATTCTCCACTGAAACAGAAAATAAGGGTAAAACAGTCTTAACATTACAGAATATCAAACTGAATCGGAAAGGCAAGTAAAACAATAAACATCAGCCAATAGACAAAAAATGTAATGGACTGTGCACAACAACCTTGTAGCTTATGTCATTCAACCCTTCTGCCAAATAACATCTCTGGTCAAATCTCATCGCTTGCAATTGTAAATCACATTATATTTCTCCAAACTATCCAAGTTCAATTAAGTTTGAGTAAAACATGTCTTGAGAGGCGGTTTGACAGATGAGACAAAAGTAAGATTCAAGAATAAGTGCCAAAATAATTACATTAAGTCAAACAGTTGTCACATACTGTAATAAAATCCTCTTAATAGCACTGAGAGTAAATTGCTTTGGCAGGGAGTTTTGGTGGGCTGGGTTCTGGAGAGGATTGCTTTTGGAGTGGAGCTAGCATGTGAGAACATGTGTAGCTGGTTAAGCCACTTCCAGGAAGGATGATACTGTCTCTGGCATTGTGTCTATAAAGTGGCAGTTATGACCCCACAAAGTATATCCCACTATTCCTTCCAGACCCCAGGTTTTATTTTGGCAGGCATGAGCCTTATTTTATTTGAAGCAGTTTCTTTAAATCTACTATCACAGAATCTGCCCTTACTCCAAAACTGAGTAAATAATATGAAGCCAATTGGCTGCAACCTTTGAGATCATTTGATAATGTGTTATGTTTCTGGTGTTTTGAATTGTATTACATCTGTGGCAGTCTGGATTCTCTCCAGCCAAAACTGACATATAAAAAGAATGTGAAATTGTTACAGATATTATCTGGACTACCTGCTGTCACTTGAGGGAAATCGCAGAGATCCTGTATGGAGTGATGCTTGTCACCGACAATCAGATGATAATACTCAGAAGATTTGATATGTATTCACAGTAGATAAGTCCATGATCCAATGCAGAAGTGATAAAGATAAATGTGTGATGTGTTTCAAAGCTGGTTGGACAGTGTTTGATTCAGGGATAAGGACTTGAGATTTTTAATTTTTTAGTAATAAAAGTTTGACAAATACAAATTCATTCTTTACTGTTCACTTTTGTTTTAGATACTAAACCAACCAAACTCCAGGAAGCTGTGTCCTTTGCCTCACACCACTGGTAGTAAACACAGGCAGTGATACACCGAGCATGTTTTTATCCATTCCCTAAGGAGGATGGAATTTTCACTGCAGTGATGGTGACTGGGTAATGTTTACCTCATTTCCTTGGTCAGTGTCATTCTGCTGACTCTGGATTCTTCAATAACACCTTATAGCTGCATGTCCTTGTAAATAAAACAGCACATAGCTTCAGTAACTGGTAGGTACTCGGTTGGGCCAGTTAGAAGTAATAGTTGCTAGTGTTGACTTCTTGAAAACTTTATTATCAGCACACACATGGCTCTCTTACATGAGAAGCTTAAATCATTCAAAAATGATCATGAAAACCTACCCCTAGCATTTGGAATCACATTGAAATCATTATTAGTTTGAATTTTATTCAAGAAAAACTATATTTTTACTAATGGTAGTTTTCTTCAGTAACTTTTGAAGGTACCTAAAATCTGTTGACACCCTACCGAATCTGCAGAGTTTCAGCTAGAAATTGATCTTAGTTGCAAGTGTGTAGCATTATTTGTCATCTCACAAGAGCAAGTTTTTTGTCAGCCCTGTAAATTTGAACATTCTGGATCAGTAGGTCCAGAATAGGCCTTTTACTTGGATCCAGATGATACTTTGGTGTGTGGTAGATCTTATGTGGATGTTATTGTGCAATTTCTGTCCAAGCATTGCAGGCATTGTGTATGGAATTGGAGGCAAAAATATTGAATTTGCAGGATGCTCCAATAACCGAATGGTTACGGTGCGGTGCACCATATATGCAGTGCACTCCTTGTGTGACGTTGGCAGTTTGAGTCCAACTGCTGACCTGTGTCGCAAGTCTGCTCCTCTGTCTCCTCTCTTCCCTTTCTGCCTCTCCATGACCCACTTACCCCATTAAATAATAAAAATAAAGGCAATTGCCTAAGAAATAATTTGTATATGTATATAGAATTAGCCTTGTCTCACAATATTGAAGATTCCTTTAAAAAAAAAAAACAAACTCCTGCATCTGAATGATTTTCTGGATCAAATCCAAAATCCAATTAATTGTTCAGTGGCCCAATAGCCTACCTTCTCCAAAAATGTTCATGAAAATCTACTCATTACTTTTTGTGCTATGCTGTGAACAATCCAACAAACAGTGGAAAAGACGTAACCTTCTTGTCAGGGGTAATATATCACTTTCTTAATCTATCAGAGATACAGTAGAAACATATGCTTTGGTAAACGTAACATGCAGTAGCAATGATGATGAATCCACCATTTTTTCCACTTTCTATGCCATCAGTGCATTGAAATGTCCACACAGCCCTTATAGTGTGTATAATCCACTACAGGATTAGAAAGCTTACTGTTCTGTCAGAGCCTGCCTGGCTCTGTGAGGCCAATTGGATTTCATCTTTCATCACACATTTTGGCTCATAATCTCATCATCAACTGGGTGTGGTGTGAATATTTTTCTTTTTTCAGTGTAGCCGTTAAATCTAATGAGGCCAGCGCAATCAGCCCTGACAGATTTAGATCACGTTACAAGCCGTTTGTCACAGGCTGTACCTGCCACTCAACTAGCAACAGAGAGAAAGGAAATAGGAGAAAGAACAAAGGTCCAATTTGTCATTTGCCTTTTGAATATCCTTAGGTAACCTGAAAAGAAGTAATTTTAGGCCTCCCTGGGGCTTAAATGACACGCCTAGATTTCAACCCACACAAAAAGGACTGTACTAATTCCATAGTTTGTGTTAATTGCTTATAACTGCCAGTCCAGACGCTATGTAGTTTGTGAATGAAATATTAATGAAGGGTTTGCAGGAGCTGCGACATCACATTGTAAAAATGTCAAACTATATCTGTTCTGTATGATGAGTTTTGTAGAATTTTGTTACATGCCATGCAGAGAATCAGCAAGCAGCTGCATTTCCCCATTGTGATGGGCGACCATACCTTGGTTTCTCGTGGGTGTGTGCTTCTGTTTGGTTTGTATAATTTAAGAAAAGGCAGAAGCCAGGCTAAATGGTAAAAGAAAAACTATTTTTTTTCCAAGCATCTACATGGCTGCTTGCTAGCGTCTAGAGAAATCTAAACCAGACCATTCAAAGAATTCATCATTTTAAGTCCTTTTGGCCCAAAGTAGGTCAGTCGTCCCTGACAAGACCTCAAAAAATTACTCGTTCAGTTCTCTCTTGATAGCCTAATTTGAACAGACAGACATGGCAGGTGATGATTTCAGTGTGTGGGTGCTCAAAAAATAGCTGGGTGAAAACACATGCATCTAATGCTTCCAATTCTGGAAGCATTAGATGCACTTGTGGTAAGTGTTTGTTGCAGTTTTTTTTAAAAAAAAGCCTGTTTCTTTTATGCAGCACATAATGATCTGGCAATGCTGACAGGAACACTTATGCTTGTGCTTTGACATTTGACACTGGCACTGAAGCATCAAACTAAATTGGATGTGGTTAGTGTTTGTTGCAGTTTTTTTTAAAAAAAAGCCTGTTTCTTTTATGCAGCACATAATGATCTGGCAATGCTGACAGGAACACTTATGCTTGTGCTTTGACATTTGACACTGGCACTGAAGCATCAAACTAAATTGGATTCATGTGTTAGGATTTTTTTTAGTTGAATTGTTTATGAATGAGTGTTCAAAAAGAATGTTCAGTTAGATAAATGCACTTCAAAATAGTATACAGGAGGTATGTGCAGTGGTCTTTTGCCTATTTCTCAAATTCTCTCCACATAATCATCTGCAACAGGATTGTTTCAGGGGCTCAGGGTCTGTCACTAGGTCCTAAATATGTTTGCCAAAAGGCCCAGCTGGCCTTCCCAAATTTTTTGGACAAGGTGCTGTAAAGTCCCCCCCAACCCCACCCCACCCCACAGGAGTATGCCATGCTTCCATCTTTGTCTGCATCCTCTTATCCACCCATCTGCCCATGTCCTTCTTCAACACAGACTTTTATTTGTGTCTCATCTTTTATTTTGTGCCAAACCAGTGGACCCACATTTATGTTTGTGAGTGCTTGATATCACTCTTGGAAAAACTGTAAATTTGCATTTAAAAAGACAAGACACACAGACGGATCATTCGCTCTGTTCCATCTTTAAATGCTGCTTTACACACTGTGCTCATGTCCTGTAACAGAGGTCATGAGTGTCATACATTTTGCTTCTTGTAGTGTCACCATTTGTTTTTAAAAACAGCATTTTTGTATTTTTTAAATGACTGTGCTTAGCAGTAAGCAAGCATGCTAGCTAAGAGTTGCAAACACAGCTAGATGGTCCATGCTAGCTGCAAAAAAAGCACAACTGAGAAAATCACATTTCTGTAAAGACCAGACTATGTATTTGATACTGAGATGCATTTATTTTAAGAAGAAATCACATTAACTGGTTTAATGATTTTTTTTTTGTCTTGTACATCATTTCGGCTTTTTTTCCGATGGGAAACAATATTATGGCTATAGTCAACATAGTAAACACCCTGAAAATATTGGCACCTTGCTGCATAAAGTTTAAATAATGTCAACCCTGTTTGCTGTCCACCTCTCAAAGCACGCCTAATCAGATTAGAACTCGGCAAGGAGAAAGTTTCCAATAGTCAGTTTTAAAAATAAATGTATATTGGTTTTCTTCACAATGAATTTAAAAGTTTCACTTCAAAAGATATATAATTACCTGAAGGCATACAGGCGTTGAACAGTGATCCCTACACTCAACCCAAGTGGTGAGTGCAGCTCAGACTGCTTATCATATGAAGACAGCCTGAGACAGGCGAGGGAGAGTCTGCAGTGTGTGTCTGGGGCGATACAAGACACCGTGACAGGGTAGCCTGTCCTAATGACAGATAATAACTGCATGGAAGGAATGTACTGTTTTCAGTAGAAACATATAAATGACTTTGACATTCACCTCATCAATACCTTTAATTTGTACTATAGAAAATGAACATGCATCAAATATGATTTTGCTTATATGAAATAGCTATAAACAACATTGATAATCTCCAAACGTTGACCAACATTTAGCCACAGAGTAAAGGGTTGAGGCGAAATTTCATATTTGTACATGAAAAGTGAAGAAGACTGACAAAATGCCGTATGTTGATATCTGGCATTCATTAAATGGAGAAGCAGATGGTTAAGTTGAACAAGCCTGTTAAAAATGAAAACAACAGCCAACAGGAATTGTAGCACTCGAAAATTAGACTTAAAAAATGTTTTAAAAATGAATACAACTTAGTTCATTGTTACTGCACTGGATGAGGCCAATAACGCATCACACATTGAATAGGGACCTGTGGGACACAAACCAAGCCTGCCTTTATTGATATACCTTATAATTTATCTTGAAGTATTTTTTTGTAAAGTTTTTATGCCATAGGGTTTGAGTATGCACAACCAGTGCTGAAGCACTCAAGTCAAAAAGGCATACATGTATGTCGATCTTAGTTCAAGCATAAATAATTGAGATTCTAACACCTTCAATCCTGATAATCTCTCCCTGCTTATCAGTGTGGAAGGACTAGGGAAAG
>NW_018127882.1:3994509-4004106 GCF_001952655.1 Monopterus albus | reverse complement strand
TGCTTATCCTTTCCCAGCATGGCCACCACACTGATCAGAGGAGGAGGACACAGGTGGAGACCTGGAACAGTGTCATCATCGATGCTCAAACAGAAACGAAACAGTTTGGCCCAGGCACCAGGAGTTGGATTTAGCCAAGGTGGCAAATGCCAGCCAAATGTCTTTTTTTCCTCTTATTGATTTCATGTTCCCCTCCTATAACAAAATCAGGGGCTATTCCATAGATGGAGGAGAAGGCTAATATTGAACACGCAGGCCAGGCAAATAAGAGCAAAGTGTACTTAGCCACCTGTGGACCAGCTGGAGAGGAGCTAGCCATGAGATGACACCGAGTCCTCAGAGATTCAGTCTGATGAACAAAATGAATGAAAACAACAGAAGCACTGGACCTGCTGTTACACAGAAAATTGTACCAGCTTTTCATCAGAATTAATAATGAACAGTACTGCCACAAAACTTCAAGGCATCTGTGGCTTGATGATTAATCTGTGCTGTCAATTAGAAGGTAGTGTCAAAATAAATCTTACCAGTGACCTTTGTCACATGCAGAGAAGCTTGCATTTCTAATAGTAGTGCTAAGTTTGTTGTTTGAACATGTTTTTTTGTTGTGCCCTTTTTTATATCGCCCCTTATTATCCATCCAATTTCCAGTGAAAATGTGCTATCTGTATTTGTATGTCTAAATTAAGCAAATCCTTTGAAATTATGTGCAACTATGTATAAAACAGCTGTAAATATGGTCAGATCTTAAGCCAAGTTAGTTGTGAACAAACAATCTAAAAACACTGAAATCCTTGTATTGCTCTTGTCCATATTAAATACATCATTCAAACATCCACAGTAAAAAGTATGTTGACTAATTTAATGACATCAACAAAAAATAATTGGAGTCAGGACTGCAGACATCCTGGAGTCCATTCAATGAAACAACACTGGAAGTGTGAGATAGAGCTACTTTGAGTTTGCTAATCACTAGAAACATCTGCTGATTTGAACCATGCCTCACAAGAAGAGCTCTCATAAGACATCCAATCAAGAACTGCTGATCTGCAACCGAGAAGCTGTTACAAAGTATTCTCAGAGTTTAGTAAGTTGTGAATAAATGAAGATGATTTAGTATTACTTTGCCTAGAGGTGGGTGCCCAGCTAAGATAACTTCAAAGACATAATGAAGAATGCTCAGATCCCCCAGACTAACAGCTAAAGGCTTAAAGGAATCAGTGGAGCTGGTTAGCATCTGTGTTCATGAGTCTACCATACACAAATCACGGTGCAAATTTTCATGAAGCATTTCTACTGCAGGATAGTACAGAAGAGAAGCTGCTGCTCTCTCAAATAAATAAATAAATCACTGCGCAGCTGACGTTTGACAAAGAGCACCTTGACACTCCACAAACACCACTAGGATTTAATTGGTTACAAAGAACATGCAGTACTACAAATGTCATACCAAAATGAAAACACCGTCCGACCAGCTCAGTTAAAGCTGGGTGATGCAGCAGGACAATGTAACATTACAGAATTTGATGAACCCAACAACTAGGCCGTTTGTTGTCCTGCTGTAAAATTTGCATGTGCTTAATTTGGGCAAAAGAAGCGGAGCACGAATGGAGCTAGCTAGCAGCTAGCCACCTATGGCGGGACCCTCCCACCTGTCAATCAAAGCAGCTACACCCATAATTATGCTCAACTTTCTCTTTCATTGTAATTTAAACAGGCGAGTTATAGAAAAAAAGAAATTTACCCCCGGGAAATTAGCTATAGAGACCAAAAGCATCTTTGTACCAGGCATGTAAACATTTTAACATGCCCAACTTATACGTCTATGGACCCAAAAGGTTTTCTGTAGAAACAAAATGAATCATTAATGTGAGCCTTTTTGGAACTAAATACGCTCGAATCATACACAATGTTCACGAGTAATATGTATATTAACTGTAGCATGTTATACGATATATCTGGCAAGTCTTTTAATGAGAAATATATCCATCATACTATACAATAATTCATCCCATTTAAAAAAAATCAAATTAATGGTTATTTCCTTCAGAAAATTAGCATGAGTGGCTGTTTTATTACTTCGATGACATTCTTCAAACCATTTAATTACTGATAATGCATTCGTACCAACTCACTATATCCAATTAGCTGCTCTGCACTGACATCAGTCCACCCTGTGCTTCATGTTAGCACTGATCAGTATTAATCTAATCAATTATAGAATCATTTGACAAGCCAAAGGCTACGCAAATCTTAAACTAACCGAGCCCTGTAAAACATGTTATGCATTGTAATGAGAGTACTTGATAATATCCCCCAGCCAGAGCCATTTGTGTGGCAGCAAGGGCAGATGATTTGAAACACTGAGCATTGAATAGGGGAAAACCTTAGCATTGTTGCTAATTATACATTTCTTTCTGAAACTACAGGAGTATACTCCCCTGAGAGCTGACTTTGCCCAGCACTGATGCACATGCTCAGAACATTCTCCTTATTCTTGGTAATATTGGATGAGCTGTGATTGCATTCTGCCTGACATTCTGCAGTTCATTAACCTATAGCTAAAAAATCCCCAGACAGTTGATCTAATAGAAAGGACACAGTACTTTATCCCCTCTGCTTGAATAACTAAAGAGTAAAGATAATTAGAGCCCAGTTAACAAGAGGAGTAGCACATTGTCTTTTCCATAGTATAGGTCAGTTATAATTTGCTCCCATTGGGCATGACGTTCTTGGGAATAGTCGCCATGTATACCCAAGGGTCAGCCGAAATATATTTCCTCCATTTATACCGAATGACATTTCCACAGTAAGATACAGTAGGTGGAATCCTTTGGTTATTGCAGTGCTTATGTCAATAACCATAACTCAGATGGATCCTTCATTTAGCTCACACTTTGAAGCAGCACCAGAGAAAGATGGCCTTTCTAATAAGGGCAAAAAAGTAAAAAGGAGTATAACAATGCCAATGCATAATGGATTAGCCCAGGTTTGCAGGCTGAATATCAAGCAGGTTCTCTAGTATCACACAGGTCACCTGAGTCTTGTTACAACAGAGTTGTAAAGGTGGGAGTGAGCCACTAGATGAACGCCCACCCTGATGCTCACTTTGACACACATGATATAGATAAATGAAGTGTGCTAATGAGCTTTCTAGAGGCTTCCCACCAACAGGAAAGGATAATCTGTGAGGACTAGGCCCTACATAGATAGATTTTGTTATAACAGTAGACAGAAAATACCAAAATATAAATATGACTGACTGGCAGATTTTTTTTAATTTTGACTTGGCAAAGCTCAAATAATTTGTACAGTAATTTGCATCTAAGAAAACCTGTGCGGCATTGTCATGGATAAACTGGAAAAACTGATTAGGTGGTGTCACAACGTTGGTATGCTCAATAACCGCAGCCAAGATGTTCACATAAACACGCAGATGTTGAATGGGTGGAGGATGTCAGAGTGAAAAAGTTGCTGCAGCTGGTGCCAAGATACACAGCATTTGGAAATAGACACAGGTACAGTACACATACGCACTGCCACGAGGTACTGGCACATGTTGAAGGGAACTTGGCACTCGAGCCTGTGAACAGATGTTAATCCAGGACAGATAATTACATCAGTGAGTGAGCAGACATTTTTCCACTTAATTTCCGTCTTTTAAAAGTGTGACTACTCCCCAGAGGCACTTGCTAGAGTGATGCCCCTGGACCAGGTACTTGGGAAGACGTCCAGAGCGCCCCACTGAGAGCCCTGATCTCTGGGCTTCAGTGTGACCTCATCCACAGTGGGAGGCCTGTCTGTGTGTCAGTGCCACTTTCACAGATGTGTTGCAGTGTGTGTTTTTCTGTGTGGGACTATTTGAGAGAAAAGTAGTCAGCCAGTTGTATTTCTGTTCTGTTATTTGTAAACATCTTCAGAATGATGAAGCTAATTATGCAGTAGTTTTTATATTGTTGTGGAAAAAAAAAACAAATCTGCTTTTTAGTGTCAGTTTTATTTTTTTGACAAGTGACAAGTTTATAAACTGTTTTTAAAAATAATGAGCAATTAATTTTGATCTTGATCGCTCTTGCCTCCGCCCTTCGCTGTAAAATGAAGTTTCTGCTGCAACTATACCTGCTTAGCTAGTTAATGAAAGTCATCCATGTCTCTACATGTTACTAATTTACGTCCACTCAGAAGTCAACCGCTGTGTTTTTCAAGCCAACATTCAGCCTTGATAGCATCATAGCAAATAACTTTAGTGTGCTCCACTTCAGTGTCAAATGATTCTTCATTATTGTCTATCTGGAAACCGGTAAGTAGGTTAGAAGAGAACAGGCCAATTTATCAGTGGCTCTTAGTTGTAATTTAGGAACCCAGATCCACAATGGCACAGAGTTGAGCTCTGGGACAATGGTTCTCTTGTGCCCAGGCCACAATAAATCTCACTTTAAATTAAGTTAGCATGTTCGGCTACATTGCCTAATGAGCTGAGCTAGTAGACAATATTGTGGTACTCTCATTGATTGATTGGTGACAGCAGCTTTACTGCTTCCACAAGGGCCTCGAAAGGACACCAGGGGTTCTTATGGCAGATGCTTTCATCACTTACACCTCGCAAACAAATTTTGCAGCATTTTGTTGCCTTAGTACTCAATAAAGCTGAGCAGATAGTCCTACAAAGGGTGACTTCAGGGTTATTATGATTGCGTATGTCTGTGGTTGATTGCGGTGTGTGTGCTTGTGTGCGCGCATGTGTATGTTTGTAGGTAAGTGTAGAGGAAGGGCGCAGAACTGCATTAGGGAAATTTACAGTCCATAAGACATTAGATAATTCATGGTGTGGAACCGTGCGATAAATAAAAGCACAAGCGTGGGTAAATAGTCCACAGCAATGAGTGTCACACTTGAAAAAGACCTTCCAAAGACCTTCTTGCCTTTGACGAAGCAAGTGGACAGCAATAATTCCTCTCTACCTGCCACATGTCTGAAATATAAGTGCCCATTTCTCATGTTGTCTACTTGAGCTAGTCTTTTTCTAATGAAATACATAGCCCATAAAGAGATTTATCTTTGAGTCAGTCGCCTAATGTAACTTTTAAACATGTTTAAATTGTCACCGAGCGTTCTGGTCTTTCTGATGTTGTCGATTCCCAATTTGGTTTGTCCACGTTTCAGAAATGCTAGATGTTTTTTTTAATTCACGTTGATGGGCTTGTGTCTTTCGCTCCCTGACAGCTACTTTATGTAGCTGCACAAAGTTGGAATTAAAACTTCTGTGATGTATAATTTAAATGTAGGGCCCTCGGTGGTGTGGGAAATGAAGTGTGCAGTATCGAGCAATGTTGATATCCAAGAAGCCCTTTAGATTCTGAAGAGAACTTTAAGTTTAATGTCCTTGCTTGTGCAGCAGGTAATATTTTGAGTTATTAAACTGTGAGGGGCCAGGCGATGCTGAGGCAAATTGTGATTCCTGCACCTAAGCCTTCACCACCAAGAAACTCTCCTCCATCTAAACTCCTGTTCAGGCTTTGAGTATTAATAGACAAGCCTCTCTTCTGACCTTAGAAATTACACAGCTTGAACTCTAGTGAAGGGGAAAAAGTGAATGTAATGGAGAACTGGTGTACGGTCCTGAAGGAATTAATTTGCTGTATCATTCCACTGACAGGAGGACATGACAAAGGGATGTGTCATACACTGAAAACATAGTTAACACTTCCAATCATCTCTAGTGTGAAATAGAAATCACCAGGATAACACATGTGAAGTAGAAAAAAAAAAGATCCTTGCTTGAGGGCTTGTCTTCCTGTCACAAAATCAAGCAACAGCACATGGTGAACAGTTCACATGCAATTCAAATTGTGCCATTTTTGACATGCCCCTTCTGATAGTATTCAAACTGTTGAGCTCAAATGGAGGTGGCACTCAATCGGGCAGCTTCCTGGCCTCAGATATGTGACATATTCATTTTAACAAAGGTGCAGGTGGCAGATGAGGCCAACCAATTGAGAGGGAGCACATATCTGTGGACTGGTTGGCGAGGTCTCATTGTGAATGCTGATATGCTCCATGTGTGTTCAATCACTCATCAGGGAGCAGGGATGTTTCTAGCCCTGACTTGGTGCAGTGGGTTAACACTGTCTATGTGTACCACAGTCAGGCAGAGAGTTCACTGATATGGGAAAAGGGAGTGTACATTATGAGCTTGAGGTATGTACAGCAGATTGTGCCTCTCAGTCTCCAGGGTCAGGCTTGTTTTCCTCCATCTTCTGCCAATGTCCCACAAGAAGCCTATGCTCAGCAACAATATGGCTCAATTATTGGCAACCATTGCTCCTACTATTCTCCAGTGGCATGTAAGGAAGAATTAAAAATGTGTAATATCTGTGGAATCACATTCCCAGACACACTGACCTGATATGTGACATTCCAGATTTTCCTGTCTGGAGCCTTTGTTCTGGAAGACTAGTCAGAAGAAAAGCCATGTTCAATAAAATTGCTTTGATGGGAAGGAGGGGCTGTGCTGCAGGACAAGAAACGAATTCGAACAATATTGTGTTCACAGTACACGATTTTTCTTTAGAAATATCGGAAGGAGGTGAAGAGCATGTGACGACGCAGGCGTAAAAGCAGATACTTGTAGATGTCATTCCATGAAAAGCACCTAACATGCAGACATTTCTTGAGGGAAAAAGAATCAGGAAATGGGTTTGTTTGGAACACAGTTTCATTCTTTTCAAGGGGGGGGGGAAGCATCTCTCCATTTTTATAGTTCAGCCTGCTCAGATGCAAACACAGACACATAAAACAAAAACATCCACAGAGGCATTGCCTTTATTCAAACAAAGTGTACACAGGTGCACCTTTACTACAATATCCCCAACAAATCAGCAGCTTGTTTTCATTGTCGTGGTACACATGTACACTGGCTAACCATATCCCTAACATATCATGCAGATAAATGTCATGCGCTCCTAATGTTTGTCTCTTAACAAAGCATTGGCACCTGATAAGCACACAATGTAAATTATGCCTGGGGCTCCACTGTACTATAAAGGAGCCTGTCATATCCAAGAATTAAATGCAAATCATGCATTATCGCCTAGCACACTCCCTAGCCAGGAGAGTGATGCCTTTGTGTTCTTGTGCAGCAGCAGAAGGTCCATGGCCTTCTGAGGGGTGGAGGGGTGGGGGAGGGAGACAGAGGAAAAACAGGTCTTTGACAGAGAATTGCACTCATGACTGAAAGGGACTTGTCAATCGCATGAACAATACCCGTCTCTCACTCTGTAATTATGGGTTTCCTTACACAACTATGCACCTCTCTCATGCTGTCACTACACCTCTCTCTGTCTCTGTGTGTATGCACCCACAGGCAGACACACACCGCCACACACATGCAGTGAGACACAGAGAGAGGGAGACTAGCAGGATACAGGAAAGAATACAACTCCTACTTTTTTGTAATCTTCTTAAGGAAATGTACGCATCACAACACAACACAGTAAATCCTCAGGCTTGACTTTCTGGCTGCAGGAGAAAAACAGTACTGAGTTGGAGTAATGCAAAGACATTGCAACAAAGAAATGTCAAAGGAGATTTTAATCATAGACTGAGTTTGGTCCCTATAGAGAGTTGCAGCTACAACAGGACTTGGCGCACTTAGTCTTTTTATTCGTTTAAAAGCTCTTTGCGTCTGCATGAACAGTGTTTGAAATCTCATATGGACCATCCTCATGATTTAGCACGATCTTCTTTTGTGGTGGAGTAAAAGTACAACCTGTTTTCCTGGATTACAATAAAAAAGGATTTCTAAAGACAGTGAGGGAGTCTTCATGCACACCTGTGCAGGCAATTACATTCCATTTGTTGTTATGTGATCATTGAGCTATAATAGCCAGCTTTCGATTTGTGTTCTGAGAAGCCACTCATTGGAAGATCGAATGCCTCATGAAAACTATAGAAACGCATTGAAAGTTGGTGGTTTTGTTGTGCACTTTCAAAGGCTAGTATTGAGTAATGTCTGTAAGGACACAGTAGCTGTGTGTGGATGCGACTGCAGAGATTTTAAATAGGAACTTATTATGACTTGACATCCCTCACAAACGTGTATTGTGTTGGGTGTCGACCATGTAGCATCCATCCTTTTGACTTTTGACAAAGGGCCTCAACATTTTTCATAAACTCCCCCCATATAATAATGGAACCCAGTGGCATTAGGAAAGTCTACTCGATCTTTCATTCACTCTTTTATTCTCGTATGCATGTGCTATAATGCCTTGGTGGAGGCCATTCAGAGGTAATGAATGAATGTAATTGAGAGGCTGGAGTAATACACAATTGAAGTCTTTCATGGGTTTTATGGATCTGAGGCTAATTAATGAAAAATAGAAGCCACATTGTCTCCCATCAAATCCAATGCTTAATTCACCAGGGTCCCAATCACCCCTTCACTGGAGCCTAACATTTTAATCATCCTACCTCTCGAGCACAAGGCCAGTCCCCTAGTCGATTATTGCAATTCAATTTAGCATATTAATTATAGCCACTGCCGAAGGGTATATTCTTTCTCTCTACTCAAGGTGAACCTGCTCGATGTTTTCCTCTCTCAACATATTTGCTTATCTCTGGCCTCGTTTAGGGCATAGACTGTATATATTGCATTGCTGCTATGGGATACAGTATGGTAATTTACATTGCTGTGCCCCAGACTATTGATGCAAATGAGAGGACAGCTCCATAGAGGAGCTCCCACTGTTAATCCTTCTCTAAAGACTAATAAGATCAATGATTCCCCCCATGTGAGGTCAGGAGCTTCAAGGGATTTTTGGTGTTGTTGCAGATAGCCTCGAATTTTCTCAAAGACCTTTTGTGTGAGCCATTTAAAAAGCTGTACAGGAGGCTGTCTGCAGCTGGCTCTCGTCTTGGTCTCTTATTAAACAAACTGCTCTGGTCAAGCACCGGTGTCTGAATAAATGGAACTTAATGTTCATACTCAAGACAGCATGCGAGCAGTGTTTGTTCATTTACAGGAGCACCTAACCGTTACAAAGTGCTTTACAAAATTAAAAAAAGAAGATGAATACAAAAGAAACATACAGATAAAACTATTTTTCTTTATTCAGCAGTGGCGTCGAATGCCTTAGAAATTAAATAGGTTTTTAATAACAATATGATGCAAGGTGGAACTGTAATGTTTTACTGTAATGTAACAAAGGAAGATAAGAATTATAAATTCATCCTTGAAGAATGGAAATATTATATGTCTGTTTTCAAATATTAATAACTACTTCAAAATAGATGTATCCCTCCGCATTGATGGCCTAAAACAATTCCCATTACTTTCAAGTTTAATACAAAACAGTTAATGCTGCTCCTGCCATTTAATGGTTCATAGCCTGATTTGTACACACTGTGCAAGACTAACAAGCCTACAGGCAAGTTCAGGCTTAGCACATTGCAATGCAGCACTGTCTGCATGATGTGACATGATGATAAAGTGAGTACCCCCTCCGTGGGTCTCTCCTTGCTTGGCACAGAGGACTATCACCCCTCTCCTGACGTCCAGGCCTTGTCTGTGCTCCGCTGTCCCTGGGCTCCTGGCATTCC